>NC_092340.1:296290000-296915000 GCF_046630445.1 Rutidosis leptorrhynchoides
TAATCGTGTAGAATTATGTGGCGACATTCTAAAAATATTTCGGTTGAAGATTGGAGCCATTTTCACACGATGACAAGAGAGCGATGCTACGAGCAAGACTTCCTGAAGGCTTGCTTCCATTCGAAGTAGTTTCAACGCCGAAAAAGGCGTTTTGCTATTTTAAAAAGTGAATTTTGAACCTTCAAGTTTTACGATAATTATTACTTTTACATTTAAATTATTATGTCTATTTAAATACTATTTTGATGTTATTTTTTATGTAACAATTGTATTTATGTACATTGATAACCTTTAAGTAGCTAAAATCGCTCCACTAGCTAGAAGTCCTTTCGTGTTTTGTGACATCTTAGTTTAATGGTTCGATTATTTTGTGTCAATTTTTAATATCTTTCAATTCATAACTCTATTATTGTTTTTGTTTTGAAATTTCATATTGAATGCAAATATATTTGACTATAGTTTCGTTTCGGTAATAATCATGGCCGCGAAACACATTTTTTAACACATTGCATTTGCCACATAATCGTGATGAATTATGTGGCGAACGTGGTAGAATTACTATGCATATTTAAATATCATTTTGATATTTGCTTTTATGTAATATTGTATATTGTATTTAGGTACATTGAGAATCTTTTTGAGGCTAATATCACCCCACTAGCCACAAATCATTACGCGTTTTGTGACATCTTGGTTTAATGGTTCGCTTATTTTATGGAGCTTTTTGATATCCCCAATTCATAACTTATAACAACCCTCATTTTTCCACTCTGAAATGACTATAATACCCCTAGAGTTTCATGAATTTTTTGTACTTCTGTGTTATAACTATTAGGGTTGTTATACGGACATAATAAATGAAGTAATTAATGTTCATAAACCAAACCTTTACCCTAATACTCGTCATTAATGAACTAAACCCTAAACCTAATCATTAAATGTAAACCCTAATTATTTAATGTAACCCTAACCCTAACCCTAATAATAATGTTGTATTATTATTATTATTATTATTATTATTATTATTATTATTATTATTATTATTATTATTATTATTATTATTATTATTATTATTATTATTATTATTATTATTAAATGTATATATTACGTATTAAAGTGTATATACTCTTTATTAGTGTAACTAAAATATATATAAAATATAAGTGTGAGTGTATATATAAAATGATTAAGTAATGGGTAATAAATGTAAGGTTTGTAAAATAAAAATATATGTATTTATATATGTGTCGAAAAATACAAATAAATATATAATAATTAATTAAATGAAAATAAAATACAAGATAATCTAGAATGTTCTTTTTAATAAAAAAATAAAAAAAATAAAAAGGCCTAGGTCGGCCTGTTTTAAAAAAGGAAAAAAAAAGAGATTTTCATTAATTAAATTGTATTTAACTTGGAGCCCAAGCAATTAAAAATCTATAAATAGGGCCTTAACCCCTCATTATTTTTTATTCACAAAATTTTGGAGCTTCTTCAAAACCCTAAAATATTTGTAAGATTTTCTTTTTCTTTTCTTTCTTTTCTTTTTTTGTTTTTTTCTTTTTTCTTTTTTTCGGCCGAAAACCCCAACAAAGGAACAAAAATAGTTTTGCAATTTATTAAATTTTTCTAAACTCATGATAATTAGCTAGATGATTAATAAGTTTCATAAAAATTAAATTTTCAGATTTATGAGTTGATTTAGCTACTTTTATTAACTTTTTTGTGTTTTCATTCGGCCGAAAACACATATATATGTAATAATTATGTATTGAATTAATTTAATTATAAATTATGTATGTTAATTATTAATAAGTAATAAGAGATCTAGGAAAAATAATATTTCTGATTTTTCATACGTTTTTATATTTTATTTAATTAAAATAGTTTATTAATACATATATATATATATATATATACGATATACATATATATTTATAAAAAATAGTAAAAAGACTAAATACACTATATAAATATTTTTCCAGTAAAATATGATGTTTAACTTAGTTATTTAGGTCAGAATATAATTTATAAAAATTAAATACGAATTTTGCATTATTTAATTATGGAAACTAGGAGAAATATGTAATAAAAATATATACAGTAAATAAAAAATAATAAATAATTTTTATGAGTTCTTAAACTTTTTCTAAGTCTGGAAAACATATAAAAATTAATTTATGGGTCGAATTAATAATTTTTACATATTTAAACACTATTATAATGTAAATAGGAAGTAAATAAGGAAATAATTATAAAAATAAGGAAATATTTTATCTAATATTTTTCTACAGGTTTATTAAGAAACCTAAAAAAATTTTAAAAATAATTATTTATGTTTATTTGGTATTTTATGTGGAATTAAACTTGTTTTGTGATTAAATTAAGAATAAAAATGAATTTAAATACAAAATTTTAATAAAATTATTTTATTAAATTTTTCTACTGATTATTATAATTAACTAAGACTATAAAAATTATGTATATAATTATTAGGTATTTAATTAATTATTTAGGTATTTAATTAATTATTTAGGTATTTAAGGATAATATTGGGTTAATAAAGTACTATATTAATAAGTGTCTTGTAAATTAAGTAATAAATAATATAACACATTTATTGAAATGTCCCGTTCATATTGATTAAAAATGTTCCATATTAATTGATTTTGTTGCGAGGTTTTGACCTCTATATGAGACGTTTTTTAAAAACTGCATTCGTTTTTAAAACAAACCATAACCTTTATTTTATCGATAAGGTTAACAAGACACCACTTAGATTATCCAGAAATGATAATCTAACAAATATCACACTTACACACTACCAATACATATTGGTTTACAAATATTAATATGTTACACCAAAATAAATCTCGAATGCAGTTTTAAACAATATTATACAAGCATGCTGACACCAAATCTTGTCCATATAATAGCATGCAACAGCGGAAGCTCTTAATAATCACCTGAGAATAAACATGCTTTAAACATCAACAAAAATGTTGGTGAGTTATAGGTTTAAACTATATTTATCAAATCGTAATAATAGACCACAAGATTTCATATTTTATTCATAATGATATGATACCAACTAAAAGGACCCGTTCATATACATTATAAACGATTCACAATAGTTAATTACATTGCGAGGTATTTGACCTCTATATGATACATTTTACAAACATTGCATTCGTTTTTAAAAGACAAACTTTCTTTACATCGAAAATTGACAGGCATGCATACCATTTCATAATATCCACTATCCAACTATAAATTGATTTAATAATAATCTTTGATGAACTCAATGACTCGAATGCAACGTTCTTCGAAATATGCTATGAAAGACTCAAAGTAATATCTTTAAAATGAGCAAATGCACAGCGGAAGATTTCTTTAACACCTGAGAATAAACATGCTTTAAAGTGTCAACCAAAAGGTTGGTGAGTTCATTAGTTTATCATAATCATTTATTTCTATCATTTTAATAGACCACAAGAATTTCATTTCCAGTTCTCATAAATATACATCCCATGCATATAGACAAAAATAATCATTCATATGGTGAACACCTGGTAACTGACATTAACTAGATACATATAAGAATATCCCCTATCATTTCGGGATCCTCCTTCGGACATGATATAAATTTTGAAGTACTAAAGCATCCGGTACTTTGGATGGGGTTTGTTAGGCCCAATAGATCTATCTTTAGGATTCGCGTCAATTAGGGTGTCTGTTTCCTAATTCTTAGATTACCAGACTTTAATAAAAAGGGGCATATTCGATTTCGATAATTCAACCATAGAATGTAGTTTCAATTACTTGTGTCTATTTCGTTAAACATTTATAAAAGCGCATGTATTCTCAGTCCCAAAAATATAAAGGGTAAAAAGGCAAATGAAACTCACCCTACTGTATTTCGTAGTAAAAATACATATAACGTCATTGAACAAGTGCAAGGTTGGCCTCGGATTCACGAACCTAAATTAATTATATATATTTATGTGTTGATCAATATTTGTCTAACAAATTAGGTCAAGTCATAGTGTACCACAATCCTAATGCTCGAGACTAATATGCAAAAGTCAACAAAAATAAATTTGACTCAAAATAATTTCCAAAAATCTATACATGATTAATATATAGTTTAAATATCGTCGTTTTATATTTTTAAATATTTTTAAAAGATTTATTAGAGTAAATAATATAATTTATTTATTAATAAATAAAATTTTATATTAAATTTATATAATAAAATATACTTTTATATATATTAAGTAATAAAATTTATAGGGTTCGTTTAATATCATAAAGATAATATGATAGGTATTATTAAAGTAAGTTATTACACGTAGTAAAATATGTTTGTATCACATATTTATTTGATAAAATAATATCTATAATGATAGTAAGTAAAAGTTATATTATTTTGTAATAATAATTATTATTATAAAAATATCAATATTTATAATTACTAAGATGACATTATGATAAAACGATAATTCTAATTATGATAACTTTAATATTTACAATAATTTTTAATATTATCTTTAAAATAATAATTCTATTTAAAATAATAATAATAATAATGATATTTTATAGTAACAATGACATATCTATTAAAATGATAATTTTTGTTAAAATGATAGTTTTAATACTAACGATACTTTTAATAATAATAGTAATGATAAAAATAATAAGAACGATAATTTTATCTAAATCAATATCTTATAATATTTTAATTTCATCATGATACTCTTACTCATTATTTTCTAATCGTTTCGTTTAATAGCTTTTAATCGTCTTTTATATCGTGTTCATAATAATGATAATAATAGTAATCAAAATAATTAGGTGTTACAAATATTTGTTTTAATTACACTAATATTAATAATGATAGTTAATATAACATTATTAACGATAATACTAATAATTATCTTAATGATAATATAGTAATAATAATAATAACAATAACAATAACCATTTTTAAATAATGATATATATATATTAATAATGATAATAATAATAATAATAATACTAATAATAATAATAATAATAATAATAATAATTGGATAATAATAATAATAATACTAATTATAACTTTAACGATAATAACGATAGTAATAATAAAAAAATAACAATTTTTAATGATAAATCCCTTTTATTGAAAAGATAATAATAATGATAATAATAAGATAAAACTAGAACGACGATAAAAACGACGATAATAATAATCATTTTTAATAAAAATATCGAAAATTCAATTGATTATAACTTCTAATCAGTTCATCGAAACCATTCGATATCTAAAGAAAAAGTTCTTAATTTTTCGCTAGCTTTCCAAGGACATGCATATCTTATACCTTATCTCAACCGCAAGTGTAACTAATTCAAGATTCAACCTAACCTGTCTAAGGGCAATATCAAAAGTACAAGCATGCATAATCCTAAATACTCGAGCACTAGTCAGGGATACACTATTAGTATGTAAAAGTTAAATTATGAGTACTCACGTATCAATATTGAGATTCAATATTGCAGGAAAGGTACGTAGACGCAACGGAAATGATAAACACTATATTGACCTCACGAGCATACCCATGAACCATACTCAATCACCTCCATAGCTATAACCCATAATTTCCTTAATCCTATCCTACTCGAAAAACAATTTCGAAATCACTCGGACAGCACTCCGTCGTAATATTTTATGTATACTAATAATATCTTGAAATAATACGGAGTAAATATATATATGTAAATCGATTGAGAGAGTTTAGAGAAAAATATTTTCAAGTTTCTATGAAATAATGAAACCTATTGAATTCTATTTATAATAGATTTTTGAATTATTAAAGTGAATTATTAAAGTATGAATTATTAAAGTGAATTATTAAAGTATGAATTATTAAAGTAAATTATTAAAGTATGAATTATTAAAGTGAATTATTAAAGTATGAATTATTAAAGTGAATTATTAAAGTTAAAGTAAAGTAAAAATAAAGTAAAGGTAAAGTTTAAGTATAGTAAAAGTATAAAACTATGTACGTATAATACGCGTATAAATATATATAATATTAATTTAAATCGTTATATGTATTTAATAAAATAAAATATAAATATCGTTATCTTTATCATACTAGTTAAGTAATGAGTTGTCAAAAGTGGTTCTAGATATTTATAAAAGTTATATACGTTTTAATAATAAAGTTCTTTTTAAACTGAAAACGTTTTTGTACGTTTGAAACTAAATAGATCAATCGAGTCTTTATGAGATTCAATCTTCTACTATCCTTTGTCTAGTTCTCAATGATTGATAATTTGTTCTTATTTATAAATCACTTTACCATTTTTCGAATATTGTTAAAATAGAAAGATTTCTTAAATCAACGTGGGCCTTTCAACAGAGACTTGTAATCATAATTCAATATATCTGATAATTCAATCATTTGATCTTATCTTCTAATTCCATTGATAAATATTTTGAAACAGATACAATCATATAAAGTATTTAATCTAATATTTTGTTTACGTTTCAAGTTATAACATATATATATACACATATACATATATAATCATATTCGTTTAATGGTTCGTGAATCGTTGGAACTTGGTCGAGGTTGAATGAATGTATGAACATAGTTTAAAATTCTTGAAATTTAACTTAACAAATATTGCTTATCGTGTCGGAAACATATAAAGATTAAAGTTTAAATTTGGTTGGAAATTTCCGGTGTCGGAAACATATAAAGATTAATGTTTAAATTTGGTTGGAAATTTCCGGGTTGTCACAGTACCTACCCGTTAAAGAAATTTAGTCCCGAAATTTGAGTGGAAAGATAGTGAATGATAATAAGTATGTTTTCATGATGCATACGGGCTGAAAATTAGAGTTTTATCATCAGCGAATAATTTGGATAAACAATCCATTCATATGAAGAGTACGAATGAAGCTAACATAGAAGAGTGAAATGAGTAAGTGTAGATTCATCTTATCATTTGACGTAGATATGATTGATTTCCAGATTTCAAGGGATTTGAAGAAAATCTTCTTAATAAGATTTGACTCTCCGGTAATCAAGGGAATTAGGATCCGCTTTAAATGCGATCGTCCATTTTAATTGTTCTGTCAGAGATTTTCTTATAAATTCACCTCCTTCGTTTCCTTACAACTCACACCTTCTGTTGATGCATTTTATGCAAGTCCCTAGACATCTACCCACGTCCATTGCAGGTACAACAGTTTACAGGCCACCATGATTGCTCGTTATTATCCTATCCGTGTTTGTATGTGGTTACAGGAACTGCAGGAATGAGATTTATATGTTTTACTATGTTAGACTTAGTCAGACGTACGAGTGAAGCCTCACTAGTACGGCTGGCAGGCTCATACGCACGGTTGATGCTGAGCTAAGTAACAATTATAACCTAAATGAGAAGACACGAGTGAGTGATCACCTGTACGGCTGATGAAGCCAACTCGTACGTGTGATGAATGAATCGTATGGGTGAGTCAACAGCAGGGGTATATAAAGTCTTATGTTCTTCATTTTTGGTTAAGCCTCTCATTTGTTACACACACTCAGATCTAGTGAGCTCCTCCAATTCTCTCTCAGTCCAAATCACCCAGGTGGTGAATAATAGCTCTAGGTGTTGATCTAATCACACTTGATTTAGTTGTGGTTTGACTTAATTAATCAAAAAAAAAAACTTAACCTATTCACTAGAGGGTTTGATTCACTTATTCTGCCATTGTGTGAGTTAAATCTATTGATTTCTAAGTTCCTAGTCATGTTTCATCACCTTCTATTCTTTCCCCCTCAACTCATATTTTAAAGTATTCATCAATATGCTCCATCCAGTTCTGATTCTCGATATACTTCTAACTTTCATATCGGTCATTCTTCTTTTTCATCTACCGCCGGAAAAATCTATTTACTTCTACTATACTCTTGGGTTTATAGTGTTTCTAGTTCTCCCGTGTCTTTATATTGCTATATGCATCGATATATATGGTTTATAATTTCTGGTTTATCGTTGGGCTTTATATGTTCCCTTATATTTCAAAGTCTCTGCTTCTGTCTTCTATAATCATTATCATTCACAGTTAATGCTCTCTTTTATTTGCTGCAATTTATACCCCAATTTCTATTTCAGAGTTTTGTCCTTTCGTTTCTTCTTCTTGTGATTAAGCACCGCTTGTAATGATCCAAAATTCACATATATGAATTTCGAAATGAACATATATGTGATAATACTGTGAAGACCATACCATGAAAAGTTTGTCGTTGTTTTCATTGATGACATACTTATTTACTCAAAGAATGACCAAGAACACGGTGAACATTTGAGAAAGGTGTTAGAAGTATTGAGGAAGGAAGAATTGTACGCTAAGTTTTCAAAGTGTGCATTTTGGTTGGAAGAAGTTCAATTCCTCGGTCACATAGTGAACAAAGAAGGTATTAAGGTGGATCCGGCAAAGATAGAAACTGTTGAAAAGTGGGAAACCCCGAAAACTCCAAAACACATACGCCCGTTTTTAGGACTAGCTGGTTACTACAAAAGGTTCATCCAAGACTTTTCCAGAATAGCAAAACCCTTGACTGCATTAACGCATAAAGGGAAGAAATTTGAATGGAAGGATGAACAAGAGAAAGCGTTTCAGTTATTGAAGAAAAAGCTAACTACGGCACCTATATTGTCATTGCCTGAAGGGAATGATGATTTTGTGATTTATTGTGACGCATCAAAGCAAGGTCTCGGTTGTGTATTAATGCAACGAATGAAGGTGATTGCTTATGCGTCTAGACAATTGAAGATTCACGAACAAAATTATACGACACATGATTTGGAATTAGGCGCGGTTATTTTTGCATTAAAGACTTGGAGGCACTATTTATATGGGGTCAAAAGTATTATATATACCGACCACAAAAGTCTTCAACACATATTTAATCAGAAATAACTGAATATGAGGCAGCGTAGGTGGATTGAATTGTTGAATGATTACGACTTTGAGATTTGTTACCACCCGGGGAAGGCAAATGTGGTAGCCGACGCCTTGAGCAGGAAGGACAGAGAACCCATTCGAGTAAAATCTATGAATATAATAATTCACAATAACCTTACTACTCAAATAAAGGAGGCGCAACAAGGAGTTTTAAAAGAGGGAAATTTAAAGGATGAAATACCCAAAGGATCGGAGAAGCATCTTAATATTCGGGAAGACAGAACCCGGTATAGGGCTGAAAGGATTTGGGTACCAAAATTTGGAGATATGAGAGAAATGGTACTTAGAGAAGCTCATAAAACCAGATACTCAATACATCCAGGAACGGGGAAGATGTACAAGGATCTCAAGAAACATTTTTGGTGGCCGGGTATGAAAGCCGATGTTGCTAAATACGTAGGAGAATGTTTGACGTGTTCTAAGGTCAAAGCTGAGCATCAGAAACCATCAGGTCTACTTCAACAACCCGAAATCCCGGAATGGATATGGGAAAATATTACCATGGATTTCATCACTAAATTGCCAAGGACTGCAAGTGGGTTTGATACTATTTGGGTAATAGTTGATTGTCTCACCAAATCAGCACACTTCCTGCCAATAAGAGAAGATGACAAAATGGAGAAGTTAGCACGACTGTATTTGAAGGAAGTCGTCTCCAGACATGGAATACCAATCTCTATTATCTCTGATAGGGATGGCAGATTTATTTCAAGATTCTGGCAGACATTACAGCAAGCATTAGGAACTCGTCTAGACATGAGTACTGCCTATCATCCACAAACTGATGGGCAGAGCGAAAGGACGATACAAACACTTAAAGACATGCTACGAGCATGTGTTATTGATTTCGGAAACAGTTGGGATCGACATCTACCGTTAGCAGAATTTTCCTACAACAACAGCAATCATTCAAGCATTGAGATGGCGCCGTTTGAAGCACTTTATGGTAGAAAGTGCAGGTCTCCGATTTGTTGGAGTGAAGTGGGGGATAGACAGATTACGGGTCCGGAGATAATACAAGAAACTACCGAGAAGATCATCCAAATTCAACAATGGTTGAAAACCGCCCAAAGTCGACAAAAGAGCTACGCTGACATTAAAAGAAAAGATATAGAATTTGAAATTGGAGAGATGGTCATGCTTAAAGTTGCACCTTGGAAAGGTGTTGTTCGATTTGGTAAACGAGGGAAATAAATTTATATAAAATATTATAAACGATTATACATCCCATACATTATAGATAAAAATTATTCATATGGTGAACACCTGGTAACCGACCTTAACAAGATGCATATAGAATATCCCCTATCATTCCGGGACTCCCTTCGAACATGATGAATTCGAAGTACTAAAGCATCCGGTACTTTGGATGGGGCTCGTTGGGCCCAATAGATCTATCTTTAGGATTCGTGTCAATTAGGGTATCTGTTCCCTAATTCTTAGATTACCAGACTAAAAAGGGGCATATTCGATTTAATAATCCAGCCATAGAATGTAGTTTCATTTACTTGTGTCTATTTTTTAAAACATTTATAAAACTGTATGTATTCTCATTCCAAAATATAAGATTTTAAAAGTGGGACTATAACTTACTTTCACAGATTTTTACTTCGTCGAGAAGTAAGACTTGACCACTGGTCGATTCACGAACCTATAACAAATATGTACATATATATCAAAGTATGTTCAAAATATATTTACAACATTTTTAATACATTTTGCTATTTTAAGTTTATTAAGTCAGCTGTCCTCGTTAGTAACCTACAACTAGTTGTCCACAGTTAGATGTACAGAAAATAAAGCAATATATATTATCTTGAATCAATCCACGACCTCGTGTATACAAGCCTCAGGCTAGATCACAACTCAAAGTATATATAATATTTTGGAATCAACCTCAACCCTGTATAGCTAACTCCAACATTACTGCATACAGAGTGTCTATGGTTGTTCCGAAATATATATATAGATGGGTCGATATGATATGTCAAAACATTTATTCGTGTCTATGGTATCCCAAGATTACATAATATATTAGAATACATATATAATACAATATGAGTTAGCTAGGATATGATTAATATAGATTTGTTACTAATTTTCACGTAGCTACAACAAGAAAAATTATCCAATCTTGTTTTACCCATAACTTCTTCGTTTTAAATCCGTTTTGAGTGTTTCAAGTTGCTATGGTTTCATATTGAACTTAAGTTTATGAATCTAAACATAAAAAGTATAAGTTTATAGTCGGAAATACAAGTTACAAGTTGTTTTTGTAAAGGTAGTCATTTCAGTCGAAAGAACGACGTCTAGATGACCATTTTGGAAAACATACTTCCACTTTGAGTTTAACCATGATTTTTGGATATAGTTTCATGTTCATAAGAAAAATCATTTTTCGAGAAGAACAACTTTTAAATCAAAGTTTATCATAGTTTTTAACTAACTAAGCCAAAACAGCCCGCGGTGTTACTACGACGGCGTATATCCGGTTTTACGGTGTTTTTCGTGTTTCTAGGTTTTAAATCATTAAGTTAGCATATCATATAGATATAGAACATGTGTTTAGTTGATTTTAAAAGTCAAGTTAGAAGGATTAACTTTATTTGCGAACAAGTTTAGAATTAACTAAACTATGTTCTAGTGATTACAAGTTTTAATCTTCGAATAAGATAGTTTTATATGTATGATTCGAATGATGTTATGAACATCATTACTACCTTAATTTTAGTAGATAAACCTACTGGAAATGAGAAAAATAGATCTAGCTTCAAAGGATCCTTGGATGGCTTGAAAGTTCTTGAAGCAGAATCATGACACGAAAACAAGTTCAAGTAAGATTTCCACTCGAAATAAGATTGTTATAGTTATAGAAATTGAATCAAAGTTTGAATATGAGTATTACCCTGTATTAGAAAGATATCTTACTGTAAATAAGAAAGATTTCTTGAGGTTGGATGATCACTTTACAAGATTGGAAGTAAGCTAGCAAACTTGGAAGTATTCTTGATTTTATGAAACTAGAACTTATAGAATTTATGAACAACACTTAGAACTTGAAGATAGAACTTGAGAGAGATCAATTAGATGAAGAAAATTGAAGATTGAAAGTGTTTGTAGGTGTTTTTGGTCGTTGGTATATGGATTAGATATAAAGGATGTGTAATTTTGTTTACTTGTAAATAAGTCATGAATGATTACTAATATTTTTGTAATTTTATGAGATATTTCATGCTAGTTGCCAAATGACGGTTCCCACATATGTTAGGTGACTCACAAGGGCTGCTAAGAGCTGATCATTGGAGTGTATATACCAATAGTAAATACATTTAGAAGCTGGGTATTGTACGAGTACGAATACGAGTGTATACGAGTAGAATTGTTGATGAAAATGAATGAGGATGTAATTGTAAGCATTTTTGAAAGGATCCGAAACTAATCATCCGGACATCGTCCATATAGATTAAAAACGAATTACAATAGTTGATAACATCGCGAGGTACTTGACCTCTATATGATACATTTTACAAACGTTGCATTTATTTCTTAAAGGCAATCTATTATTACATCGAGAGTTGACATATTAGCCTAACATTTTATAACAACCAAATGATCTAATCTGCCATTTTCATAACAATAGTCTTTAATGAACTTCAATGACTCGAATGCAACGTCCTTGTATCATAGCTTAAATGGTCCCAAGTAGTATCCTTAACATGAGCTAATGCACAGCGGAAGACTTAATTCGTACCTGAGAATAACATGCTTTAAAACGTCAACATAAAGTTGGTGAGATATATAGGTTTGATGCTAGCAGCGTTATAACAATGGACCACAAGATTTCGTATATAATCATTTCAATAAAAATATTCTAAGTGGTTGAGCACTTGGTAACCATACTTAACATTTAATCACGTCGCATATTCCCTTTAATATGAAATCTTACTACACCGTACCAAGGTGTAGTCGCAAAACGAAGTACTGTGCAACCGTTGAATACTGGTCGTCCAGTCCGGTTGGGGTTGTCAGGCCCGATAGATCTATCAACAGGATTCGCGTTTACAATACCGCTGTAAATATTAGTTACCAAGCTACAGGGAAGTATGCCAGTGGTACAACTCAACGTAGAACATATTTTTCAGTTACTTGTGTCCATATCGTAAAACATAAAATACATGTATTCTCATCCCGAAATATTTAGAGTTTAAAAATGGGACTATATACTCACTGTTGTCTCGAAGATATATATATTTTTGACTTGGTCTTCCGGTTGATATCACGAACCTATCCATATATAATATATCAATATATTTTCATTTTAAACAAACATCTCGTATATATATTTATAATACTTTTAATACTTTGAATAATTCCTTAGTCCGTAGTTAGCGTTTCGATGTTAGTAATTCAATTTTAATGGTTCATTTTTAGATGTTTAATATACCCGCAATAAATAAACCCCCAACGAAATAAATAAAACTCCCATAAAACCCCATCGTATATGTGTTGGTCGAGATTAATCTTGACCCATGGTACCGGTGTTGTCAAATGACGTGTTGCGTACATAAAGTACCGGTGTTGTCAAATGACGTGTTGCGTACAATCATGGGATCTTATGATTAATCTTCTCGTGTTGTTTACGGGTGATCCTGAACCATATGAAATTGAATTATGAGTACATATATATAAAATATCATGTTATCTTAGAAATATGTGATTTATATCTTTTTTTTCCAATTGATCCCGTAGTTGAAATGATCTAGGATAACCAATTTTGTTTCGGTCATAGTTTCTTCGTTACAAGTCCGTTTTCGTTGATTCAAATTGCCATCTTCTTGGATCGAGTTCTTCTTTAAGACTATGAACTGTAAATACCTTGGTTTGTATTCAAAATCATACGGCATAAGTGAAACATTAGTGAAACATATGAAGTTAAACATTTTGTTACAAAAAAAAAAAAAATCATTTAATGACCATTTTTCTAAAAATACTTATACTTTGAAAAACCAAGTTTTACCTTATTAAATTAGCATATATTTAAGTTATATTACAGGTCTTGAAGTATTTTAAAAGTTAAGTTAGAAGGATCTATTTAGTTTGCAAACAAGTTTGAAAACATTCAAACTATGTTCTTGTTGTTAAACTTTTGTACCACAAAATAAGATAGCTATATATATATGAATCGAACAAGGTTATGAACATAGATTCTACCTCAAGTTCCTTGGATAAGTTTGCTGTAAAAGAGGAGTAAGAAGCTAGAATCAAAAGGGTGATAGAAGTGGATGAAAGATTGGAAGTAAGTTGGTGTTCTTGGAAGGTTTTCTTGAAGTGTTTTTGTATGGTTTTCTTATGGTGTTTATGTAAGGTTTTTGAAGCTAGATCTTCTTAGAACTTTACTGAATTGTTGAAGGTGTTTAAGGGTTATAAGTGTGTGTGTTTTAGCTAGGAGATTGAAGTAGTAAATGAATCAAAATGATGATACATATATACTCCTAAAAATGTGATCTTTAAGGATAACATGACAAAATTTTAGTTTGTAATCTTATGTATTTGTCAAACAATAATACAAAAGCAATTACCTTATACCTAGGGTAGTAACAAGGGCTGGTTAGGTGGTGATTTGATGTGTATATACCAATAGTAAATACGTATAGAAGCTAGGTATGATACGAGTACAAATACTCTAGATATACGTATAGAAATTTTGTGAAAAATGGAATGAGGATTCAAATATAGCTATCTTTTGTGAATACACTTATATGATTTTATGTATTTAAGTCTTAAAAGTGAGTAAATACATTACTTATACGATATATGTATAAACATTATAAGTCTTAAGTATTTATGTCAAATAACGTTACGTATAGTTATCGTTTTGAAAACTTAAGTTAGTAGTTTCAAAATATACTTATAACTTATAGTTTTTGATACAAAATAAGATATTAAAACATTCATTAATCATGTTAAATATGTATATATACATATATATACGCAAACGTATAATTATCATATATTGTATAGTTCGTGATATTGTCGGTCAAACTAGACGGTCAAACGTTGTGTAAAACTCTTTTCGGAAATATAAATCTCGACAATTTGGATTACTTATCATGTTGGTAAGTTTTAATTTATGTAAATATTAATCTTATAAGTATAGAACGATCGAAAAAAATGCGGGTCAACTTTAGGGTTTTTGCTTATCGTGTCGGAACCATATAGAGATTAGAGTTTAAATTTGGTCGGAAATTTCCGGGTCGTTACAGTACCCATCCGTTAAAGAAATTTCGTCCTCGAAATTTGGTAGAGGTTGTCATAAATAACCATAGGAATGTTTTCATGACGAATATGAGGTAATAATGAAATTTTATCATTATTGAAAGATTTAGATAAAACGATTTGGTTATGTGAGACGCACGAGCGAAGCTATCACAAAAAAAAAATGAAATGAGTAAATATGAAATCGTTTTTAATCGATGACGTGGTTTAGAATTGATTTCCGGGATTTAAGGGATTTAGGAAAAATCTTACGTAATAAGATTTGGTTATTCGGCGATCAGAATCTTCTTTGATTTAATGCGGTAATCTGTTTCGATTTCTCTGTCGGATATTTCACTATAAATCCACCCCTTCGTTTCCTTATTTTTCACAACTCGCATCTTCTACTCTTTCTCCTTAATTCCTACTTTAAGGTATCCTTTGAAATGCTTCATCCCGTTCTGATTTTTGTTATACTTCTAACTTTTATATCTTTCATTCTTCTCTTCCATCTACCGCCAGAAGAATCTATTCACTTTTATGATTTTCTTGGAATTATAATGTTTCTAATTCTCCCGTGTCTTTACGTCGCCATACGTATTGATATACATGGTTTGTAGTTTCTGGGTGGTTGTTGGGTTTGATATCTTTCCTTATACTTCGATGCTCCTGCTTCTGTTTTCCATAATCATTGTCATCCATAGTTAATATTCTCTCCTATTTGCTGTGATCTATACCCCAATTTCTATTTTGGGACTTTGTCCCTTCGTTTCTTCTTCCCGTCCTTGAGTCAAGCGATCAATAGTTCGGAATTCGTAGGTATAAAATTTGGAATGAACCTAGCTATTGGTTTTAGAATAAAATTGTAATGGCACGATCTTGATTCGTTAAATTACTCGAATATTCCGGAAAAATAGAACTATCAAGGTGATACGTTCTAATATGTTTGGAGACTTGATAGAATGTAAGAGCCGTGTAACATGGCACATGATGACGGTACTGTGAATCATCACATTCCATTAGAAACTTAACATGACTTACTGTAATATAATGAAGTTGATCAAGTTTCATTATATTATACTAATTCATGTATCAGTTCCCAACACTACTTCAAAACATTCTTATTTTAAACTTGAAGGTTTTAGAACTTAGAAACTAACACAGTTTCTTTTATATTGTAACGCAGATATTACGGAGAAATACATGATTTTGGATAAGAACAGTTGTGAGAATATCTCCAGAAATATGGAGGATATGTATAACAAAAGATATGAAGATATCTTATAATATCTAAGATAAGATGATGATGAAGAATATCATCGGGAAAGGTTTAGGATAAGGGGTAGGTTTTTTTTTTTTTACTAATGGTTTCAGCAAGCACTGAATCGTTTGAATCCTTTGAAAGCAGATTCAGTTCTTGTGATTTATCTACATCCTCCTTCATACTTTGCTCAATCCGTTTTCCAGTTCCAACTCTCCTCTTTTTCTAAGCTTTACCAATACAATGTACTTCATCATTAAACTTTTGACTGTTAAAGTCGTTTACAGTTTTTTTTTTTTTTTTTTTTTTTTTTTTTTTTTTCTGCTTCTTCAGCATTTCAAGAACTACTTCATAGTCCAGGATGTTTTTCAGAACTTCACATTCGAAAAATGTAATTCTTAGGGATAGTCGTTCTCGGTATAACTGGGAGAATTTCTACGAGATTTTCAAAATACTGATTGCGGGTTTCGCCAAAGAGATAACGAGTTGCTGGTACGTCTGCTGATGATGTTGTGAAAAAGGTTCTCCGGTAACAACGTCGAAAGGACAAAGTATAAATATCGAGATTATAATAGGAGTAGTCTCACTGAGAAGTGGAGCTGTGACAAAATTAGCTTCTTGAAAAGGAATCGTATGATTGTTTTTGATAATGAATGATAAGGAATTCGACGCGGATACGTTTTAACTATAACTTCGGTTTCGAAAATTTTTCAGGTGCATCACTGTATGCATAAATCTTTCTTCCGTAAACGAGGTGCGGCTGGTTCAACTTCTCGATCGAGGTGTTTTCAAGAATCATGAAAAGATTTGAATGAGGATTATAATTGTCGAAGTACAAATGAGGTTTAGGATGAAATCAAGTGGCAAAATTGAAGAATTGTTTAGTTTCATATGTTATAATCAACATTTTATTTCATTTTAATTGTCCAATGTTTCTTCTTTATGCCACTTGTTGGATTTGGATAGGTAAAAACAAATTCAAATATGAAATTTAAATGGAAATGGTTATTCTGGGGTGAACGGATACGTATATCGATGGTTGTAAGTAAAATAACAAATGACCGTTGAATCAGATTCAAGAATGTACAATATAACTTATTAATGTGAATTCTAAATATTCCTCGGGTACTACCCACCCGTTAAAATATTTTCATCATTATTAGTTTGTACGAAGGAATTTTTAATTACTATCTTTATGAAAATATACTTGCATATATATTTTCTTCAGAGATAATCATAGATTTAATGAGTCAATAAGATAATAAACTCATTTGATTTATCGTTAATTCTAGATTACATAATCTCTAAGACTTTAGAAATTACATAATCGTCATACGATACGTAAAGCGAAGATAATCGATGTAGAACGATATATAGAACGAAGATCATACTCGAAGTACAGATATTGAGTCGTGTGATGTTGATATTCGAGATACAGATTGTGATGTTGAGATTTTGGGGGTGACAAGAGTACTGTCGGCGTTGATGATGGTGGTATAGATTATGCTGCTGGTGCTGCTGCTGGTGTTTGTAACCTTCGCACCGTATTTTCTAAAGCCACTACCCGAGCGCGAAGCTCGTTGACTTCTTCTATTATACCGGGATGATTGACGGTTGGAACGAGCGAATGAACAAGATTCGAAATATGGGATAGTATGTAATCATGACGAGATACTCTAGAAATGAGCGAGAAAATGGTGTTTCGAATAGGTTCACCGGTAAGTGCTTCAGGTTCATCGTTAAGAGGACAATTTGGTGGATGGAATGGATCACCTTCTTCTTGCCTCCAGAGATTTAGTATATTACGAACCCATCCCCAATTCATCCAAAATAGATGATGGGAAATTGGTTGATCCATTCCGGTGACGCTGTTCTCGGAGCTCGAATGGAAATCCATATCGGCGTAGCTATCGAAGTCGGAGGAATTCGAACTGGATGAAGAATCCATCTTGTATAGTCGGAGAAGTGAATTTTTGGTTTGGAATAGATTATAGGAGTTGGGTTTGGTACTCTTCAATACATAATTTACATATGTATATATAATATCAAAATCCCATGAATTACGGAGAATCTTTGAAATACGTCAGGCAATGTCTATAGTAACAGATACGCTAAGATATGAATTTTGTCTATACACTATCGATGCACTAAATGCAGTAAGACGTGTCTAGACTTAAGAATGATAAGCAGGCAGTTCCCTAAGGATGATAAGCAGATGATTTCCGACTAGGATTGATAAGCAAAACTTTTGACAGGCAGACACGGTCAAAGTCCAGACTCACTTAATGTATCCTAACAACTACTAGTTAGACACACTAATGCAAGGCCTGGTTCGCTAAGACCAACGCTCTGATACCAACTGAAAGGATCCGAAACTAATCATCCGGACATCGTCCATATAGATTAAAAACGAATTACAATAGTTGATAACATCGCGAGGTACTTGACCTCTATATGATACATTTTACAAACGTTGCATTTATTTCTTAAAGGCAATCTATTATTACATCGAGAGTTGACATATTAGCCTAACATTTTATAACAACCAAATGATCTAATCTGCCATTTTCATAACAATAGTCTTTAATGAACTTCAATGACTCGAATGCAACGTCCTTGTATCATAGCTTAAATGGTCCCAAGTAGTATCCTTAACATGAGCTAATGCACAGCGGAAGACTTAATTCGTACCTGAGAATAACATGCTTTAAAACGTCAACATAAAGTTGGTGAGATATATAGGTTTGATGCTAGCAGCGTTATAACAATGGACCACAAGATTTCGTATATAATCATTTCAATAAAAATATTCTAAGTGGTTGAGCACTTGGTAACCATACTTAACATTTAATCACGTCGCATATTCCCTTTAATATGAAATCTTACTACACCGTACCAAGGTGTAGTCGCAAAACGAAGTACTGTGCAACCGTTGAATACTGGTCGTCCAGTCCGGTTGGGGTTGTCAGGCCCGATAGATCTATCAACAGGATTCGCGTTTACAATACCGCTGTAAATATTAGTTACCAAGCTACAGGGAAGTATGCCAGTGGTACAACTCAACGTAGAACATATTTTTCAGTTACTTGTGTCCATATCGTAAAACATAAAATACATGTATTCTCATCCCGAAATATTTAGAGTTTAAAAATGGGACTATATACTCACTGTTGTCTCGAAGATATATATATTTTTGACTTGGTCTTCCGGTTGATATCACGAACCTATCCATATATAATATATCAATATATTTTCATTTTAAACAAACATCTCGTATATATATTTATAATACTTTTAATACTTTGAATAATTCCTTAGTCCGTAGTTAGCGTTTCGATGTTAGTAATTCAATTTTAATGGTTCATTTTTAGATGTTTAATATACCCGCAATAAATAAACCCCCAACGAAATAAATAAAACTCCCATAAAACCCCATCGTATATGTGTTGGTCGAGATTAATCTTGACCCATGGTACCGGTGTTGTCAAATGACGTGTTGCGTACATAAAGTACCGGTGTTGTCAAATGACGTGTTGCGTACAATCATGGGATCTTATGATTAATCTTCTCGTGTTGTTTACGGGTGATCCTGAACCATATGAAATTGAATTATGAGTACATATATATAAAATATCATGTTATCTTAGAAATATGTGATTTATATCTTTTTTTTCCAATTGATCCCGTAGTTGAAATGATCTAGGATAACCAATTTTGTTTCGGTCATAGTTTCTTCGTTACAAGTCCGTTTTCGTTGATTCAAATTGCCATCTTCTTGGATCGAGTTCTTCTTTAAGACTATGAACTGTAAATACCTTGGTTTGTATTCAAAATCATACGGCATAAGTGAAACATTAGTGAAACATATGAAGTTAAACATTTTGTTACAAAAAAAAAAAAAATCATTTAATGACCATTTTTCTAAAAATACTTATACTTTGAAAAACCAAGTTTTACCTTATTAAATTAGCATATATTTAAGTTATATTACAGGTCTTGAAGTATTTTAAAAGTTAAGTTAGAAGGATCTATTTAGTTTGCAAACAAGTTTGAAAACATTCAAACTATGTTCTTGTTGTTAAACTTTTGTACCACAAAATAAGATAGCTATATATATATGAATCGAACAAGGTTATGAACATAGATTCTACCTCAAGTTCCTTGGATAAGTTTGCTGTAAAAGAGGAGTAAGAAGCTAGAATCAAAAGGGTGATAGAAGTGGATGAAAGATTGGAAGTAAGTTGGTGTTCTTGGAAGGTTTTCTTGAAGTGTTTTTGTATGGTTTTCTTATGGTGTTTATGTAAGGTTTTTGAAGCTAGATCTTCTTAGAACTTTACTGAATTGTTGAAGGTGTTTAAGGGTTATAAGTGTGTGTGTTTTAGCTAGGAGATTGAAGTAGTAAATGAATCAAAATGATGATACATATATACTCCTAAAAATGTGATCTTTAAGGATAACATGACAAAATTTTAGTTTGTAATCTTATGTATTTGTCAAACAATAATACAAAAGCAATTACCTTATACCTAGGGTAGTAACAAGGGCTGGTTAGGTGGTGATTTGATGTGTATATACCAATAGTAAATACGTATAGAAGCTAGGTATGATACGAGTACAAATACTCTAGATATACGTATAGAAATTTTGTGAAAAATGGAATGAGGATTCAAATATAGCTATCTTTTGTGAATACACTTATATGATTTTATGTATTTAAGTCTTAAAAGTGAGTAAATACATTACTTATACGATATATGTATAAACATTATAAGTCTTAAGTATTTATGTCAAATAACGTTACGTATAGTTATCGTTTTGAAAACTTAAGTTAGTAGTTTCAAAATATACTTATAACTTATAGTTTTTGATACAAAATAAGATATTAAAACATTCATTAATCATGTTAAATATGTATATATACATATATATACGCAAACGTATAATTATCATATATTGTATAGTTCGTGATATTGTCGGTCAAACTAGACGGTCAAACGTTGTGTAAAACTCTTTTCGGAAATATAAATCTCGACAATTTGGATTACTTATCATGTTGGTAAGTTTTAATTTATGTAAATATTAATCTTATAAGTATAGAACGATCGAAAAAAATGCGGGTCAACTTTAGGGTTTTTGCTTATCGTGTCGGAACCATATAGAGATTAGAGTTTAAATTTGGTCGGAAATTTCCGGGTCGTTACAATTTTTGTTAGGGTTAAAGCCAAAAATAGGCTACAAACTTACACAAATGTATTGATGTCACCCACAAACTCATTTCCGTCCTACTGTCGCCTACAAACTTGTAAAAAGTGTACCAATGTAAACAAATGTAAATAAAAATGACTTGCTACCGGCTAAACCGGTTAAAAATGACTTGTTCTTCATCTTCATCATATCATCATCATCATCATCATCATCATCATCATCATCATCATCATCATCATCATCATCATCATCATCAATACCTGAAACATGATTGTATTGATCATATCATCATCAATACCTGAAACATCATGTATTGATCATCAGATTACAACAACAACAATAACAGATTCATTATTGATTTGATCTCATGTTCTTTGTTGCTCGAAAACTCAAACGATTGAGCTTCTCGGAACATCTCGGCTATATTTGGAGTAAATCAATCACAGATTCGAGTTCCTCTATGTCTAGTTGAGCTTCGTTAATCATTTCAGCAGATGGAACATCATCTCAAATCTTCAATTCGTAAAGTCAAACTTTGTTCATTCATGGTCAACATTTTAATTGGATTGATTCTTCGATCTACAGATGTTTTGGGTGACTTTCGAGTGTTCATAAGATGATTTTAAACATCTTTGATGTATAAACCGTGGCCTGAAAACAACTTACTCTCGATTTTTGATTTTGAAGTTCCTGTAAAGATGAACTGCTACTATTCACGCTTTGATCTGATCTTGATTTTGATTTTGATTTTGATTTTGATGTATAAATCGTGGCCTGAAAACAACTTTGATTTTGATTTTGTGTTCATCCTTCGATGAAGATGAAGATGGCGGTTGATTTGAAACAATAAGGAAAAAAAGTTATCAGGCCACTTTGATTTTGTGTTTCTATTTTTTTTTTTCTTTTTTAATTGATGTATTGCCAACAAAAATAAAAAAAATTAAAAAAATAAAAGAAATTTATCAGGTCAAAATTAGTATTTAACGGGTCAAAACTATAAAATATTTATATTAGCACATTTTTTATAAGTTTGTAGGCGACAGTAGGACGGAAATGAGTTTGTGGGCGACATCGGTACATTTGTGTAAGTTTGTAGCTTATTTTTGGCTTTAATCCTTTTTGATTAAGTAGAAGTACTTTGATAAGTGTATTGAAGTCTTTCAAAAGTGTATGACTACATATTAAAACACTACATGTATATACATTTTAACTGAGTCGTTAAGTCATCGTTAGTCGTTACATGTAAGTGTTGTTTTGAAACCTTTAGGTTAACGATCTTGTTAAATGTTGTTAACCCATTGTTTATTATATCTAAAGAGATGTTAAATTATTACATTTTCATGATATTATGATGTATTAATATATCTTAATATGATATATATACAATTAAATGTCGTTACAACGATAATCGTTACATATATGCCTCGTTTCGAAATCCTTAAGTTAGTAGTCTTGTTTTTACATATGTAGTTCATTGTTAATATACTTAATGATATGTTTACTTATCATAATACCATGTTAACTATATATATATATATATATATATATATATATATATATATATATATATATATATATATATATATATATATATATATATATATATATGACATCATATAGTTTTTATAAGTTTTAACGTTCGTGAATCACCGGTCAACTTGGGTGGTCAATTGTCTATATGAAACCTATTTCAATTAATCAAGTCTTAACAAGTTTAATTGCTTAACATGTCGGAAACACTTAATCATATAAATAACAATTTCATTTAATATATATAAACATTAAAAAGTTCGGGTCACTACAGTACCATCATCATGTGATGATTCACAGATAATACCGTCATCATGTGCCATGTTACACGACTCTTTCATTCTACTTAATCTCTAAGTATATCACGAAAATATTTCCTTGATAATTCTGTTCTTCTGTAATTCCAATAGTTTGCTAATAAATCGTGCTATTACATTTCTTTCTGATTAGAAGATTTCCTTAAATTCCTTGAATTTCAGGAAATCAACGGTGACTACGTCAGAAGTTAAGACGAACCTGTATTCCTTCATTTCACTTTTTTGTGATAGCTTCACCCACACTCTTCGCATAATCAAATCAATTTATCTATATTACTCTATGGTAATAAAACTCTATTTATCAACTCATATTCGTCATGAAAACATTCTTATTGTTAGTCATGACGCCCTCGATCAAATTTTGGGACGAAATTTCTTTAACGGGTAGGTACTGTCATGACCCGGAAAATTTCGACTTATTTTAAATCAAACTCTAGATACGATGTAATGTTTTATGCAAAGTCTGTTAGGTTGAGTCTCAAAATTTTGAACTGTTTTCATATATTCAATTGACCTTCGACTATTCCCGACGAATCACGAACCATTGTTTGAAAATATGTGTATATATATAAGTGTATATATATATATATATATATATATATATATATATATATATATATATATATATATATAATAACTTGAATTACATTAATAAAATATTATATGTATTTGTTATAAATAAATATGTAAAATAAAATATGTTGTAATGAAAACTATTATTTTATTTATATATAAATATATATATGAATATTACTTGAATATATATATGTATATATTGTTATATTAAATTTAATTGTTTAAAGTATATAATTAATATAGTTACTTGCATAATAAAAATTGTTATTTAAAACTGATTATATATATAAAGTATATATTCAATATATATGATTTCGATGCTTATTTGTCAACATTTGTAATACTCGGTTGACGTTTATTTATTTTTAAAATAGACCTAATATATATATATATATATATATATATATATATATATATATATATATATATATATATATATATATATATATATATATATATATATATATATATATGGGGTTTTAAAATAAAAGTTGATCCATAATTTGATTAAAAAGATAATAGTTTTGATAAATATTTTTTCAACTTTTCAGTCTAAGTTTTTGTACTTCGTATATATTATTTGTTACCGAACATATCTGTCAAGTAACCTTTTTACAACTGGTTTTCCACAATAACTGAGGGGTACGAATAGTTATATTTTATGTAAAAATTTAGGATTTTTCTGAAGACTTTTATCCGTCCCTAATTTTCAACGGAGCCCGATATACTCACTGTGTTAAAAGTGTCGGCAGAGTAAGAATTACTGTGATTCATGTGATCCTTAATATTATTATTTAATATTATAATTATTATTTTATATATATAAATATATAAATCAATACATATCGTTATATATATTCATACTTAGAAGATTCATTATAAAGAACCACACTAAGAACCACACTCAACCTTCTTCTTCGATCACCACTTCCTGCTCGATCATCTTCGCCGGCCCCTACCTCATCGGCCACCATCTCAACGGTCACCACCACCATAACCGGAGCCTTATCAATAAAATTATATTTTTTTCTCGATCAACTATCACCTTCATCACCTTCATCATATCCTAACCCACCACCACTATTCTTGTACCGTCGTGAATCACCACCACCACAAAGCCACCGGCCACCCCACCATCATTTAGAAACACCACACGTCACCCTCTTCTTCCACCTCCAAACACTCAAAACCACCAAGACTATCACCTTTATGGGTTATTTCGTGTTCTGTTTCCATTTAACTCGCAAACCGACTGATTCACTATTCCTACTGCTGTAATGTTTTATTTCATGTGTTGCTGTCACACCCAAAACCATCGTGAATTACTGTTTGATACTGCTACTGTTCGGACTAATCTGTTTGTTCATATTATTCTGGTTCGAGCACTATAGCCTGCAATACCTTCGATCATAACATGCTGCAGCTGCACCCATACGTTTTCTATTTTGATCGAAGCACAAGCTCCTGTTGCTGCACCTATTTTCTGTTTCTCCCATCGAAAACCACCAGAAACCTACAACCCACCATTAACCACCACCGGCTACACCTTCTAACAACAAAACACCACTTTATCATCCCCTCAGTCACCATCGCCACTGCTGCTATATTCTGTTTATCTACTACGCGACATTACTTCTGTTACAGTGACTAATGGTGATGATGATAACTCCACGAAAAGGTAGTAATGACCATGATAATTATGATGATGATTACGTTGTTTGCTACTGTACGCTTCTATTTGTTTCTATAAATTGAAGATGACGAGCCTTGTAGTACATTAAAGTGATGATGATGATGAAACTACAAAATGAAAATGATGATGATGATTAATGAAAAGATGATGTTGATATAAAATAATGATGAAGATAATGAGTACGGTTAGTGAATTGTTGTTGTGTAAAGTTAAAAAAAGGTGTATATATATAAAAACCAAACACCGAAGGTCCCATATGTTGTTTCCTATTCGCAGATACTAGATTCACAAATCAAGTACAGGAAGTTAAATTGATATCGGGCTATTCTAAACACATGAACTTTAGGCCATGGACTTAATTTAATCATTGGGCCGAGGAAATAAATATATTAGTTGGGCCAAAAGTTAATTTAAATGTTGGGCCATTTAAATTTGTGTTAGAACTTGAAACTTGGGTCTTTATTCCCTAATCGGAAGATTAACAATTCTATTAGGCCTGACTGGGCTTATGATGGTGGATCACTAGCAATCCTATTTCGGCGTGAGCTCAACCCGAACAATATCATCACGTCATCTTTTCTTCTTCCTTTGATCAGAGGTATACACGAGTTTAAATTATACCTTATATATATATATATTACTATAATTGTTATGTATGGCTAAGTTCATAAGTAATCGATATTAAAAATTATAAGATGGTTATATTTATTAGAGGGTTTCGTTATAACATTTAACCAGTAAAACCTTCACCGTGTACATGCATACGTATAAGTATATATATAAACAAAACCATTAAAGATATACAAATAAAATTTTTTAATACGTATGTATGCATAAAGAGTTTAAATATAATAAAGTTATCATTATTATGGAAACTAACATTACTATTAAAATTATCATTACTACTAAAATTATCATTTTTATTAAAATTATCATAATTATTAAATTTATTATTTTTAGCATTTTTATTATCATTAAAACTATCATTATTATTATTTTTAAAATTATCATATTATTATTAGTAGTAGTATTATTATTATTATTAATAAAATCATTATTTTTATAGTTATTATTATTAGTAATATCATTATCTTTACTATTATAAGTACTATCATTTTTATATTATCATAACAAATAAACATTTCTATGAATATAGATATTATAAGATATTAATTTAATACATTGTAGTATATAATATATAAAAATAAATATATTCAAATTAATAATTAATATAACTTAAAATTTAGTTTCTCGATTACAAGTATATGTGTTAATATATATACTTGATATAGGTTCGTGAATCCGAGACCAACCCTACACTTATTCAATGCTGTCATATGTATTTTTACTACAAAATACATTAGATGAGTTTCATTTGCTCCCTTTTTAATTGCTTTTGCAATATATATTTTTGGGCTGAGAATACATGCGCTGCTTTTATAAATGTTTACGAGATAGACACAAGTACTTAAAATACATTCTACGTTGAGTTATACCACTGGCATATTTCCCTGTAGCTTGGTAACTACTATTTACATGGGTATTGTAAACGCGAATCCTGTTGATAGATCTATCGGGACTGACAACCCCAACCGGACTGGACGACCAGTATTCAACGGTTGCACAGTACTTCGTTTCGGTGACTACACTTGGTACGGTGTAGTGAGATTTCATAATAAAGGGAATATGCGACGTTGATTAATAGTTAAGTATGGTTACCAAGTGCTCAACCACTTAGAATGCTTTACATATACTTGCGAGTGTATTATGTTTATGATTAGGAAATCTTGTGGTCTATTAACATATTGAAATGATTGTTACGATAAACCTATGAACTCACCAACCTTTTGGTTGACACTTTTAAGCATGTTTATTCTCAGGTACGAATTAAGTCTTCCGCTGTGCATTTGCTCAATTGAAAGATATTATTTGGAGTCATTCATGGCATATTTAGGTCAGTACCTCGCAATGGGACCAGATGATGATGACTTCGTCCAGGAGGATAAGGACGGGTTATTACACCATCGAACCTTAACAATTGGTATCTTGTTTTGCTTAAGTCTTTTAACCTCACGGTCCATTATTTCGACGGGTTCTTAGATGAACTGAAGTTTTCCGTTGATTTGGATTTCATCTAATGGAATAGTGAGATCTTCTTTAGCAAAACATTTCTTCAAGTTCGAGACGTGGAAAGTGTTATGTACAGCCGCGAGTTGTTGAGGTAACTCAAGTCGGTAAGCTACTGGTCCGATACGATCAACAATCTTAAATGGTCCAATATACCTTGGATTTAATTTCCCTCTTTTACCAAATCGAACAACGCCTTTCCAAGGTGCAACTTTAAGCATGACCATCTCTCCAATTTCAAATTCTATATCTTTTCTTTTAATGTCAGCGTAGCTCTTTTGTCGACTTTGGGCGGTTTTCAACCGTTGTTAAATTTGGATGATCTTCTAAGTAGTTTCTTGTATTATCTCCGGACTCGTAATCTGTCTATCCACCACTTCACTCCAAGAAATCGGAGACATGCACTTTCTATCATAAAGTGCTTCAACCGGCGCCATCTCAATGCAGGTCGCTAATCACCCTCATTTTTCTTGCAATGCCCTCATTTGCACTATTTATATGGGGTCAAAAGTATTATACATATTGACCACAAAAGTCTTCAACACATATTTAATCAGAAACAACTGAATATGAGGCAGCGTAGGTGGATTGAATTGTTGAATGATTACGACTTTGAGATTCGTTACCATCCGGGGAAGGCAAATGTGGGAGCCGACGCCTTGAGCAGAAAGGACAGAGAACCCATTCGAGTAAAATCTATGAATATAATGATTCACAATAACCTTACTACTCAAATAAAGGAGGCGCAACAAGGAGTTTTAAAACAGGGAAATTTAAAGGATGAAATACCCAAAGGATCGGAGAAGCATCTTAATATTCGGGAAGACGGAACCCGGTATAGGGCTGAAAGGATTTGGGTACCAAAATTTGGAGATATGAGAGAAATGGTACTTAGAGAAGCTCATAAAACCAGATACTCAATACATCCTGGAACGGGGAAGATGTACAAGGATCTCAAGAAACATTTTCGGTGGCCGAGTATGAAAGCCGATGTTGCTAAATACGTAGGAGAATGTTTGACGTGTTCTAAGGTCAAAGCTGAGCATCAGAAACCATCAGGTCTACTTCAACAACCCGAAATCCCGGAATAGAAATGGGAAAACATTACCATAGATTTCATCACTAAATTTCCAAGGACTGCAAGTGGTTTTGATACTATTTGGGTAATAGTTGATCGTCTCACCAAATCAGCACACTTCCTGCTAATAAGAGAAGATGACAAGATGGAGAAGTTAGCACGACTGTATTTGAAGGAAGTCGTCTCCAAACATGGAATACCAATCTCTATTATCTCTGATAGGGATGGCAGATTTATTTCAAGATTCTGGCAGACATTACAGCAAGCATTAGGAACTCGTCTAGACATGAGTACTGCCTATCATCCACAAACTGATGGGCAGAGCGAAAGGACAATACAAACGCTTGAAGCCATGCTACGAGCATGTGTTATTGATTTCAGAAACAGTTGGGGTCGACATCTACCGTTAGCAGAATTTTCCTACAACAACAGCTACCATTCAAGCATTGAGATGGCGCCGTTTGAAGCATTTTATGGTAGAAAGTGCAGGTCTCTGATTTGTTGGAGTGAAGTGGGGGATAGACAGATTACGGGTCCGGAGATTATACAAGAAACTACCGAGAAGATCATCCAAATTCAACAACGGTTGAAAACCGCCCAAAGTCGACAAAAGAGCTACGCTGACATTAAAAGAAAAGATATAGAATTTGAAATTGGAGAGATGGTCATGCTTAAAGTTGCACCTTGGAAAGGTGTTGTTCGATTTGGTAAACGAGGGAAATTAAATCCAAGGTATATTGGACCATTCAATATTATTGATCATGTCGGACCAGTAGCTTACCGACTTGAGTTACCTCAACAACTCGCGGCTGTACATAACACTTTCCACGTCTCGAATTTGAAAAAATGTTTTGCTAAAGAAGATCTCACTATTCCGTTAGATGAAATCCAAATCAATGAAAAACTTCAATTCATCGAAGAACCCGTCGAAATAATGGATCGTAAGGTTAAAAGACTTAAGCAAAACAAGATACTAATTGTTAAGGTTTGATGGAATGCTCGTAGAGGACCCGAGTTTACCTGGGAATGAGAAGATCAGATGAAGAAGAAATACCCGCATTTATTTCCAGAAGATACGTCAACAACTCCAACTGCTTAAAATTTCGAGACGAAATTTATTTAACGGGTAGGTACTGTAGTGACCCGAACTTTTCCATGTTTTTATATATATTAAATAAAATTTTTATTTACATGATTAAGTGTTTCCAACATGTTAAGCAATCAAACTTGTTAAGACTTGATTAATTGAAATAGGTTTCATATAGACAATTGACCACCCAAGTTGACCGGTGATTTACGAACGTTAAAACTTGTAAAAACTATATGATGACATATATATGGATATATATATAGTTAACATGATATTATGATAAGTAAACATATCATTAAGTATATTAACAATGAACTACATATGTAAAAACAAGACTACTAACTTAATGATTTTGAAACGAGACATATATGTAACGATTATCGTTCTAACGACATTTAATGTATATATATATATATATATATATATATATATATATATATATATATATATATATATATATATATATATATATATATATATATATATATATATATATATATATATCATATTAAGAGATATTCATACATCATAATATCATGATAATATAATAATTTAAAATCTCATTTGATATTATAAACATTGGGTTAACAACATTTAACAAGATCGTTAACCTAAAGGTTTCAAAACAACACTTACATGTAACGACTAACGATGACTTAACGACTCAGTTAAAATGTATATACATGTAGTGTTTTAATATGTATTCATACACTTTTGAAAGACTTCAAGACACTTATCAAAATACTTCTACTTAACAAAAATGCTTACAATTACATCCTCGTTCAGTTTCATCAACAATTCTACTCGTATGCACCCGTATTCGTACTCGTACAATACACATCGTTTAGATGTATGTAATATTGGTATATACACTCCAATGATCAGCTCTTAGCAGCCCATGTGAGTTACCTAACACATGTAGGAACCATCATTTGGCAACTAGCATGAAATATCTCATAAAATTATAAAAATATGAGTAATCATTCATGACTTATTTACATGAAAACAAAATTACATATCCTTTATATCTAATCCATACACCAACGACCAAAAACACCTACAAACACTTTCATTCTTCAATTTTCTTCATCTAATTGATCTCTCTCAAGTTCTATCTTCAAGTTCTAAGTGTTCTTCATAAATTCTACAAGTTCTAGTTTCATAAAATCAAGAATACTTCCAAGTTTCCTAGCTTACTTCCAATCTTGTAGAGTGATCATCCAACCTCAAGAAATCTTTCTTATTTATAGTAATATATCTTTCTAATACAAGGTAATACTCATATTCAAATTTTGATTCAATTTCTATAACTATAACAATCTTATTTCGAGTGGAAATCTTACTTGAACTTGTTTTCGTGTCACGATTCTACTTCAAGAACTTTCAAGCCATCCAAGATCCTTTGAAGCTAGATCCATTTGTCTCTTTTCCAGTAGGTTTATCCACAAAACTTGAGTAGTAATGATGTTCATAACATCATTCGATTCATACATATAAAGCTATCTTATTCGAAGGTTTAAACTTGAAATCACTAGAACATAGTTTAGTTAATTCTAAACTTGTTCACAAACAAAAGTTAATTCTTCTAACTTGACTTTTAAAATCAACTAAACATATGTTCTATATCTATATGATATGCTAACTTAATGATTTAAAACCTGAAAACATGAAAAACACCATAAAACCGGACATACGCCGTCATAGTAACACCGCGGGCTGTTTTGGGTTTGATAATTAAAAACTATGATAAACTTTGATTTAAAAGTTGTTCTTCTGGGAAAATGATTTTTCTTATGAACATGAAACTATATCCAAAAATCATGGTTAAACTCAAAGTGGAAGTATGTTTTTCAAAATGGTCATCAAGACGTCATTATTTCGACTGAAATGACTACCTCTTACAAAAACGACTTGTAACTTATATTTTCGACTATAAACCTATAATTTTTATGTTTAGATTCATAAAATAGAGTTCAATATGAAACCATAGCAATTTGATTCACTCAAAACGGATTTAAAATGAAGAAGTTATGGGTAAAACAAGATTGGATATTTTTTGATTTTTGTAGCTACGGGAAATATTAAAAATTCTATACAAATCATATCCTAGCTGACTTATATTGTATTATACATGTATTCTAATATATTATGTTATCTTGAGATACCATAGACACGTATGCAAATGTTTTGACATATCATATCGACCCATGTATATATATTATTTGGAACAACCATAGACACTCTATATGCAGTAATGTTGGAGTTAGCTATACAGGGTTGAGGTTAATTCCAAAAATATATATACTTTGAGTTGTGATCTAGCTTGAGACGTGTATACACTGGGTCATGGATTGATTCAAGATAATATATATCGATTTATTTCTATACATCTAACTGTGGACAACTAGTTGTAGGTTACTAACGAGGACAGCTGACTTAATAAACTTAAAACATCAAAATGTATTAAAAGTGTTGTAAATATATTTTGAACATACTTTGATATATATGTACATATTTGTTATAGGTTCGTGAATCGACCAGTGGCCAAGTCTTACTTCCCGACGAAGTAAAAATCTGTGAAAGTGAGTTATAGTCCCACTTTTAAAATCTAATATTTTGGGATGAGAATACATGCAGTTTTATAAATGTTTTACGAAATAGACACAAGTAATTGAAACTACATTATATGGGTGAATGATCGAAGCCGAATATGCCCCTTTTGCTTGGTAGCCTAAGAATTAGTAAACCGATCTACTAATTGACGCGAATCCTAAAGATAGATCTATTGGGCCTAACGAACCCCATCCAAAGTACCGGATGCTTTAGTACTTCGAATTCGTTTTTATCATGTCCGAAGGATTTCCCGGAATGATAGGGGATATTCTTATATGCATCTTGTTAATGTCGGTTACCAGGTGTTCACCATATGAATGAATTTTATCTCTGTGTATGGGATGTATATTGAAATATGAAATCTTGTGGTCTATTATTATGATTTGATAATATATAGGTTAAACCTATAACTCACCAACATTTTTGTTGACGTTTTAAGCATGTTTATTCTCAGGTGATTATTAAGAGCTTCCGCTATTGCATACTAAATAAGGACAAGATTTGGAGTCCATGCTTGTATGATATTATGTAAAAACTGCATTCAAGAAACTTATTTTTGATGTAATATATTCTTATTGTAAACCATTATGTAATGGTCGTCTGTAAACGGTATATTTTAGGTTATCATTATTTGATAATCTACGTAATGCTTTTTGAACCTTTATCAATAAAATAAAGGTTATGGTTGTTTTAAAAATGAATGCAGTCTTTGAAAAACGTCTCATATAGAGGTCAAAACCTCGCGACGAAATCAATTAATATGGAACGTTTATAATCAATATGAACGTGACATTTCAGTTGGTATCCGAGCGTTGGTCTTAGAGAACCAAAAAATTTGCATTAGTGTGTCTTATCGAGTTTGTTAGGATGCATTAGTGAGTCTGGACTTCGACTGTATTTTCTTTAAAAATGATTGCTTAACATTTTTGTTGGAAACTATATATTATTAACATGTAAATATTATGTGATATATTAATCTCTTAACATATTTGATATTGTGTGATAGATGTCTACCTCTAGCACAAATCCCATTGACTCACCTAATAATAACGAAGAGTCAAATATATATTGGCAAGAAGCACAAGTTCCCGAACAACCGGAAGAAGAGGAAACGGAACCGGAAGAAGAGGAACCGGAAGAAGAGGAACCAGAAGAAGAGGAACCGGAATAAGATGAGGTTCCGGAGGGGGGAATAGTAGGAACCACAGAAAACCGGTCAAATAAAAGAAAATCCTCAACCAATGGACCAAAGTTAATAATGGTCAATGGTGTTTCCGCTAAGGAAGCAAAATATTGAGAAAATTACCAATTTTCCGATGAATCGGATCCTGATGAGGATTCCGATGATGTTATAGAAATTACCCCGACCCAATTTAATGAGGCAAAAGAAAATAATAAGGGAAAAGGCATCAAAATAGAGAAATCTGATTCCGACCCCGATGAACTTTATATGTACCGTCAACACCCGTATTTTCAATATCGTGACAATAACCCGGGAACTACTAAACCACCAGGTTTTTCTAAACCAATGTGGAAAACGATGACTCGTATTAGAGGAACATCATATATCCCTAGAAGATTAGGAAAAAGAACCAAATCTGAAGAAGAAGAAACCAGTGATTCAGATTAAAGGGGTGTGAACATGTTGTGTAATAAATGTATTGTAGTGTGCTTGTACTTTTATGTTCTATGTAAAAATTGCTTGTATTGTTTGTTATTACGAATCTAATACTTGTCTATTTTACAGTATAAAAACAAAATGGATGTTAAGGGTAGACAACTGGATATTTTAGAAGACCTACCAGAGGATATAATTGAGGAAATCTTGTCTAGAGTCGGTCAGAATTCATCAGCACATTTAGTTATGGCGAAATTAACTTGTCAAACATTTGAAAGACTTTCCGGAAATGCCTTAGTTTATAAAAGGCTTTCCTTTGATAGGTGGGGTATATCACATTGGGGAGACCGTAAGTTACGCCGTGTTTTCTTTAAAGCATTAAATGCGGGGAACCCAAATGCAATTTTACGCTACGGGTTAAGAACCTATTTTGACTCAACATATCCCAACATAGGATTTCGTGAATTAGAAAGAGCTTCTAACATGCAACATAAAGAAGCATGTTATGCTTACGGGTTAGTGATGTTTGCTTCTTACCAAAGTGAGAAAAAGAATATCGGATTGCAACTTTTAAATAAAACCTTCCCACAAGTGACGGATTCAGTAGTTGGGGTGAGAAACAAGGTTTTTAGATTATTACGGGGCTGTTGGACATTACGATACCGTCGTCCTTTTGACAACGTTACAACATGCTGCCTAGCCAATGGCCATAACGGTTATTTTCCACAAGACCAAGGATGGGAAGTCGTCTTAGTAAAACCAGAATGCATGACATGTTTCTGGACTTATGAATTACGTGTCTTTATTTCCTTTGCTGAACAACTTGCGTATTAACTAGATTTATCTTCAAAACTGTCCTGTATCATAGTGTACTATATTTCATGTTATATGTAATATAGCGAAGTTGTAAGTTTGAAGAATATTTGTATGTGATATATTATTATAATCACTTTTTCATATGGAATTGTAGTAGTTGAATTGTATATTAGCTAATAAGTATGAACTTAACGGGTAGGTAGTACCCGAATTTAAACTTATAAAACGCTAATATGAAGAAAAAGCTTTTATAAATGAGTTCATATTATGCTACGAAATACTATTGACTACTCTTAATATTCTGTATGATTAACTCGATTCAGTTGTCTATTTTGAAGGAAATGGCACCGACTACTCGACACACCATGAATATGAACGAAGAGGAATTTTGTACCTTTCTTGCTGCAAACATAGCCGTAGTACAGGCTGCGCTACATACCAACAATAACGCTGAATCTAGCAATGCAGCTAACGGCGCAAGAAATCGTGTAGGATGCACCTACAAATAATTCACTGCCTACAAACCTTTGGAATTTGATGGAACCAAAGGACCAATTGGATTGAAACGGTGGACCGAGAAAGTCAAATCGGTGTTTGTCATAAGTAAGTGTACTGAAGTGGACAAAGTTAAGTACGCTACGCATACCTTTACAGGTACTGCGTTAACGTGGTGGAACACCTATCTTGAACAGGTAGGACAAAATGCTGCTTACGCACTACCGTGGTTGGCATTCAAGCAATTAATGAACGAGCAGTACCATCCTAGAAACGAAGTCAATAAACTCAAGGCAGAACTTAGAGAGTTACGAACACAAGGGTTCGACGTTACCACATATGAACGACGATTCACAGAGTTGTGCCTATTGTACCCGGGAGCATTCGAAGATGAAGAAGAGAAGATCGACGCGTTTGTAAAAGGGTTACCAGTAAGGATTCAAGAAGATGTAAGTTCACACGAGCCCGCTTCTATACAGAGGCAAGTCGAATGGCTCATAAACTCATAAATCAGATTGAGGGAAGAATTAAAGAGCAGGCGGCCGAAGAAGCCAACACGAAACAACTCAAGAGGAAGTGGGAGGAAAACGGTGACAAGAGTCACCAGTATAACAACAATAACAATTACAACCACAATCGCAACAACTATCCCAACAACCGCAACAATAATCGCAACAATAACCGCAATCCTAACAATAACTACAACAAACATCCCAACAACAACAACAACTACAACAACCATTTCAACAACAATAACAATCCCAACAACAACCTCAATAACAACAACGGCAACAAAAACCAAAAACAACCGTGTCATAGGTGTGAAGAAAATCACCAAGGGTGTTGCACGACATTTTGCAACAGGTGTAAAAGAAATGGTCATAGCGCGACAAAGTGTGAGGTCTAGGACCAAAGTTTAACAGAACTAAGGGAGCAAATAATGCCGGAACAAGTAATGCCGAAACGAATAGTGTCGGAGCAAGTAATACCAACGCTGTTTGTTATAAATATGGAAAACCGGGCCACATTATTAGAAATTGCCCGAATCAGGGGAATACTAATGGGCAGGGCGGCGGAAGAGTTTTCAATATTTATGCGGCAGAAGCACAGGAAGACCCGGAGCTTGTTACGGGTACGTTTCTTATTGACGATAAATCTGCTTATGTTTTATTTGATTCGGGTGCGGATAGAAGCTATATGAGTAGAGAATTTTGTGCTAAATTAAGTTGCCCATTGACGCCTTTGGATAGTAAATTTTTACTCGAATTAGTAAATGGTAAATTAATTTCAGCAGATAATATATGTCGGAATCGAGAAATTAAACTGGTTAGCGAAACATTTAAGATTGACTTGATACCAGTAGAGTTAGGGAGTTTTGATGTGATAATCGGTATGGACTGGTTGAAAGAAGTGAAAGCAGAGATCGTTTGTTACAAAAATACAATTCGCATTATACGAGAAAAAGGAAAACCCTTAATGGTGTACGGAGAAAAGAGCAACGCAAAGTTAAATCTTATTAGTAACCTGAAGGCACAAAAACTAATAAGAAAAGGTTGCTATGCTGTGCTAGCGCATGTCGAGAAAGTCAATTCCGAAGAAAAGAACATCAATGATATTCCCGTCGCAAAAGAATTTCCCGATGTATTTCCGAAAGAATTACCGGGACTACCTCCACACCGATCCGTTGAATTTCAAATAGACCTTGTACCGGGAGCTGCACCAATAGCTCTTGCTCCATACAGACTCGCACCTAGCGAAATGAAGGAACTTCAGAGCCAATTACAAGAACTTTTAGAGCGTGGTTTCATTCGACCAAGCACATCACCGTGGGGAGCTCCTGTTTTGTTTGTCAAGAAGAAAGATGGTACATTCAGTTTGTGTATCGACTACCGAGAGTTGAACAAACTTACCATCAAGAACCCCTACCCACTACCAAGAATCGATGACTTATTTGATCAACTACAAGGCTCGTCTGTTTATTCGAAGATCGATTTACATTCTAGATATCATCAAATGCGGGTGAAGGAGGATGATATTCCAAAGACTGCTTTTAGGACGTGTTACGGTCATTACGAGTTTATGGTTATGCCATTTGGATTGACTAACGCACCAGCTGTGTTCATGGACCTCATGAACCAAGTGTGTGGGCCATATCTTGACAAGTTTGTTATTGTTTTCATCGATGACATACTTATTTACTCGAAGAATGATCAAGAGTACGAAGAACACTTGAGAAAAGTACTAGAGTTGTTAAGGAAAGAAAAACTGTACGCTAAGTTTTCAAAGTGTGCATTTTGGTTGGAAGAAGTTCAATTCCTCGGTCACATAGTGAACAAAGAAGGTATTAAGGTGGATCCAGTAAAGATTGAAACCGTTGAAAAGTGGGAAACCCCAAAAACTCCGAAACACATACGCCAGTTTTTAGGACTAGCTGGTTACTACAGAAGGTTCATCTAAGACTTTTCCATAATAGCAAAACCCTTGACTGCATTAACGCATAAAGGGAAGAAATTTTAATGGAAGGATGAACAAGAGAAAGCGTTTCAGTTATTGAAGAAAAAGTTAACTACAGCACCTATATTGTCATTACCTGAAGGGAATGATGATTTTGTGATATATTGTGACGCCTCAAAGCAAGGTCTCGGTTGTGTATTAATGCAACGAACGAAAGTAATTGCTTATGCGTCTAGACAATTGAAGATTCACGAACAAAATTATACGACGCATGATTTGGAATTAGGCGCGGTTGTTTTTGCATTAAAGACTTGGAGGCACTACTTATATGGGGTCAAAAGTATTATATATATCGACCACAAAAGTCTTCAACACATATTTAATCAGAAACAACTGCATATGAGCAGCGTAGGTGGATTGAATTGTTGAATGATTACGACTTTGAGATTCGTTACCACCCGGGGAAGGCAAATGTGGTAGCCGACGCCTTGAGCAGAAAGGACAGAGAACCCATTCGAGTAAAAGCTATGAATATAATGATTCACACTAACCTTACTACTCAAATAAAGGAGGCGCAACAAGGAGTTTTAAAAGAGGAAAATTTAAAGGATGAAATACCCAAAGGATCGGAGAAGCATCTTAATATTTGGGAAGACGGAACCCGATATAAGGCTGAAAGAATTTAGGTACCAAAATTTGGAGATATAAGAGAAATGGTACTTAGAGAAGCTCATAAAACCAGATACTCAATACATCCTGGAACGGGGAAGATGTACAAGGATCTCAAGAAACATTTTTGGTGGCCAGGTATGAAAGCAGATGTTGCTAAACACGTAGGAGAATGTTTGACGTGTTCTAAGGTCAAAGCGGAGCATCAGAAACCATCAGGTCTACTTCAACAACCCAAAATCCCGGAATGGAAATGGGAAAAGATTACCATGGATTTCATCACTAAGTTGCCAAGGACTGCAAGTGGTTTTGATACTATTTGGGTAATAGTTGATCGTCTCACCAAATCAGCACACTTCCTGCCAATGAGAGAAGATGACAAAATGGAGAAGTTGGCGCGATTGTATTTGAAGAAGGTTGTCTCCAGACATGGAATACCCGTCTCTATTATCTCTGATATGGAAGGTAGATTTGTTTCAAGGTTCTGGCAGACGTTGCAACAAGCATTGGGGACTCGTCTAGACATGAGTACTGCCTATCATCCACAAACTGATGGGCAGAGCGAAAGGACGATACAAACGCTTGAAGACATGCTACGAGCATGTGTTATTGATTTCGGAAATAGTTGGGATCGACACCTACCGTTAGCAGAATTTTCCTACAACAACAGTTATCATTCTAGTATTGAGATGGCACTGTTTGAGGCACTTTATGGTAGAAAGTGCAGGTCTCCGATTTGTTGGAATGAAGTGGGGGATAGACAGATTACGGGTCCGGAGATAATACAAGAAACTACCGAGAAAATCATCCAAATTCAACAACGGTTGAAAACCGCCCAAAGTCGAAAAAAGAGCTACGCTGACATTAAAAGAAAAGATATAGAATTTGAAATTGGAGAGATAGTCATGCTTAAAGTTACACCTTGGAAAGGTGTTGTTCGATTTGGTAAACGAGGGAAATTAAATCCAAGGTATATTGGACCATTCAAGATTATTGATCATGTCGGACCAGTAGCTTACCAACTTGAGTTACCTCAACAACTCGCGGCTGTACATAACACTTTCCACGTCTCGAATTTGAAGAAATGTTTTGCTAAAGAAGATCTCACTATTCCGTTAGATGAAATCCAAATCAACGAAAAACTTCAATTCATCGAAGAACCCTTCGAAATAATGGATCGTGAGGTTAAAAGACTTAAGCAAAACAAGATACTAATTGTTAAGGTTCGATGGAATGCTCGTAGAGGACCCGAGTTCACCTGGGAATGAGAAGATCAGATGAAGAAGAAATACCCGCATTTATTTCCCGAAGATACGTCAACACCTCCAACTGCTTAAAATTTCGGGACGAAATTTATTTAACGGGTAGGTACTGTAGTGACCCGAACTTTTCCATGTTTATATATATATATTAAATGAAATTGTTATTTACATGATTAAGTGTTTCCAACATGTTAAGCAATCAAACTTGTTAAGACTTGATTAATTGAAATAGGTTTCATATAGACAATTGACCACCCAAGTTGACCGGTGATTCACGAACGTTAAAACTTGTAAAAACTATATGATGACATATATATGGATATATATATAGTTAACATGATATTATGATAAGTAAACATATCATTAAGTATATTAACAATGAACTACATATGTAAAAACAAGACTACTAACTTAATGATTTTGAAATGAGACATATATGTAACGATTATCGTTGTAACGACATTTAATGTATATATATCATATTAAGAGATATTCATAAAATCAAGAATACTTCCAAGTTTGCTAGCTTACTTCCAATCTTGTAGAGTGATCATCCAACCTCAAGAAATCTTTCTTATTTACAGTAAGATATCTTTTTAATACAAGGTAATACTCATATTCAAACTTTGATTCAATTTCTATAATTATAACAATCTTATTTCGAGTGGACATCTTACTTGAACTTGTTTTCGTGTCATGATTCTACTTTAAGAACTTTCAAGCCATCCAAGATCCTTTAAAGCTAGATCCATTTGTCTCTTTTCTGGTAGGTTTAACCATAAAACTTGATGTATTAATAATATTCATAACATCATTCGATTCATACAAATAAAGCTATCTTATTCGAAGGTTTTAACTTGAAATCACTAGAATATAGTTTAGTTAATTCTAAACTTGTTCGCAAACAAAAGTTAATCCTTCTAACTTGACTTTTAAAATCAACTAAACACATGTTCTATATCTATATGATATGCTAACTTAATGATTTAAAACCTGGAAACACGAAAAACACCGTAAAACCGGACATACGCCGTCGTAGTAACACCGCGGGCTGTTTTGGGTTTGATAATTAAAAACTATGATAAACTTTGATTTAAAAGTTGTTCTTCTGGGAAAATGATTTTTCTTATGAACATGAAACTATATCCAAAAATCATGGTTAAACTCAAAGTGGAAGTATGTTTTTCAAAATGGTCATCAAGACGTCGTTCTTTCGACTGAAATGACTACCTCTTACAAAAACGACTTGTAACTTATATTTTTGACTATAAGCCTATACTTTTTCTGTTTAGATTCATAAAATAGAGTTCAATATGAAACCATAGCAATTTGATTCACTTAAAACGGATTTAAAATGAAGAAGTTATGGGTAAAACAAGATTAGATATTTTTTGATTTTTGTAGCTACGGGAAATATTAACAATTCTATACAAATCATATCCTAGCTAACTTATATTGTATTATACATGTATTCTAATATATTATGTTATCTTGAGATACCATAGACACGTATGCAAATGTTTTGACATATCATATCGACCCATGTATATATATTATTTGGAACAACCATAGACACTCTATATGCAGTAATGTTGGAGTTAGCTATACAGGGTTGAGGTTGATTCCAAAAATATATATACTTTGAGTTGTGATCTTGCCTGAGACGTGTATACACTGGGTCGTGGATTGATTCAAGATAATATATATCGATTTATTTCTGTACATCTAACTGTGGACAACTAGTTGTAGGTTACTAACGAGGACAGCTGACTTAATAAACTTAAAACATCAAAATGTATTAAAAGTGTTGTAAATATATTTTGAACATACTTTGATATATATGTACATATTTGTTATAGGTTCGTGAATCGACCAGTGGCCAAGTCTTACTTCCCGATGAAGTAAAAATCTGTGAAAGTGAGTTATAGTCCCACTTTTAAAATCTAATATTTTGGGATGAGAATACATGCAGTTTTATAAATGTTTTACGAAATAGACACAAGTAATTGAAACTACATTATATGGGTGAATGATCGAAGCCGAATATGCCCCTTTTGCTTGGTAGCCTAAGAATTAGTAAACCGATCTACTAATTGACGCGAATCCTAAAGATAGATCTATTGGGCCTAACGAACCCCATCCAAAGTACCGGATGCTTTAGTACTTTGAATTCGTTTTTATCATGTTCGAAGGATTTCCCGGAATGATAGGGGATATTCTTATATGCATCTTGTTAATGTCGGTTACCAGGTGTTCACCATATGAATGAATTTTATCTCTATGTATGGGATGTATATTGAAATATGAAATCTTGTGGTCTATTATTATGATTTGATAATATATAGGTTAAACCTATAACTCACCAACATTTTTGTTGACGTTTTAAGCATGTTTATTCTCAGGTAATTATTAAGAGCTTCCGCTGTTGCATACTAAATAAGGACAAGATTTGGAGTCCATGCTTGTATGATATTATGTAAAAACTGCATTCAAGAAACTTATTTTTGATGTAATATATTCTTATTCTTATTATTATTATTTTTTATTATTTTTTTATAAAATCTTTATTTATTAAAACAATTTAAATGAATAATTTTTTTAAAATTTTGTTTCCTTTTACTTTAGGTAGTTTCGGTATGTTTACCTTGTCCGTCCCTCAACAAAATTTAAAATTTGTCGTTTTTAAAGCGATTGTTTTAAAAGCAAAGATTTTTGGGTTTTTTAATGTTTTTGGCATACTTTAATTCAATAAAATTAAAAATAATGATAATAAAAGTTCTCGTCCCTCCCTTGGGTAAAGCAATTTCGGTTCAACGACCTAGTTTTCAACTCACGACGAATTTTAAAAATCATATTTGTAACTTAGTGAAATAAAGTAAATTTTTGTTTTTAAATTCACACCAAACTTAAATTTAAAATACATAAAATTAAAAATTCATATAAATATTATTATATATACAAACTTATATTAAAAATATTAATTTTTCAAATATTTACAAACTTAAATATATTGATTTTAAAAAGTTTATAATATTAATTTAATATTTATATATTAAATTTAAAAATATGGTAAAAATTAAAATTAAAAATCTTTTTGGTCTTTTATCCCACTTTAATCAATCAAATATTATCAAAAATATACGCCCCTCTTTTCGGTAAAGTAATTTCGGTTCCATAACCTAGTTTTACTCCTGACGAATTTCTGAAATATTTTGGGTTGATTGATTAAAGATATTTATACCTTAAGAATAAATGGTAAATTTCGCAGTGATGTAATAAATTTTTGTATGATATCAATAATTTCGATTACGCATACCTAATTTTATTGAATACCAATTTAATACTTTATAGCGAACGATTCAGCGCTTATTATCAAAAGGTTAAAAGCAATAAAAATAAAAATAAAAACTGTACATACTTACCTGTGAGAAAGAATTCTCAGAGACCTGCTTTAGCAGACTCATAGGAGAGTCGTGTGATTAGGTTCTCCATAGCTACGTAAGCGTAACCTCGATTCTTCAATATAAATTTTCTTCTAAACATATAAACGGTCCTTCTCTGCATAGAGTAACAAATTCGGTATTTGAATATGTTTGATTGTTTGAAGATTTACCTTTGTGTGACCATTTTCCGCATTTATAACATCTTTCAAGGTGTCATGCTCTTCTTTTTGTTACGGATTTTGATTTACCTTTACCAAAATATATCTTATGATGATCTTTCCTGAGTTCTTTTCTTACTCCGTCCATTTTTTCTCTTATGAATGATACCAGTTCACTTGGAAGGGTGTCAATATTACGTTTAGTAATCATAGCATGTAGCATTAGACCATGGTTCAGATCAAAGGAATTCTTCATCTCGTAAAACCTAAAAAAAATAAAAATTCAGAATGGGGGGAGAAGACTAGTTCTTTAGGGTCTGCTAGGGAAAGACCATACGGATTCCATTTTCGAGAACTACACGAAAACAGAAAATCTAACTCTAACATAAATACATATTACCCTTAAAAGACTTGATTCTCCCCACACTTAGTTAGCTGTGGTGTCGAAATTGTGATTAACTTCATTTTCAATTGGACTATCAACAACTTGTATATCTCTGACTTTTGCTTCAATCCATTTGTTGATTTCCTCCGTAACTTTCAAAAATTCAACTAACATCGCCTTTTCTTTAAGCGATAAATTGGATACTAATCGGTTACATAACTTAAAGTTCCCCTTAATCCTAGCATCGTGAATCCGTTTATAAAGTTTCTTCGTTGAACTGTTAAAAACGGGTTCATCTAATTTCGTATCATCAACGGGGTTCTTTGTTATCGGATCATCATTAAGTGTTTCTTCATCTTCCCCACACTTAGGCGTTTTTATTGGTTTAACAGTTTTAGTTGGTGGAGATCTAAACTTTCGGTTCACAAAGGTGACCGATTTATCACCATCCCTAAGTGTCATTCTACCTTCTCTTACATCAATGAATGCTTCGGTGGTTGCTAAAAATGGGAGACCTAAAATTAGAGGAATATCAAGGTTTTCCTCCATATTAATAACTATGAAGTTTGCAACAAAGGTCAAATTTCCCACTTTAACAAGTAAATTATTTGCTATTCCAACCGGGTGTTTAATGATTAGGTCAAATGATTGAACACCTATTTTGGTTGGTTTTAATTTACCCATACCTAATCTTTTGTATAAGGAAAGAGGCATAATATTTGCACTTGCTCCTAAATCTGCGAGTCCATTATATATAGCACCATCATTAAGCAAGCAAGAAATGATAAATTCACCCGGATCTCCTACTTTAGTAAGTCGAGTTGGTTTGTTAACCTTTTTTGGATGTTCTTTTCTTGGTTCTTTCACTTCTATTTGAACTTCTTTTTCTTCATTTCTTGGAATGGGAGGTTTGTATAGAAATTCTTCTTCATCACTCCAATTTGAATCCTCCCCATTTTTCAATTTTGATTTTTCATATGTTGTTGATAACATATTTATGTTTTCATTTTGAAGGTTTTCTTGGGTGGTGAAATTATGATTGACTTCATTGTCAACTTTTATCGGACCATGTATGTAATGTTTAACTCTGTGACCATTAACTTTAAATTCAATCCCATTGAAATTTATTAACTCTATTGTTCCGTATGGGAAAACTCTTTTGACTATTGATGATGTAGCGTGAGGATACGAAATAGTATTAAATTTTTAATACAAAATACTACAAAATATGACACAAGTTTTATTAATTTACGGATGGGATATACCTAAACCTTGCTACAACACTATAGGCAGTGTACCTAATCGTAGAGTAGTGTAGTTTTTAGTAAGTCCGGTTCGTTCCACAGGGAGCTGGTGAAGTTAACGCTATATTATTAAGTTTATTTGTAAAAATATATATATAAATAAGTAGTAGTATTATTATAAAATGGGGGTTTTACCGTTTAATGACCGGTTTGTCGATTTTAAGCGTAAAAATAAATGACAAAAATTAAAGTGCGTAAAATAAATTGCGATAAATAAAATGACAGAAAATAAAATTGCGAGTAATAAAATGACAGTAAATAAAGATACGATGAGAAATATAATAAAAGAATTATGCTTATTTAAACTTCCGTAATCATGATGTTTGACGTGTTGATTTTAATTTATTACCATGGGTTAATTGTCCTTTGTCCTGGTTTATTTGATACGTCTATCTGGTTTTTGTCCATAATAGTCCATCGGTCATAAATATAAAGTGCGAGTATCCTCGTCAAATTACCCTTATACTCGAAGTCAAATATTCCAACTGATTAAGGATTTAAACTGTGACGCAGTTATCACTTCTGTCAACAATTACACCAGTTATCACTGTATGTAATCCACCCCTGTTTTAATTAGTTTATGAATATTAATTCATCCACTTGATCAGAATGAATAATCAATTACCCAACCCAATTGATTAATTAAATGATTATAACAGATTCCATATGAACATCACTAAATAGGACAACCATAATCATTATTAATTATTAGGTTAATTAATTTGAAGATAGGTTCGACAGACTCCAATGAGTTGTCACTCAATTAGACAATACCCCCCATCTATTAATAGTCAATAATCCAATTTCCACAAGTTTCGGTCTTTTGCCCAAACCTTAATTATGGTCCAAAGTTCAATAACCCAATTTTAGTAATTAGCCCAACATCATGAGTACTTCATTTTAAATAAGCATAATAACGACTTAGCTACGAGACATTAATGTAAAAAGGTTGAACATAACTTACAATGATTAAAAATAGCGTAGCGTTACACGGACAGAATTTCGACTTACATACTCAAAAGATCTCTATCATAAATCTTATTATTATCATAATTTAAAATTAAAATTAAGATTATTGTTATATCTTATTAAATTAACATTATGATAGAGATATAGAATATAGATATTGATAATTGATATAGATATTTGATTGATAAAAAAAAAGATCGGAAAAAAATTCCTTTCTCTTCATCGAACGTATCGTTCCTTTTATAGGAAAATTAGAATTCAAATTTTCATTTACGACCCCTGAACTATGCTCAATTAACAACTTTTTATTATTTAATATTATTCTTATTATGAATTATTTAAATATTATATTTTATTCTTGTGCATAGTTGACTTGTAATTTTTACACCGTTGCGTCGAGCGTTGAGAGTTGGTTCATGTCCTGGTTCCGGATTTTCGAACGTCCTTTCGTACAATTTTATATCGTGTACTTTGCGTTTTGTAACTTGTACTCTTGTCATTTTTAGACGTTCTTCATCAATAATTTGAACCTTTTGAATTGTATCTTGTACATTTGAGCTTTTTGGATGTTTTGGTCTTTCAAATCTTCGTTTTTGTCTTTAAATCTTCATTTTCGAGCGATTTGCGTCTTTCGTCTTCGCACTTATTTATTTAACTATTACAACTAAAAATAAGGAAATTACATTTAAAAACTTTACATATTGGAACGATATTTCTACTAAATATATGTTCATTTGGAACACTATCAAATATCCCCACACTTGAGCGTTGCTTGTCCTCAAGCAATACAGAACTTGAAATAAAAACATACATGAATCACTTTTTTATTCATCACATTTTGTACATCAGTGATTTTGATATAGCGGTATAAACAATGATAGTAACGATATGGTTAAAGGTGGGTGTGTCATCCACAGTTGCCTTGGGTTTAGGACAACGACACTTGCAATCAAATAGCCGATTTACTTTCGGTTTCCAAAGCAAAGTGCACATTTGAAAGGCGGTTTACAGTCCCACATGACTATAAAAATTTAGATCCATTAAGGAAATTGGATCTTTATGAAAACATTTGATCTTTTGAAAATTCATTCTAGCTTTTACCCTAGATAAGTTTTCTGATTTGATCCATCATCGGTGTTGCAAAATATATTTGTGGATCAATATTTTGGCTAAAACTTTTAGGTTCGTGTAATCCACTGCTATCCCGGTATCGGAAAGCACACATCCAGTTTACTTGTTCCGTATATTACCTTTTGGTAAACTACCGTCCGGTTGTAAAGGAAAGCGATGAACAAGAAACTGTTAAGGCAATGTCCCGTGACATGCAGATGATTATGGTCTTTTAACGTGTCGGATGCTAGAACTATCCTTGGTAGGAGCGATAGTAAAGATCATCCTATGATTTTTCGGTCTGGCACAAGGTCCTGTCTCTGACCATGCTATGCAACCACCGTTCTTACGGTTGACACCCGATTTAGTTCAGGTGACCTAATGAATTCCAGGTGAATTCCTAGGATTTTACGTTCAATGGTAATGAACGCATTGAAAATGGGTTTTCAGAAAACAAATCAGTTTGTATTTTTGATCAAAATATTTTCTCGTTCAAGCTCGAGTTTAGATATCATTGAATTCCATGAGTTTGAATTCTCAATCTTTAAGGTCAATCTCAAGGATTGAGTAATATCAGTCTTAAAAGCTGATTTTTAATCTTTAAGGAGATTATCCTTTCCGGGGATCTGATTCATTAGTCTTATCAAGCTAATTTGCACGGTGCCTCCCCATTGTACGAGATAAATCCTTCTCATGGTTAGGATAAATCTGACCACTTGGCGACCCTGTTTGATGCTGAGGTCCGTGGATTTCCTGCTGATTTTAGTGATGACTTTTCTAGATTTTTCGTCAACCTACAGCTGGTCTGGACGACAACTTCATGACCTAAATCAAGAAGCGCGTTTCTTTTTCGGAAGACTTTACTTCCTTTTAATGATGGAATTGATTCATCGTGTAGATCCATCTTTCTTTCAAATGTATTACAGTAAACCGGGTAAAACTGATTAGTATCGTCCAAAACAAAAGTACCTGCAATAATCTTGTACAAAAATATGTGATAGATAGTTTTTAATTGAATAACTTGGTACATTCTCCCCACACTTAGTTTCTTTCTTTGCCTTTTTATTCTCTTTTATTCCATTTTAAATGAATTCAAGCGTTTTATGTTGTTTCTCAATTTATGTCCTTTTCGAGGTAACGATAATTTCGGTATTAACACCTAGTTTTCATCGTTCATAAATATGTATAAACATGATTTTGAGTTCATTTAGTTGAAAATTTTTCAAATTTTCACAAAATTTGGCAAATAAACCAAGTATAAACCTGAGAGAATTTATAACCCTTCCCCACACTTAAGATCATGCAATGCCCTCATTTGCATGAAATCAGACTACAATTATAAATTCATGAGGGTGATTAGCGTAGAAAAGTTATTAAAAATACCGAGTTTGCAAACATATTGTTGTTATCTCACATTTGATATTGTCGTCAAAATTATTAGCTTTTGCTGAACTTAATGCTAATCTTTGAAAGTGCGTTGTTTTACCCTGTTTTGTACATAAGATAAAATACAAACATATATATATATATATATATATTTTTGAAGTTTGGTTTATAACCCCACTTTTCAAAAATTTATAAAGTATAATATTTTTGGCATACTTTAAATCAATAAAATTAAAAATAATGATAACAAAATTTGTCGCCCCGCCCTCGGGTAAAGCAATTTCGGCTCAACGACCTAGTCTTTAACTCACGACGAATTTTAGAAATCATTTTTTAAACTTAATGAATTAAAGTAAATTTTGTTTTTTAAAATCACAATAAAACATAAATTAAAATGCATATTAATTTCAAATAAAACCTAAAAAAAAATAAAAATTCAGAATGGAGGGAGAAAACTAGTTCTTTAGTGTCTGCTAGCGGAAAAGACCAATCTGATTCCATTCTCGGAACTACACGAGAACAGAACAACTAACTCTAGATAGCATTTTCTTTTTAGAACATTTGAATCTCCCCACACTTAGGTAGCCGTGGTGTCAAAATTGTGATTAACTTCATCGTTAATTTCTCTTGGTCCATAATCAACTTGCATATCCGTGACTTTTTCTTTAAGCCATTGGTCGGATTCCTGTGTAATATCCACAATTTCAACTAGTTTCTCCTTTTCTTTAGGTGATAGATTGGATACTAACCGGTTACATAACTTAAAGTTCCCCTTGGTTCTAGCATCGCGAATCCGTTTAATAAGTTTCTTCATTGAACTATTAATAACGGGATTATTTAATTTCGTATCAACAACGGGGTTCTTTGTTATCATGTCATCATTAGGTGTTACTTCATTTTCCCCACACTTAGGCGTTTCATTATTGCTAAGTATTACCGTTGGAGTTGGTAAAACCACATGGTTCTTACCAATTGTTTTTACTGGTTCAACGGTTTTGGCTGGTGGAGATTTAGACTTTCGAATCATAAAGGTGATCGATTTGTCACCACTACTAAGTGTCATTCTTCCATTTCCTACATCAAATAACGCCTTGGTGGACGCTAAGAATGGCCGACCTAAAATTAGAGGAATGTTTGGGTCCTCTTCTATGTCAATGACAATAAATTCGACTAGAAAGGTTAAATTGCCTACTTTAACGGGTAGTTTGTCAGCAATTCCAACTGGGTGCTTAATGGTTTGATCAAAGAGTCGAACACTCATATCCGTTGGACTTAACTCACCTACACCTAATCTCTTATATAAGGAAAGAGGCATAACACTCACACTCGCACCTAAATCTGCTAGTGCATCATACATGACACAATCACTAAGTAGACAAGGAACAATAAATTCACCCGGATCACCTACCCTAGGTGGAGGTTTTGGTGGAACTGTCTTCACCGGGTTTACTTCTACGGCTTTTGTTTCTTGTACTTTCTTATTCTTTTTCTTCTTCTTCTTTCCAGAAGTATCACAATCTTTATTACTTATTACTTGCTCATACTCAACTCCTTTTCTTGGAAACGGGATGGGTGGTTTGTATGGTGCCACCACTGGCTTTACATACTCTGGTGGTGGTGGTGTAACTTCTTCATTTTTATTCTCATCTAAAACCTTCCCATCTTCCGGAGCTGGTTTTTCAGAATTTGTTGAAACCATGTTAACATTCTCATTCCGAGGATTTGCTTCAGTATTACTCGGTAGCTTTCCTTGTTCCCTCTCACTCATTAAGCTAGCAAGAGTACCTACGTGTTTTTCTAGATTCAAAATGGAAGCTTGTTGAGTTCTTAATGACTGATCAAACCTCTCATTTGTTTGGGTTTGAGTTTCAATAAATTGTGTTTGAGATTCAACTAGCTTGAATACCACGTCTTCCATATTTGACTTTTTCTCTTCGGTTTGTTGTGGTGGTTTATACAAGCCAGGTCTTTGTTGATTGAAAGTGTTGTTTTGAGTTGGTTGGTTATTCGGACCTTGTTGGTTATACGAGTTATTGTCGGGTCCTTTTGGATTGTAAAGAATGTTTTGATTTCGATTGAAGTTTGGCCTTGGCAGTTGATAATTATTCTGATAACTATTTTCCATCCTTTGGTTCATGTAGACAACATTCTCACGTTGTTCCATCGTTTGTTCAATGTGACAGTCTTTCATTAAGTGTGGTCCACCGCATAGCTCACAACTGATTCGTATTGCGTGAATATCTTTATTCATCTTTTCCATTCGTCTTTCGAAAGCATCTATTTTTGCGGAAACGGAATCAAAGTCAGGGCTAGAATCGGCTCTAGCCGCTTTAGATGATCGAAAGATATCTTTTTCTTGGTGCCACTCATGCGAGTGGGAGGCTGTGTTATCAATAATTTTGTAAGCTTCAGTTGCGGTTTTCTTCATGATGGAACCACCAGCGGTTATGTCGATGTCTTTTCGTGTGGCGATGTCTACGCCTTTATAGAAGATTTGTACTATTTGAAAAGTATCTAATCCGTGTTGAGGACATCCTCTCAACATCCTTCCGAATCTTGTCCACGCCTCATATAATGTTTCATTTGGCTTTTGCGTGAACGTAACAATTTCTCCTTGAAGTCTCACGGCTTTGGATGCCGGAAAGAATCGTTTAAGAAATTTTTCAACTAAAACATCCCATGTGTCAATCGCCCCTTCAGGTAACGATTCTAACCAATCTTTGGCTTCTCCCTTTAAAGTCCAGGGAAACAACATGAGATAGATCTGCTCATCTTCCACTTCTCGGATTTTGAATAGTGTACAAATTCTTTTAAACGTACGAAGGTGTTCGTTAGGATCTTCATTCGGTGCACCACTGAATTGGCATTGGTTAGTTACCATGTGTAGAATTTGTCCTTTGATTTCATAATCTGGCGCATTAACTTCTGGCTTAATAATGGCGTGACCTTGGCCCGTGCGCGTAGCTCTCATTCGGTCTTCCATACTTAGAGGTTCTAGATTTTCCATGATTGGAAGTGTTGTATCTGAATCACTAGAGGTTTCTGATTTAATGGTTTCTTCCTCAACAATCTCTGTTTGAATGATTAGTGGTTTCGGAGGAATAATTAATGGATCAGGGTCTCGGAATTGTCCCTGAGTATTCTCCGGATTCTCAATTGTGATATTGGTTTCAAAAACTGGATTATCGGAAATTTGAGTTTGAGTACTTGGTCGACTGGATGACGAGTCTAAAGAAAAATCAACGGCAGCTATATTTGTTAAACGATGTCTTGATCGAGTTACAGGTGGTGAACGTATGACCGGCGGCGAACGTCTTGCTCGGTGCATTCACTGAATATCCTATTAGTTTTTAAAAAGGAAAGAAAAATTATAATAAGTTATCCAACCAATAGACTTTTCTGATTTTGCCCACGTTTCGAATAGCCAAAAGATGCAGCAGAGGGGCAGGATTCGTTTGGTCTCAATATAATTGAGGACTGTTTGGCTCCAATAACCCGGTCCACGTACAAATCCAACTATTACTACGAACCAGAAAATTTTGATGTCTATCAATTTAACCACTTAAAATAAATTTTCGTAATTTTAAGAAATTTAGAGAAGAAGTAGAAAAAAATTCTAAGTCCTAAAACTAGAATAGCGAGAAATAAGAGAGAAAAAGAGTTCGTCGCAAAAGGTCGAAAAAGAAAAAATGGTTGAAAAATAAAAGGTGACGGAAAAATAAAAGAAACTTATAAAAACTTAAAAATACTTAACTAATTTAACCTTATTACTACAACTAACTTAAAATTATAATCGCAAATTGAAATTACTAATTGAAATGATAATTGATACATAGTAAAAGGTGTAAAAATATTAAAGCTTACAAGAAAAACTAAATCCCAAATGGAAATAACTTAAAAAGAAACTAAAACTTAAAAAGGCGTCGCAAAATTCTAAAGCACCTAAATCTTAGTCTAAAGAAAAGGCACTTAAGGAATTCTACGGCAAAGCCTAAAAATATAGGAGTAAAAATAACTATAGCAAAAACTAAGTTTAAAATTAATTATGAGCTAAAAATACAAAAGTTACGCTACAACGATTAAAAAGGTACAAATTATAAAAATATACAAAAAGTTGTAAAAAGTACAATTTTTATAAAAAATATTATTTTTATATTATTTATTTAATAAAAACTACTAATTTTACAATTTTAATAAAACTAATTAAACAAAATACATAAATATAAAGTAAAAAGTAAAAAATAAAACTAAAATTAATAATAATAATAATAATAATTAAGTTAAATAATAATAATAATAAATTAAAACTCCGTAATTAATGCAACTTTAGGGTTTTGTCCGTGTGTCAGAAGACCTCCGCGAGTCGCGGCAAATAAAGAGGAAAACCCCGCGAGTCGCGGGGTTCAGAAAAACAGTTGACAGGTTTCACTTTTTACGCGTTTTTCTTTATTTTTTTTTTTATTTTCTTTTTTTCTGTTTTTAGTTTAAATAAACGATTTTTAATAAAATTTATATTTTTATAAATTAAAATAAAGATAAAGAAACTTATAAAACTTAAATATTTAACAAAATCCTAAAAATACTTATATTTTTGTTTTTCTTTTTATATTTTTGAATAATTAAAACGTAATTTTTACAAAAACGACTTTTAATAAAAGTAGATAAAAATCTTTTTTTTTTTTTATATTAGCGTTGCGCTTCCGGCTTTTAAGATAGATCCCCGGCAGCGGCGCCAAAAATACTTGATGATGTAGCGTGAGGATACGAAATAGTATTAAATTTTTAATACAAAATACTACAAAATATGACACAAGTTTTATTAATTTACGGATGGGATATACCTAAACCTTGCTACAACACTATAGGCAGTGTACCTAATCGTAGAGTAGTGTAGTTTTTAGTAAGTCCGGTTCGTTCCACAGGGAGCTGGTGAAGTTAACGCTATATTATTAAGTTTATTTGTAAAAATATATATATAAATAAGTAGTAGTATTATTATAAAATGGGGGTTTTACCGTTTAATGACCGGTTTGTCGATTTTAAGCGTAAAAATAAATGACAAAAATTAAAGTGCGTAAAATAAATTGCGATAAATAAAATGACAGAAAATAAAATTGCGAGTAATAAAATGACAGTAAATAAAGATACGATGAGAAATATAATAAAAGAATTATGCTTATTTAAACTTCCGTAATCATGATGTTTGACGTGTTGATTTTAATTTATTACCATGGGTTAATTGTCCTTTGTCCTGGTTTATTTGATACGTCTATCTGGTTTTTGTCCATAATAGTCCATCGGTCATAAATATAAAGTGCGAGTATCCTCGTCAAATTACCCTTATACCCGAAGTCAAATATTCCAACTGATTAAGGATTTAAACTGTGACGCAGTTATCACTTCTGTCAACAATTACACCAGTTATCACTGTATGTAATCCACCCCTGTTTTAATTAGTTTATGAATATTAATTCATCCACTTGATCAGAATGAATAATCAATTACCCAACCCAATTGATTAATTAAATGATTATAACAGATTCCATATGAACATCACTAAATAGGACAACCATAATCATTATTAATTATTAGGTTAATTAATTTGAAGATAGGTTCGACAGACTCCAATGAGTTGTCACTCAATTAGACAATACCCCCATCTATTAATAGTCAATAATCCAATTTCCACAAGTTTCGGTCTTTTGCCCAAACCTTAATTATGGTCCAAAGTTCAATAACCCAATTTTAGTAATTAGCCCAACATCATGAGTACTTCATTTTAAATAAGCATAATAACGACTTAGCTACGAGACATTAATGTAAAAAGGTTGAACATAACTTACAATGATTAAAAATAGCGTAGCGTTACACGGACAGAATTTCGACTTACATACTCAAAAGATCTCTATCATAAATCTTATTATTATCATAATTTAAAATTAAAATTAAGATTATTGTTATATCTTATTAAATTAACATTATGATAGAGATATAGAATATAGATATTGATAATTGATATAGATATTTGATTGATAAAAAAAAAGATCGGAAAAAAATTCCTTTCTCTTCATCGAACGTATCGTTCCTTTTATAGGAAAATTAGAATTCAAATTTTCATTTACGACCCCTGAACTATGCTCAATTAACAACTTTTTATTATTTAATATTATTCTTATTATGAATTATTTAAATATTATATTTTATTCTTGTGCATAGTTGACTTGTAATTTTTACACCGTTGCGTCGAGCGTTGAGAGTTGGTTCATGTCCTGGTTCCGGATTTTCGAACGTCCTTTCGTACAATTTTATATCGTGTACTTTGCGTTTTGTAACTTGTACTCTTGTCATTTTTAGACGTTCTTCATCAATAATTTGAACCTTTTGAATTGTATCTTGTACATTTGAGCTTTTTGGACGTTTTGGTCTTTCAAATCTTCGTTTTTGTCTTTAAATCTTCATTTTCGAGCGATTTGCGTCTTTCGTCTTCGCACTTATTTATTTAACTATTACAACTAAAAATAAGGAAATTACATTTAAAAACTTTACATATTGGAACGATATTTCTACTAAATATATGTTCATTTGGAACACTATCAACTATAAATGGTCCAGACCATCTTGATTTCAATTTTCCAGGAAATAGCTTGAATCGTGAATTGAAAATAAGAACTTTATCTCCTTCCTTAAATTCTTTTGAACTTCTGATTCTTTTATCATGCCATTTCTTCATTCTTTCCTTATAGATTAAGGAATTTTCATATGTCTCAAGTCTTAATTCTTCTAATTCGTTTAGTTGACTTAATCGTAGACGTCCGGCTTCATGTAAATCAAGATTACATGTCTTCAAAGCCCAAAATGCTTTGTGCTCAATTTCTACGGGAAGATGACATGCTTTTCCGTAAACGAGTTTAAAAGGTGTGGTACAAATTGGAGTTTTGTAGGCTGTTCTAAAAGCCCAAAGTGCATCCTCCAATTTCATCGACCATTCCTTCGAATTTGATCTTACGGTTTTCTCTGGAATTCGTTTTAATGCTCGGTTGATATTTTCAACTTGTCCACTTGTTTGTGGATGATAAGCAGTTGAGATTTTATGAGTTACTCCATATCTTTTGAGAACTTTCTCAAGTTGATTATTACAAAAATGAGTACCCCGATCACTTATTAAAGCTTTCGGTGTTCCGAACCTATCAAAAACACGTTTTAAAAAGTTGACTACAACTCGTGCATCGTTAGTTAGGAGAGCTTGTGCTTCCGCCCATTTAGATACATAATCAATGGCAACGAGAATGTAGAGATTATTATAAGATTTTGAAAATGGACCCATAAAGTCAATACCCCAAACGACAAATACTTCACATACTTGAATGACATTTTGTGGCATTTCATCACGTTGACTTATTTTTTCGGTCCTTTGACATGCATCACAGGATTTGTAAAGAAGGTGTGCGTATTTGAAAATTGTAGGCCAATAGAATTCAGCATCGTAAACTTTTCTTGCTGTGAGTTGAGGCCCATAATGCCCTCCTGTTGGTCCTGTGTGACAATGGTTTAAGATTTGACTGGCTTCATCCCCGAATACGCATCGGCGTATTATTCCATCGGGACAACTTTTAAATAAATGTGGATCTTCCCAGAAATAGTGTTTTATATCACTAAAGAATTTCTTTCGTTTTTGGTACGACAACCCTTTTTCAAGGAATCCACATACTAAGTAGTTTGCATAGTCTGCAAACCATGGAATTTCACTATAATCTATCTTCAATAGATATTCATCAGGAAAGTTATCTTGTATGGCTGATTCATTTAGAACTTCTAATTCAGGATTTTCAAGATGAGGAAGATGATCAGCGGCGAGATTTTCTAATCCCTTTTTGTCTCGGATTTCAATATCGAACTCTTGTAAGAGTAAGATCCAACAGATTAATCTTGGTTTGGCATCTTGTTTTGAAAATAGGTATCTAAGAGCAGAATGGTCGGTATAGACCACCGTTTTAGCTAGAACGAGATATGAACGAAATTTGTCAAAAGCAAAGATAATAGCAAGGATTCTTTTTCAGTAGTTGTGTAATTTTTTTGTGCTCCTTGTAACGTCTTACTAGCGTAATAAATAGGTTGAAATCGTTTTTCAATCCTTTGTCCTAAAACGGCTCCCATTGCAAAATCACTTACATCGCACATTAGTTCAAACGGTAGATTTCAATTTGGAGTTATCATGATCGGCGCATTAGTGAGTTTTTCTTTAAGAATATTAAAAGATTTGATGCATTCATCTGAAAAGAAGAATGGAGCATCCTTTTCGAGGAGTTTATTCATAGGAGTGACAATTTTAGAAAAGTCTTTTATGAAATGTCGGTAAAAACCAGCATGCCCTAGAAAACTCCTAACTCCTCTAACATTGGTGGGATGTGGAAGTTTAACAATTACGTTTACTTTAGCTCTATCCACTTCAATTCCTTCTTTTGAAATTTTATGACCAAGAATGATGCCTTCTTTAACCATGAAATGGCATTTCTCCCAATTAAGAACTAGATTTGATTGTTCACATCTAATAAGCATTCGTTCAAGATTAACTAGACATGATTCAAATGTATCACCGAAGACTGAAAAGTCATCCATGAAAACTTCCATGCATTCTTCTATCATGTCGTGAAAAATAGCCATCATGCACCTTTGAAAGGTTGCAGGGGCGTTGCAAAGTCCAAATGACATGCGTTTGTAAGCAAAAGTACCATAAGGGCATGTGAATGTGGTTTTCTCTTGGTCCTCGGGTGCTATTGGAATTTGAAAGTATCCGGAAAAACCGTCAAGAAAACAATAGTAACTATTTCCGGCTAATCTTTCCAACATTTGATCAATGAAAGGTAAGGGAAAGTGATCTTTTCTGGTGGAGTCATTTAATTTTCTATAATAAATACAAACACGCCATCCTGTTACAGTCCTAGTAGGAATAAGCTCATTTTTCTCATTTGTGATGACAGTCATGCCACCCTTCTTAGGTACGCATTGAACTGGGCTTACCCATGGACTATCTGAGAATGGATAAATTAAACCTGCATCTAGTAGTTTAATAATTTCTTTCCTAACAACATCTTGCATATTAGGATTTAGTCTTCGTTGGCGTTGCACATACGTTTTATGACCTTCTTCCATAAGGATTTTATGTGTGCAATACGAATGACTTATTCCTTTAATATCATGAATTTTCCATGCAATAGCTGGTTTATGAGCTTTTAGCACAGAAATGAGTTGAGATTTTTCATTTTCCGTAAGAGAAGACGATATTATTACAGGTAATTCAGATTTACCATGTAAATAAGCATATTCCAAATGGTTTGGAAGTGGCTTTAACTCTAATGTCGGTGGTTCTTCTATCGATGATTTTTATCGATATCTGTGTTCTTCTTTTAGCATTTGAATTTCTTCTGTTGTTGGTTCATATCCATTAGCCATAAGTGTAGCTAACATTTCAGCTTCATCAATTGGTTCAGTTCCTTCTCCTAAAGAACATTCTCCTGTTCCTTGTAATTCTGGAAATTCCTCTAACAATTCTGCATGTTAATCTATAGTTTGAATATAATAACATGTATCATCTGCAGATTGCGATTGTTGCATGGCTCTATCAACTGAAAAGGTAACACTCTCGTCTTCTATACTTAGGGTCAGTTTCTTACCAAACACGTCTATTATTGCTTTAGCCGTGTTTAAGAATGGTCTTCCTAATATGAGAGGAACTCGAGAATCTTCTTCCATGTTTAGAATAACAAAATCTACTGAAAATACTAAAGTACCAACTTTAACTAGCATGTTCTCCATTATCCCTCTAGGATATTTTACTGATCGATCGGCTAGTTGTATACTTATTCTTGTTGGTTTCAATTCTCCAAGGTCTAGTTTAGTGTATAATGAATATGACATTAAATTTATACTAGCACCTAAATCTACCAATGCTTCTATTGAACTAAGACTACCCAGAAAACATGGAATCGTGAAACTTCCTGGATCTGATAATTTTTCTGGTATCTTATTCAACAACACTGCAGAACAATTATCATTCAAAGTAACAGCCGAGAGTTCTTCCATTTTCTTTCTATTTGTGATTAGATCTTTCAAGAATTTAGCATATCTTGGCATTCCTGAAATTACATCAATGAAAGGAAGATTGACATTTATTTGTTTAAACATATCCAAGAATTTGGATTGCTCGGCTTCAAGTCTTTCTTTTCTCATTTTACTCGGGTAAGGAAGTGGTAGTTGGTATGGTTTAACATAAGGTTTTGCCTTAACTGTGTCATCTTCATTAACCTTTTCAACTATCGGTTCTTTTTCCTTATCTTGTTCAGGTTGTGGTTCTTGTGGAGTAGGAATAACATCATCAGAAATTACAGGTATTTCAGGTGGTTTAAGTGTAATACCACTTCTCGTGGTAATGGCTTTAGCTGTTTCATTCCGGGGGTTAGCATTTGTATCGCTAGGTAAACTTCCCGGTTTTCTTTCACCTATCAACCTTGCTAGGTTACTTACTTCTTGTTCCAAATTTTGAATAGAAGCTTGTTGATTTCTAAATGCTTGAGCATTTTGTTCATTAGTTTGTTTCTGAGATGTGAAAAATTGAGTTTGAGATTCAACTAGCTTCGACATCATATCTTCAAAATTTGGCTTTTTATCATCGGTTTGTGGTGGTTTATTTTGAAAAATAGGTCTTTGCTGATTGTAAGTATTATTAGATACTTGTTAATTGCTAGGACCTTGTTGGTTGTTGTATGGAACATTTCGGTTATAATTCTGGTTTTGATTGTAGATTGGTCTTGGCGGTTGATAATTATTCTGATAATTATTTCCAGGCCTTTGGTTCATGTATGAAACATTCTCTCTTTGTTCCATTGTTTGTTCAATACTGAGACAATCTTTTATCAAATGTGGTCCTCCACACTGCTCTCAACTAATTTGTATTGAGTGAATATCTTTAGTCATCTTTTCCATTCGTCTATCGACAACATCTATCTTTGCAGAAATGGAATCAAAGTCATGGCTAGAATCGGCTCTAGCCGCTTTAGATGATCTAACGATATCTTTTTCTTGGTGTCACTCATGTGAGTGGGAAGCAGTGTTATCAATAATTTTGTAAGCTTCAGTTGCGGTTTTCTTCATAATGGAACCACCAGCTGCTATATCGATGTCTTTTCTTGTAGTGATGTAGCATCCTTGGTAGAATATTTGTACTATTTGATAAGTGTCTAAACCATGTTGCGGACATCCTCTCAATAACTTTCCAAATCTTGTCCACGCCTCATATAGAGTTTCATTTGGCTTTTGCGTGAACGTAACAATTTCTCCTTGAAGTCTTACGGCTTTAGATGCCGGAAATAATTGTTTAAGAAAATTTTCAACTAAAACATCCCATGTATCAATCGCCCCTTCAGGTAACGATTCTAACCAATCTTTGGCTTCTCCCTTTAAAGTCCAGGGAAATAACATGAGATAGATCTGTTCATCCTCCACTTCTCGGATTTTAAATAGAGTACAGATCCTATTAAAAGTTCAAAGATGTTCATTTGGATCTTCCTTTGGCGCACCACTAAATTGGCATTGATTAGTTACCATGTGTAGGATTTGTCCTTTGATTTCATAATCTGGCGCATTAATGTCTGGTTGAGTAATTGCGTGACCTTGGCCAGTGCGTTTAGCTCTCATTCGGTCTTCCATACTTAGAGGTTCCAGATTTTCCATGATTGGAATGGTTGATTCTGAATCACTAGAGGATTCTGATTTAATGGTTTCTTCCTCGACAATCTCTGTTTGATTGATTGGTGGCTCCGGAGGAAAGATTAATGGTTCAGGATCTCTGAATTGTCCCTGAATATCCTCCGGATTCTCAATTGTGAGGTCGGGTTCAAAAAATGGATTATCGGAAATTTGAATTGGAGTACTTGGTCGACTTGATGGTGGTTCTAAAGAAAAATCAACGGTGACAATATTGGCTAGATGTCTTGATCGAGTTACAGGTGGTGAACGTATAAAAGGTGGTGAACGTTTTGCTCGGTGCATTCACAGAATATCCTATTAGTTTTTTTTTTTAAAATAAAAATTATTTAAAGTTATCAAATTAATAGACTTTTCTGATTTTGCCACATTTCGAATAGCCAATAGATGCAGGAGGTAGCCAGGACCCTTTAAATCGAAAGCCCACAACTCGCCACTAACAAATCCAACTATTACTACGAACCAGAAAATTTTGGATGTCTATCAATTTAACCGCTTAAAATAATTTTTCGTTGAAATTTAAAGAAATTTTAGAGAAGAAATAGAAAATTCTATGTCCTAAAAACTAGAGCGTCGAGAAATAAGAAAGAAAAAGAGCGCGTCGAAAAACGTCGAAAAATAAAAGGTCGAAAAAATAAAAATAAGAAAGTTGCGCGTCGAAAATTAAAAAGGAATTAAAATTTATAAACAGCGTCGCAAAATTCTAAAGCACCTAAATCTTAGTCTAGGGAAAAAGCACTTAAGGGATTTTACGGCAAAGCCTAAGAATCTAAAAATAAAAATAAACTACGGCAAATACTAGTCTTAAAACTAATTACGAGCGAAAAATTTAAATATTACGAATAAACGATTAAAAAGGTACGAAATAAAAATAAAACTTAAAGTTGTAAAAAAATTACAATTTTTATAAAAATATTATTTTTATATTTTTTTATAAAAGTATTAATTTATATATTAATAAAACTAAATAAAACTTAAAAATACAAATTTAATTAACTAATTAATATTAAATATAAACCCTAATTATAATTAATAATAAATAATTTAACCCTAATTTCGTAATTAATGCTGCAATGGTTGACCTGTCAGACACCTCCGCGAGTGCGGATATCCTCAGTTCAAAAACTCCGCGAGTGCGAAGGATGCAGGTTCAGTTGAAGTGCAGGTCGAAAAATTAGAGGTTCAGTTATAATTTTTTTTACTTTTTTTTTGTTTTTAATTTTCTGTTTTTATTTTATAGAAAATGTTTTATAATATAACTAAAACTTATATTTTGAATAAAAATTACTTATTAGTATTTTATAACTAAAAATACTTTTTTTTAAAGACTTAAAGATATATATATATTTTTATATTTTTATATTTATGATATTTAAAAACTTATGTAAATATATTTTTACAAAAATAACTTAAAAACTAAATTTTTTTTTAATAGCGTCTCGCTTCGGCGTTAAGTGTTGTTCCCCGGCAGCGGCGCCAAAAACTTGATGCTAAAGCAAAGGGGTACTAAATACTATAATATTTTACTAGGAAATACTATTAAATACGATACAATTTTACACAAGTTATTTATTTATTTATAGAGTGGATATACCTAAACCTTGCTACAACACTTATAGGCAGTGTACCTAATCGTACAATAGTGTAGTTTTTAGTAAGTCCGGTTCGTTCACAGGGAACTAGCCAAGTTTAACGCTATATTTTTAAAACAATATTTGTATAAATATAAATATATATATAAGTAGTATTATTATTATAAAAGGGGGTTTTTATCGTTTAATGACCGGTTTGTTGATTTTAAAACTTTAGTCGCAGTTAAAACCTATTGTAAAATATTAAAAATAAAAAAAACTTAATTTTAAGCGTAAAGTAAATAACGATAATAAAAGTGTGATAAATAAAAATGGGATAAATTAAATGACGATAAATAAAATTGCGATAATTAAAAAGTACGATAATTAAAATGACAATAAATTAAAGTGCGATAATTAAAAGTGCAATTAAATATGAAATAAAGGAATTATGCTTATTTAAACTTCCGTAATCATGATGTTTAACGTGTTGATTTTAATTTATTAAAATGGGTTAATTGTCCTTTGTCCTGGATTATTCGATATGTCCATACGGTTTTGCCCATAATAGTCCATCAGTCATAAATATAAAGTGCGAGAGTCTTCTTCATATTATCCTTATACCCGAAGTCAAATATTCCAACTAATTGGGGATTCGAATTGTAACAAGGTCTTAATACTTTGTTTAATGAATACACCAGGTTATCGACTGCGTGTAATCCAAGGTTTTATTACTTTGCTAACAATTACACCAATTACCCTTGAATGTAATCCACCCCTGTTTCAACGAGTCCATTGACTATTAATCCATTCCCGTATCCGGTAAAATGAACAATTATTGGTATTTATAGATATCCCGCCCACCGTACCCGATTAAGCGTATGTGGTTATTTATCGATACGTCAAATTATAACCTTTATATTAAATTAAAAAGGTATCGTTAAGTTAATATAAAACCCATTAATAGCCCATAGTCTAATTTTCACAAGTGTCGTTCTTTTATCCAAACACCAATTATGGTCCAAAGCCCAATTACCCAATTTTAATATTTAGCCCAACATCACGATTACTTCAGCATTAAATAAGCATAATAATAACTTAGCTACGAGACATTAATTTAAAAAGGTTGAACATAACTTACAATGATTAATAATAGCGTAGCGTTACACGGACAGAATTTCGACTTACACACTTACAACATTCGCTAACATACCCTTATTATTATTAAATTAAAATTAAAATTATAAATTATATATATATTACGTAGAGAGTGAGAGATAGATTAGAAAAAGATGTGTATTTTTCGTGCAGAATTCGATGGCTTTTATAGGCCCACATTTTACTGTGTAGCTCCGCGAGTGCGGAGGTCTGAAATACAGCTCACATAAAAGATCCAAAATGTGGGCGGCTTTTAATTATAATATATAATAATATATATAATTAATTATATATTATATTATATTCTTGTGCACAGTTGACTTGTAATTTTTGGTCCGTTGTGTCGCGTACTGAAAGTTGGTTCATGTCTCGGTTCCGGATTTTCAAACGTCCTTGCGTACTATTTAATATCTTGTACTTTGCATTTGGCATCTTGTACTCTTGTAATTTTGAGACGTTTCTCATCAATAATTTGAACCACTTTGATTGTACTTTGTACTTTTTAGCTTTTTGGTCGTTTGCGTCTTCAAATCGTCATTTTATTCTTTTATCTTCGCACTTATTTATTTAAACGAATATTACATAAAAATAGAACAATTACAACTAAAAGCTTTTCAATCTGGAAGGATAATGCTAAGAAATATATGTTCGTTTTTAGCATTATCAGTTGTACTGGTGACTCTTGTCACCGTTTTCCTCCCACTTCCTCTTGAGTTGTTTGGTGTTGGCTTCTTCAGCCGCCTGTTCTTTAATTCTCCCCTCAATCTGATTTATGAGTTTATGAGCCATTCGACTTGCCTTCTGTATGGAAGTGGGCTCGTGTGAACTCAATCTTCTTGAATCCTTATTGGTAACCCTTTTACAAACGCGTCGATCTTCTCTTCTTCATCTTCGAACGCTCCCGGACACAATAGGCACAACTCTGTGAATCGTCGTTCATATGTGGTAATGTCGAATCCTTGTGTTCGTAACTCTCTAAGTTCTACCTTGAGCTTATTGACTTCGTTTCTAGAACGGTACTGCTCGTTCATCAATTACTTGAATGCCGACCACGGTAGTGCGTAAGCAGCATTTTGTCCTACCTGTTCAAGATAGGTGTTCCACCACGTTAACGCAGTACCTGTGAAAGTATGCGTAGCATACTTAACTTTGTCCTCTTTAGTACACTTACTTATGTCAAACACCGATTCGACCTTCTCGGTCCACCGTTTCAATCCAATTGGTCCTTCGGTTCCATCAAATTCTAAAGGTTTGCATGCAGGGAATTCTTTGTAGGAGCATCCTACATGATTTCTTGTGGAATTAGTTCCACTGCTAGATCCAGAGTTATTGTTATTTTGCATCGCAGCCTGTACTGCGGCTATGTTTGCTACAAGGAAAACACGGAAGTCTTCCTCGCTCATGTTCAAATTCTGACGAGTCGCCGGTGCCATTTCCTTCAAAAATAGCTCAAAAGAATTGAGTTAATCATATAGAATTTAAGAGTAGTCAATAGTATTTCGTAGTATAATATGAACTTATTTATAAAATCTTTTTCTTCATATTAGCATTTTATAGTTTTAATTCGGGTAGTACCTACCCGTTATGTTCATATACTTAGTAGCTATTATACAATTCAACTACTACGATTCTATATAAAAACTTATTACAATAATATTTCGCGTTCAATCTTTTATACAATTTTTTACAAACATACAATACCACTATTATACATATAGGATGAAATATAGAACATAATAACTTGCTACACGGCAGCTATAAAGGTAATTCTAATTAATACGCAAGTTGTTCAGAAAAGGCAATTGATGTGCTGCGAGGTGTATATGAAATAACTTTATTTTTACTAGGTAATACTATTAAATACGATACAATTTTACACAAGATATTTATTTATTTATAGAATGGATATACCAAAACCTTGCTACAACACTTATAGGCAGTGTACCTAATCGTACAGTAGTGTAGTTTTTAGTAAGTCCGGTTCGTTCCACAGGGAATCTTTTAAACAAAGCTTAACGCTATATTAGTTTTAATTTATAAAAATACAAATATATATAAGTAATATTATTATTAAAAAGGGGGTTTTTACCGTTTAATGACCGGTTTGTCGATTTTAAAACTTTAGTCGCAGTTAAAACCTAATGTAAAATATTAAATAAATAAAAGACTTAATTTAAAGCATAAAATAAATAACGATAATGAAATTGCAATAAATAAAAGTGCGATGAAATAAAATTGCGATAATTAAAGAGTACGAAAATTAAAAGTGCAATTAAATACAATGACAATAATTAAAAGTGCAATTAAATACAATAACAATAAATAAAAGTGCAATAATTAGAAGTGCAATTAAATATGAAAATAAAGGAATTATGCTTATTTAAACTTTCGTAATCATGATGTTTGACGTGTTGATTTTTAGTTTTATGCCAATGGGTTAATTGTCCTTTGTCCTGGATTATTTAATATGTCCGTCTGGTTTTTGTCCATAACAGTCCATCAGTTATAAATATAAAGTGCGAGTGTCCTCATCAAATTATCCTTATACCAGAAGTCAAATATTCCAACTAATTGGGGACTTAAACTGTAACAAGGTTTTAATACTTTGTTTAATAATTACACCAGGATATCAACTGCGTGTAACCCAAGGTTTTAATACTTTGTTAACAATTACACCAAGTGTCCTTGTATATAATTTTACCCCTGTTTTAATAATTCTAGTGACTATTAATCCATTCCCGTGTCCGGTTAAATGAACGATTATTCGTACATATAAATATCCCGCCCATCGTATCCGATCGAGTGTATATGGTTATTTATAGGTACGTCCAATTGTAAATCTTTATATTAAAATTAACAAATTATCATTTAGTTAAACAAATATAAAGCCCATTAATAGCCCATAGTCTAATTTCCACAAGTGTCGTTCTTTTGTCCAAACCCCAATTATGGTACAAAGCCCAATTACCCAATTTTAGTATTTAGCCCAACATCATGATTACTTCGTTTTAAATAAGCATAATAATAATTTAGCTACGAGACATTAAATTAAAAAGGTTGAACATAACTTACAATGATTAAAAATAGCGTAGCGTTATACGGACTGAATTTCGACTTACACCCTTACAACATTCGCTAACATACCCTTATTATTAGGATTAAAATTAAAATTAAAATTAAAATTAAAATTAAAATATAAATATATATATATATATATATATATATATATATATATATATATATATATATATATATATATATATATAAGTTTACGTATGAGTGAAGAGAAAAAGATGTGTAAATTTCGGCCGAATGCTCGGCTTTTTATAGGCCCACGTTTACTATTTGACCTCCGCGAGTGCGGTGGTTGTTGCCTTTATAAGCTCCGCAAGTGCGGAGCAGTGGAATCCAGCTCACACAAGCTTGGCTCCTAGCTTGCCGACGGTTTTATAATATAATATAATATATATATTGATTTTAAGAAATAATTATATATTATATTATATTCATGTGCATAGTTGACTTGTAATTTTTAGTCCGTTGCGTCGAGCGTTGAGAGTTGACTCTGGTCCCGGTTCTGGATTTTCGAACGTCCTTTCGTATAATTTAATATCTTGTACTTTGCATTTTGCGTCTTGTACTCTTGTAATTTTGAGACGTTTCTTATCAATAATTGTAACCACTTTGATTGTATTTTGTACTTTTGAGCTTTTTGGTTATTTGCGTCTTCAATTCGTCGAATCTGTCTTTTATCTTCACCTTTTATTATTTAAACGAATATCACTTGTAAATAGAACAAATGCAACTAAAAGCTTGTCTTTCTTGAGGGATAATGCTATGAAATATAATGTTCGTTTTTAGCATTATCAAATATTCCCACACTTGAGCGTTGCTTGTCCTCAAGCAATATAGTCTTGAAATATACTAGAATCACTTCTTTATTCTTCACACTTTGTATATCAGTGATTTCTATACGGCGGTATATACAATGGTAGTAACGATGTGGTTTACAGTCCCACATGACTATAAAAATTTAGATCCTTTAAGGAAATTGGATCTTTATGAAAACATTTGATCTTTTGAAAATTAAATCTAGCTTTTACCCTAGATAAGTTTTCTGGAACAACCCTTCACCGATGTTTTCAAAATATTTTTGTGGGTTTGGTGGGTTTCAGATTTGAAAATTTTAGCTCAAAACTTGTGGTTTTGTGTCACCCACTTGCTAACCTTGTATTGGGAAAGCAACACGTCCAGTATACTTGCTCCAAATATTACCTTTCGGTAAACTACCGTCCGGTTTTAAAGGAAAGCGTTGAACAAGCAACTGTTAAGGCAATGTCCCCTGACATGCTTTTGATTATGGTCTATATCGTGTCAGATGCTAGTACTATCCTTTGTATGAGCAATAGTAAAGATCATCCTATAGTTTTTCGATCTGGTACAAGGTCCTGTCTTCGACCATGCTATGCAACCACCGTTCTTACGGTTGACACCCGATTTGGTTCAGGTGACCTAATGAATTCCAGGTGAATTCCTAGGATTTTACGTTCAATGGTAATGAACGCATTGAAAATGGGTTTTCAGAAAACAAATCGGTTTGTAATTTTGATCAAAATATTTTCTCGTTCAAGCTCGAGTTTAGATATCATTGAATTCCATGAGTTTGTAATTCTCAATCTTTAAGGTCAATCTCTAGGATTGAGTAATATCAGTCTTAAAAGCTGATTTTTGATCTTTAAGGAGATTATCCTTTCTGGGGGTCTGATTCATTAGTCTTATCCAGCTAATTTGCATGGCGTCCTCCCCATTTTACAAGACAGATCCTCTCATGGTTAGGATAAGTCTGACCACTTGGCGACCCTGTTTGATGCTGAGGTCCGTGGATTTCCTGCTGATTTTAGAGATGACTTTTCTAAGTTTTTCGTCAACCTACAGCTGGTCTGGACGACAATTTCATGACCTAAATCAAGAAGCGCGTTTCTTTTTTAGAAGACTTTACTTCCTTTAAGTGATGGAATTGATTCATCGTGTAGATCCATCTTTCTTACAGTAAATCGGGTAAAACTATTTAGTTTAGTCCAAAGCAAAAGTATCTTCAATTATTTGTTACAGAAATATGTGACATATGTTTAAGATAACTTGGTAAATTTTCCCACACTTGGCTTTTATTTTCTTTTATTTGCCTTTTTATTGTCCTCTATTCCATTTTAAATGAATTCTAACATTTTGGTTTGTTTCTCAATTTATGTCCTTTCCGAGGTAACAATAATTTCGGTGTTAACACCTAGTTTTATCGTTCATAAATATGTATAAACATGATTTTGAGTTCATTTAATTGAAAATTTTGAAAATTTTTACTAGAAGTGGGTAGTCAGTATATAAGACTAGGGCTGTTCTTTGTTATCAGAGAGCACTAGATTCTAATACAACTACTACGTTACTAGAATTTTTAATGGTAACCAAGTGTTTAAGTTAAAAATTTTAAAAATCCGAAAGAATTTAACCCCTTCCCACACTTAAGATCTTGCAATGCCCTCATTTGCAAGAAATCAGTAACAATTTAAATTATTGAGGGTGATTAGCGTAGAAAAATAATTAAATTTTACCAAAGTTTCCAAACATATTGGCGTTTATTTTCTGAATGATAAATAGTGCACATCATTTGTTCATTCTGTCTGTTGGTACATCACATTTGTTTTTCGTTTTTTCGTCAAAATTAATAGCTTTTGCTGAACTTAATGCCAGTCTTTGAAAATGCGCTGTTTTACCCTGTTTTGTACATGAGATAAACTACAAACACATATATACATATTTTTGAAGTTGGGTTTTCACACCACATTCAAAAATTATTAAAATCTAATAAAGTTAGAAAATTATAAAAGCTATTATAATAATAAAATAAGAAATAATAAATAAGAAAATTAAGAATTAGTAACATTACAATAAAATAAACAAAAATATAAAATAAGAAAATTACGGATGAGGAGGATGGTTCCAGTATGGGTCCCAAGCGTATCCATAGATGCTGTAAAATGCTTGGGCCGGGTCATATGTAGGATATGGTGGTCGGCTCTCTATAGTCCAAGGAGCAAATTCGGGCATAACGGTAGGAATGTAGTCTCTACCTACGTGTGTACAATGACTTATGATTTGGCTGTGATGATACTGCCAATCTTGAAATGCTTTTTGTCTAGCCATTTCATACTCGTGTCGAGCCATAAAAATATGCATTTCCGTCATTGGATTACCCCCTCCCGGTTGACCTTGCTGTTGATCTCTCTCAACCTGTGGATGCCTGCCATCATAACGTGCTGCCGCGTTGTTTCGTTTCTTTAAGACCTTAGCACCATGATAAACACCTAATCTATTCTATCACGGGGTTCTGGTTCTGCCATTAATAATCCCCCCCGACTTCTATCCACACCGAGATATTCAGCAATTAAAGTAATAAATATACCACCTCCTATTATGCTACCACGCCTCATACCCCTAACCATAGTCAATAAATAATAACCCACACAAAAAGGTATACTTACAGCGCTATGTGGGTCTCGAATACACATGTGGTAAAACAAATCCTGTTCATTTACCTTTTCCTTATTCTTACCTCGTTGTGCATTCGAATTGGCTAAAAACCTATGGATTACTCTTAATTCAGCTCTATCAATATCAAGATAAGAGTATAATCCCCCTGGAATCGGCGATGGCTAGTCATCCTACTCCATACGTCATTTGTATCAAAATTCTCATCCACCCTCCTACCATAAACTATCAACCTCTGGCAATCATAAGATGCTAGCTCCTCGGGCGTATATATACCTAAAGCCCGAGCCATGTCTAGTAAAGACATATGGCGCATCTCCCCTCCTAATAAAAATCTAAAAAAACTACGATCGGTTAAAGTATCTACCCGATCATTTATTTCAATAGTACATAATAACTCTATACACCATTCTCTATACACAGGTCTACGCATGTTGAATAAATGTACCCAATCACTAAAAGTAGAATTACCATACCTCTGAGTAAGTAATTCCCTGATTGGCTCGGCCAATTCCACTACCTCTAATGGTGCCCAATCTATAACTCTGGGTACCTCAACATTATTAGACACAATGTTGTGCAGGTTCTTTTGATATTTTGGATAGTCTATCCAATATCTATCAAATCTCAAATTCGGATGTAAATCTGCCTCATGAATGTTTGAATATGAAACAATTGGGTGAGGCATATCTTGTCGGTATTGGTTATTAATTTCCTGTTGATCTGCATCTTCCGGAGGAGCATTGCGAGCCTGGGATGAAGATTCACCCCTTTCAGTCTGCAAAATATATCAAACACAATTTTTGTTCATCCAAATATGCATTAGTTTTAGCAAAATCATAAATCTAAACAATTACAATGACATGTTTAATCCATATTAAACTCTATACACATTTTCAAAATATTAACAATTCTACATTTTTACAAATATACTTTTACAAAAATGTATATAAAGTTTCTTCGCATTTAACTTCTAAAACATGTCAAAAATAATCATTATAACAATTAAACAAGTTCCTCATGGCATTCATATCAATTAAATCAAGTTCATGCAATTTTGGTTCAAAAAGTCCACTTTAATCTTCATAAATCATGTTTAGGATCAAAGTTTTGATCATTTAGCAACCTAAACATGTTACACTACTCAATTTAGCATAAACTAACAACAAAATTCGGCCATAATCTGTTTATATCAAAAAGTCCTAATTTTGCTCAAGAACATAAACCCTAGATTACTCAAAAATTGAAGTTCAAAGCTTCTAATCATGTTAAATAGCATCAATCTAGGTTATATAAGCATAATACATAAACAATTGAAGCATTATTACACTAGAAAGCATCAAAATCGAATTAGGCATGAAATTGTTCAAGAACACTAAAAATTCGGATTAAATGGTGTTTAGGGGTAGAAATTTACCGATTTTCTTGAGTAATTCCTTGATAATAGTCTCCTCATTGTGATTTTAGCAACAAATTTGACGATTTATGGTGAAAAATTGCGAATTTGGGCGATTTTTTCGTGGGTTTTTCGTGAAAAATGGTTATGGTGGTGAAGAAATTGGTCTGTTCGACCAGTTATATTTTTTTCTGGGGTTTTTGACCTCCGCGAGTGTGATGGTGGGGCCATTTAAATCACCGCGAGTCGCAGTGTTTTTTTTTAATAATAACTTAGCTTTATAAAACATAAAATTAATTTAAAAATTAAAATTTTGTTTCTTTTTAGGATGAGGGCGTTTCGGATCGATATCCTAGTCCGTCCCTCGACAAAATTTTAAAATTTGTCAATTCAAAGCGCGGTTTTAAAAGTTCTCGTCCCTCCCTCGGGTAAAGCAATTTCGGTTCAACGACCTAGTCTTCAACTTACGACGAATTTTAAAAATCATATTTTTAACTTAGCGAAATAAAGTAAATTTTTGTTTTTATAATCACACCAAACTTAAATTAAAAATGCATAAAATTAAAAATTCACACCAAACTTATATTATATTTTTGTTTTCATACATTTATATTAAAAATATTAATTTTTCAAATATTTACAATTTTAAATATATATTAATTTAAAAAGTTTACAATATTATTTTAATATTAATTTTAAAAACAAAGTAAAAATAAAATTAAAAATCTTTTTGGTCTTTTATCCCACTTTAATCAATCAAATATTATCAAAAATATACGCCCCTCTTTTCGGTAAAGTAATTTCTTTTCCATGACCTAATTTAACTCATGACGAATTTTTGAAATATTTTTGGTTGATTGATTAAAGATATTTATACCTTAAGAATAAACGTTAAATTTCGCAGTGATGTAATAAATTTTTGTATGATATCAATAATTTCGGTCGCAAGACCTAATTTTATTGAATACCAATTTAATACTTTATAGCGAACAATTTAGCGTTTATTATCAAAAGGTTAAAAATAAAAATAAAAATAAAAATGAAAACTGTACAAACTTACCTGTGAAAGAGATTTCTTAGTGATATGCTCTAGCCCACTCATAAGATAGTCGGACTAATTGGTTTTCCATAGCTACATAGGCATAACCTCGAGCATTTATCGATTTTTCTTCTAAACATATGAACGGTCCGTCTCTGCATAAAGTAACAAATTCGGTGTTTGAATAGGTTTGATTATTTGAACATTTACCTTCGTGTGACCATTTTCCGCATTTGTGACATCTTTCAAGGTGTCGTGCTCTTCTTTTCGCTGCGGATTTTGATTTTCCTTTACCAAATTGTAACTTATTATTTTCGCATCTGGATTCTTTTCTTACTCTGTCCAATTTACCTTTTATTAATGATACCAATTCACTTGGAAGTGTGTCATTATTACGTTTAGTGATCAAAGCATGTAGCATTAGACCATGGTTTAGTTCACAGGAATTCTTCATTTCGTAAAACCTAAAAAAAATAAAAATTCAGAATGGGGGGAGAAGACTAGTTCTTTAGGGTCTGCTAGGGAAAGACCATTCGGGTTCCATTTTCGAGAACTACACGAAAACAGAAAATCTAACTCTAACAGAAATACATATTATCCTTTAAAGACTTGATTCTCCCCACACTTAGTTAGTTGTGGTGTCGAAATTGTGATTAACTTTGTTGTCAACTTCCATCGGACTATCTATGTAATGTTTAACTCTGTGACCATTAACCTTAAATTCAATCCCATTTGAATTTATTAATTCTACTGTTCCGTATGGGAAAACTTTTTTGACTATGAATGGTCCAGACCATCTTGATTTCAATTTTCCAGGAAATAGTTTGAATCGTGAATTGAAAAGAAGAACTCTGTCGCCTTCTTTAAATTCTTTTGAACTTCTTATTCTTTTATCATGCCATTTCTTCGTTCTTTCCTTATAGATTAACGAATTTTCGTATGCTTCATGTCTCAATTCTTCTAATTCGTTTAATTGACTTAACCGTAGACGTCCAGCTTCATGTAAATCAAGATTACATGTCTTCAAAGCCCAGAATGCTTTGTGTTCAATTTCTACTGGAAGATGACATGTTTTTCCTTAAACGAGTTTAAAAGGTGTGGTTCCAATGGGAGTTTTGTAGGCTGTTCTAAAAGCCCATAGTGCATCCTCCAATTTAATGGACCATTCCTTCGGATTTGATCCTACGGTTTTCTCTAGAATGCGTTTTAATGCTCGGTTGGTATTTTCAACTTGTCCACTTGTCTGTGGATGATATGCGGTGGAGATTTTATGAGTTACTCCAGATCTTTTGAGAACTTTCTCAAGTTGATTATTACAAAAATGAGTTCCCCGATCACTTATTAAAGCTTTCAGTGTTCCAAACCTTGCAAAAATACTTTTTAAAAAGTTGACTACAACTCGTGCATCGTTAGTTGGGAGAGCTTGTGCTTCCGCCCATTTAGATACATAATCAATGGCAACGAGAATATATAGATTATTATGAGATTTTGGAAATGGACCCATAAAGTCAATACCCCAAATGTCAAATACTTCACATACTTGAATGACATTTTGTGGCATTTCATCACGTTGACTTATTTTTCCGGCCCTTTGACAAGCATCACAGGATTTGCAAAGAAGGTGTGCGTCTTTGTAAATTGTAGGCCAATAGAATCCAGCATCGTAAACTTTTCTTGCTGTTAGTTGAGGCCCATAAAGCCCTCCTTTTGGTCCTGTGTGACAATGGTTTAAGATTTTACGTGCTTCATTTCCGAATACACATCGGCATATTATTCCATCGGGATAACTTTTAAACAAATGTGGATCTTCCCAGAAATAGTGTTTTATATCACTAAAGAATTTCTTTCGTTTTTGGTATGACAATCCTTTTTCAAGGAATCCACATACTAAATAGTTTGCATAGTCTGCAAACCATGGAATTTCATTATAATCTATCTTCAATAGATATTCATCAGGAAAGTTGTCTTGTATGGCCGATTCATTTAGAACTTCTAATTCAGGATTTTCAAGACGAGAAAGATGATCAGCGGCAAGATTTTCTGCTCCCTTTTTATCTCGGATTTCAATATCAAACTCTTGTAAGAGTAAGATCCAACGGATTAATCGTGGTTTAGCATCTTGTTTCAAAAATAGGTATCTAAGAGCAGAATGGTCGGTATAGACCACCGTTTTAGCTAGAACGAGATATGAACGAAATTTGTCAAAAGCAAAGACAATAGCAAGGAGTTCTTTTTCAGTAGTTGTGTAATTTGTTTGTGCTCCTTGTAACGTCTTACTAGCATAATATATAGGTTGAAATCGTTTTTTAATCCTTTGTCCTAAAACGGCTCCCATTGCAAAATCACTTGCATCGCACATTAGTTCAAATGGTAGATTCCAATTTGGAGTTATCATAATCGGCGCATTAGTGAGTTTTTCTTTAAGAATATTAAAAGATTTGATACATTCATCTGAAAAGATGAATGGAGCATCCTTTTCTAGGAGTTTATTCATAGGAGTGGCAATTTTAGAAAAATCTTTTATGAAACGTCGGTAAAAACCGGCATGCCCTAGAAAACTCCTAACTCCTCTAACATTGGTGGGATGTGGAAGTTTAGCAATTACATCTACTTTAGCTCTATCCACTTCAATTCCTTCCTTTGAAATTTTATGTCCAAGAACGATGCCTTCTTTAACCATGAAAGGGCATTTCTCCCAATTAAGTACTAGATTTGATTGTTCACATCTAATAAGCATTCGTTCAAGATTAACTAGACATGATTCAAATGTATCACCGAAGACTGAAAAGTCATCCATGAAAACTTCCATGCATTCTTCTATCATGTCGTGAAAAATCGCCATCATGCACCTTTGAAAGGTTGCAGGGGCGTTGCAAAGTCCAAATGGCATGCGTTTGTAAGCAAAAGTACCATAAGGGCACGTGAATGTGGTTTTCTCTTGGTCGTCGGGTGCTATGGAAATTTGAAAATATCCGGAAAAACCATCAAGAAAACAATAGTAACTATTTCTGGCTAATCTTTCCAACATTTGATCAATGAAAGGTAAGGGAAAGTGATCTTTTCTGGTGGCGTCATTTAATTTTCTATAATCAATACATACACGCCATCCTGTTACAGTCCTAGTAGGAATAAGCTCATTTTTCTCATTTCTGATAACAGTCATGCCACCCTTCTTAGGTACGCATTGAACTGGGCTTACCCATGGACTATCAGAAATTGGATAAATTAAACCTGCATCAAGTAGTTTAATAATTTCTTTATTAACAACATCTTGCATATTAGGATTTAGTCTTCGTTGGCGTTGCACATACGTTTTATGACCTTCTTCCAAAAGGATTTTATGTGTGCAATACGAAGGACTTATTCCTTTAATACCATGAATCTTCCATGCAATAGCTGGTTTATGAGCTTTTAGCACAGAAATGAGTTGAGATTTTTCATTTTTAGTAAGAGAAGATGATATTATTACAGGTAATTCAGATTCACCATGTAAATAAGCGTATTCCAAATGGTTTGGAAGTGGCTTTAACTCTAATTTTGGTGGTTCTTCTATCAATGATTTATATCGATATCTGTCTTCTTCTTTTAGCATTTGAATTTCTTCTGTTGTTGGTTCATATCCATTAGCCATAAGTGTAGCTAACATTTCAGCTTCATCAATCGGTTCAGTACCTTCTCCTAAAGGACATTCTCCTATTCCTTGTAATTCTGGAAATTCTTCTAACAATTCTGCATGTGATTCTATAGTTTGAATATAGTAACATGTATCATCTGCAGATTGCGGTTGTTGCATTGCTCTATCAACTGAAAAGGTAACACTCTCGTCCTCTATACTTAGGGTCAGTTTCTTACCGAACACATCTATCATTGCTTTAGCCGTGTTTAAGAATGGTCTTCCTAATATGAGAGGAACTTGAGAATCTTCTTCCATGTCCAGAAAACAAAATCTACTGGAAATACTAAAGTACCAACTTTAACTAGCATGTTCTTCATTATCCCTCTAGGATATTTTACTGATCTATCGGCTAGTTGTATGCTTATTCATGTTGGTTTCAATTCTCCAAGGTCTAGTTTAGTGTATAGTGAATACGGCATTAAATTTATACTAGCACCTAAATCTGCCAATGCTTCTATTGAACTAAGACTACCCAGAAAACATGGAATTGTGAAACTTCCTGGATTTGATAATTTTTCTGGTATCTTATTCAACAGCACTGCTGAACAATTAGCATTCATAGTAACAGCCGAGAGTTCTTCCATTTTCTTTCTATTCGTGATTAGATCTTTCAAAAATTTAGCATATCTAGGCATTCCTGAAATTACATCAATAAAAGGAAGATTTACATTTATCTGTTTAAACATATCCAAGAATTTGGATTGCTCAGCTTCGAGTCTCTCTTTTCTCATTTTACTCGGGTAAGGAAGTGGTAGTTGGTATGGTTTAACATAAGGTTTTGCCTTAACTGTGTTATCTTCATTAACCTTTTCAACTATCGGTTCTTTTTCCTTATCTTGTTCAGGTTGTGGTTCTTGTAGAGTAGGAATAGCTTCCTCAGAAATTACAGGTATTTCAGGTGGTTTAAGTGTAATACCACTTCTTGTGGTAATGGCTTTAGCTGTTTCATTCCGGGGGTTAGCATTTGTATCACTAGGTAGACTTCCCGGTTTTCTTTCACCTATCAACCTTGCTAGGTTACTTACTTCTTGTTCCAGATTTTGAATAGAAGCTTGTTGATTTCTAAGTGCTTGAGCATTTTGTTCTTTGGTTTGTTTCTTAGATGTGAAAAACTGTGTTTGAGATTCAACTAGCTTCGTCATCATATCTTCTAAATTCGGCTTTTTATCATCGATTTGTGGTGGTTTGTTTTGAAAATTAGGCCTTTGCTGATTGTAAGTATTATTAGATACTTGTTGATTGCTAGGACCTTGTTGGTTGTTGTATGGAACATTTCGATTATAATTCTGGTTTTGATTGTAAATCGGTCTTGGTGGTTGATAATTATTCTGATAATTATTTCCAGGCCTTTGGTTTAGATATGAAACATTCTCTCTTTGTTCCATTGTTAGTTCAATACTGAGACAATCTTTTGTCAAATGTGGTCCTCCACACTGCTCACAACTAATTCGTATTGAGTGAATATCCTTAGTCATCTTTTCCATTCGTCTCTCGACAGCATCTATCTTTGTGGAAATGGAATCTAAGTCATGGCTAGAATTGGCTCTAGCTGCTTTAGATGATCTAACGATATCTTTTTCTTGGTGCCACTCATGTGAGTGGGAAGCAGTGTTATCAATAATTTTGTAAGCATCAGTTTCTGTTTTCTTCATAATAGAACCACCAGCTGCTATGTCTATGTCTTTCCTTGTAGTGATGTCGCATCCTTGGTAGAATATTTGTACTATTTGACAGGTGTTTAAACCATGTTGCGGACATCCTCTCAATAACTTACCAAATCTTGTCCATGCCTCATATAGAGTTTCATTTGGCTTATGTGTGAACGTAACAATTTCTCCTTGAAGTCTTACGGCTTTGGATGCCGTAAAGAATTGTTTAAGAATATTTTCAACTAAAACGTCCCATGTATCAATCGCCCCTTCAGGTAACGATTCCAACCAATCTTTGGCTTCTCCCTTTAAAGTCCAGGGAAATAACATGAGATATATCTGTTCATCCTCAACTTCTCGGATTTTAAATAGTGTGCAGATCCTATTAAAGGTACGAAGATGTTCATTTGGATCTTCCTTCGGTGCACCACTAAATTGGCTTTGATTAGTCACCATATGTAGAATTTGTCCTTTGATTTCATAATCTGGCGCATTAATGTCTGGATGAGTAATTGCGTGACCTTGGCCAGTGCGTTTAGCTCTCATTCGGTCTTCCATACTTAACGGTTCCAGATTCTCCATGATTGAATTTGTTGAATCTGAATCACTAGAGGATTCTGATTTAATGGTTCGTTCCTCAACAATCTCTGTTTGAATGATTGGTGGTTTCAGAGGAAAGATAAGTGGTTCAGGATCTATGAATTGTCCCTGAATATTCTCCGGATTCTCAATTGTAAGGTCGGGTTTAAAAAATGAATTATCGGAAATTTGAATTGGAGTACTTGGTCGACTGGATGACGATCCTAAAGAAAAATCAACGGCGACAATATTTGCTAGATGTCTTGATCGAGTTACAGGTGGTGAACGTACAAAAGGAGGTGAACGTTTTGCTCGGTGCATTCACTGAATATCCTATTAGTTTTTTAAAAAGAAAGAAAAATTATATAAGTTATCCAATTAATAGACTTTTCTGATTTTGCCCATGTTTCGAATAGCCAAAAGATGCAGCAGAGGGGCAGGATTCGTTTGGTCTCAATATAATTGAGTACTGTTTGGCTCTAATAACCCGGTCCACGTACAAATCCAACTATTACTACGAACCAGAAAATTTTGATGTCTATCAATTTAACCGCTTAAAATAATTTTTTGTTTGAAATTTAAAGAAATATTAGATAAGAAATAGAGAAAATTCTAAGTCCTAAAAACTAGAATGGCGAGAAATAAGAGAGAAAAAGAGCGCGTCGAAAAATGTCGAAAAATAAAAATAAGAAAGTAGCGCGTTGAAACTTAAAAAGGAACTAAAAACTAAGAATTTGCGTCTAAAAATATTAAAGCTTAATAGAAAAACTATATCCCAAATGGCAATATCTTAAAAAGGAACTAAAAATTAAAAACGGCGTCGCAAAATTCTAAAGCACCTAAATCTTAGTCTAAAGAAAAAGCACTTAAGGGATTTTACGGCAAAGCCTAAAAATCTAGAAGTAAAAATAACTATGGCAAAAACTATGTCTAAAAACTAAATATAAGCGAAAAATACAAAAATTACGCTAAAACAATTAAAAAGGGACAAAATATAAAAATATACTAAAAGTTGTAAAAAGTACAATTTTTATAAAAATATTATTTTTATATTATTTATTTAATAAAACTATTAATTTTATAAATTAATTAAACTAATTATAACTTAATAATACAAATTAAATAAATAACTAAATTAACTAATTAAATAATCTAAACCTAATTAGGGTTTAAATTAAATTATAATAATAATAATTACCCCGTAATGATTACAGAATTAGGGTTGTTTGTGTGGCCTGTCAGAAGACCTCCGCGAGTGCGGATAGTCCCAGTTCAAAAGCTCCGCGAGTCACGGAGGGTCAAATTTAAGCTGAGAAAGGGTTCGTTTTTTATATAAATTTTTTTAATTTTCTGTTTCTCTATAAAAATAAAATATTTATATAAATATAAATAAATATTTATATAAAACAATAAAATACTTATATTTAAACTCAAAAATAAAAATACTTTTTAACTTTCTATATTTTTTAACAAACTCTTTTGGAATTTTTATATTTTTATATATTTTTTTAAAAAAACTTATATTTTTATACGAAGGACTTAATAAAAACTTTTACAAAATTATATTATTATTATTTTTTTTATATCATTAGCGTTGCGCTTTCGGCGTTTAAGTTCCCCGGCAGCGGCGCCAAAAATACTTGATGTGCTGCGAGGTGTATATGAAATAGCTTTATTTTTACTAGGAAATACTATTAAATACGATACAATTTTACACAAGATATTTATTTATTTATAGAATGGATATACCAAAACCTTGCTACAACACTTATAGGCAGTGTACCTAATCGTACAGTAGTGTAGTTTTTAGTAAGTCCGGTTCGTTCCACATGGAATCTTTTAAACAAAGCTTAACGCTATATTAGTTTTAATTTATAAAAATACAAATATATATAAGTAATATTATTATTATAAAAGGGGGTTTTTACCGTTCAATGACCGGTTTATCGATTTTAAAACTTTAGTCGCAGTTAAAACCTAATGTAAAATATTAAATAAATAAAAGACTTAATTTAAAGCGTAAAATAAATAACGATAATGAAATTGCAATAAATAAAAGTGCGATGAAATAAAATTGCGATAATTAAAGAGTACGAAAATTAAAAGTGCAATTAAATACAATGACAATAATTAAAAGTGCAATTAAATACAATAACAATAAATAAAAGTGCAATAATTAGAAGTGCAATTAAATATGAAAATAAAGGAATTATGCTTATTTAAACTTCCGTAATCATGATGTTTGACGTGTTGATTTTTAGTTTTATGCCCATGGGTTAATTGTCCTTTGTCCTGGATTATTTAATATGTCCGTCTGGTTTTTGTCCATAACAGTCCATCGGTCATAAATATAAAGTGCGAGTGTCCTCGTCAAATTATCCTTATACCCGAAGTCAAATATTCCAACTAATTGGGGACTTAAACTGTAACAAGGTTTTAATACTTTGTTTAATAATTACACCAGGATATCAACTGCGTGTAACCCAAGGTTTTAATACTTTATTAACAATTACACCAAGTGTCCTTGTATATAATTTTACCCCTGTTTTAATAATTCTAGTGACTATTAATCCATTCCCGTGTTCGGCTAAATGAACGATTATTCGTACATATAAATATCCCGCCCATCGTGTCCGATCGAGTGTATATGATTATTTATAGGTACGTCCAATTGTAAATCTTTATATTAAAATTAACAGACTATCATTTAGTTAAATAAATATAAAGCCCATTAATAGCCCATAGTCTAATTTTCACAAGTGTCGTTCTTTTGTCCAAACCCCAATTATGGTACAAAGCCCAATTACCCAATTTTAGTATTTAGTCCAACATCATGATTACTTCGTTTTAAATAAGCATAATAATAATTTAGCTACGAGACATTAAATTAAAAAGGTTGAACATAACTTACAATGATTAAAAATAGCGTAGCGTTACACTGACAGAATTTCAACTTACACCCTTATAACATTCGCTAACATACCCTTATTATTAGGAATAAAATTAAAATTAAAATTAAAATATAGATATATATATATATATAAGTTTACGTATGAGTGAAGAGAAAAAGATGTGTAAATTTCGGCCGAATGCTCGGCCTTTTATAGGCCCACGTTTACTGTTTGACCTCCGGGAGTGCGGTGGTTGTTGCCTTTATAAGCTCCGCGAGTGCGGAGCAGTGGAATCCAGCTCACACAAGCTTGGCTCCTAGCTTGCCGACAGTTTTATAATATAATATAATATATATATTAATTTTAAGAATTAATTATATATTATATTATATTCATGTGCATAGTTGACTTGTAATTTTTAGTCCGTTGCGTCGAGCGTTGAGAGTTGACTCTGGTCCCGGTTCCGGATTTTTGAACGTCCTTTCGTATAATTTAATATCTTGTACTTTGCGTTTTGCGTCTTGTACTCTTGTAAGTTTGAGACGTTTCTTATCAATAATTGGAACCACTTTGATTGTATTTTGTACTTTTGAGCTTTTTGGTTGTTTGCGTCTTCAATTCGTCGAATCTGTCTTTTGTCTTCACCTTTTATTATTTAAACGAATATCACTTGTAAATAGAACAATTGCAACTAAAAGCTTGTCTTTCTTGAGAGATAATGCTGTGAAATATATGTTCGTTTTTAGCATTATCAGCAATAAAGACACGTAATTCATAAGTCCAGAAACAGGTCATGCATTCTGGTTTTACTAAAACGACTTTCCATTCTTGATCTTGTGGAAAGTAACCGTTATGACCATTGGCTAGGCAGCATGTTGTAATGTTGTTAAAAGGAAGAGTGTTTCGTAATACCCAACAGCCTCGTAGCAATCTAAAAACCTTGTTTCTTACCCCAACTACTGAGTCCATCACTTGTGGGAATGTTTCATTTAATAGTTGTAATCTGATGTTCTTTTTCTCACTTTGGTGAGAAGCGAACATCTAACCCGTAAGCATAACATGCTTCTTTATGTTGCATGTTAAATGCACTTTCTAATTCACGAAATCCTATGTTGGGATATGTTGAGTCAAAATAGGTTCTTAACCCGTAGCGAAAAATTGCATTTGGGTTCCCCGCATTTAACGCTTTAAAGAAAACACGGCGTAACTTATGGTCTCCCCAATGTGATATACCCCACCTATCAAAGGAAAGCCTTTTATAAATTAAGGCATTTCTAGAAAGTCTTTCAAATGTTTGACAAGTTAATTTCGCCATAACTAATTGTGCTGATGAATTCTGACCGACTCTAGACAAGATTTCATCAATCATATCCTCTGGTAGGTCTTCTAAAATATTCGGTTGTTTACCCTTAACGTCCATTTTGTGTTTTTATACTGTAAAAATAGACGAGGGTTAGATTCATAAAAGATAATTAACAAACAATACAAGCAATTTTACATTTATCAAAAAAAAAAAAAACACAAGCACACTATATTACTTATATTACACAACATGATTACAACTCTTTAATCCGACTCACTCGTTTCTTCTTCTTCGGACTTGGTTCGTTTTGCTAATTTCCTAGGGATATATGATGCTCCCCTAATACGAGCTGTCGTTTTCCACAATGGTTTAGAAAAACCTGGTGGTTTAGAGGTTCCCGGGTTATTGTTACATTTTAGAAAATACGGACGTTGCCGATACATATAAAGTTCATCGGGGTTGGAATCAGGTTTCTCTATTTTTATACCTTTTCCCTTATTATTTTCTTTTGCTTTATTAAATTGGGTCGAGGTAATTTATATAACATCATCGGAATCCTCATCGGGATCCGATTCATCGAAAAATTGGTAATCTTCCCAATATTTTGCTTCCTCGGCGGAAACACCATTGACCATTATTGACTTTGGTCCGTTGCTTGAGGATTTTCTTTTATTTAACCGATTTACTGTAGGTATCAATATTTCTTCCTCTGGAACCTCTTCTTCTTCCGATTCTTCCTCTTACGGTTCCTCCTCTTCCGGTTCCTCTTCTTCCGGTTCCTCCTCTTTCGGTTCCTCTTCTTCCGGTTCCTCTTCTTCCGGTTCCTCTTCTGGAATTTGTGAATCTTCCCAAAGTATATTCGACTCTTCATTATTATTAGGTGAGTCAATGGGATTTGTACTAAAGGTAGACATCTATCACACAATATCAAACATGTTAAGAGATTAATATATCACATATTATTTACATGTTAATAATATATAGTTTCCAACAAAAAAGTTAAGCAATCGTTTTTTTTGAAGAAAAACACGGTCGAAGTCCAGACTCACTAATGCATCCTAACAAACTCGGTAAGATACACTAATGCAAAAATTCTAGTTCTCTAAGACCAACGGATCGTATACCAACTGAAATGTCCCGTTCATATTGATTAAAAACGTTCCATATTAATTGATTTCGTTGCGAGGTTTTGACCTCTATATGAGACGTTTTTTAAAGACTACATTCGTTTTTAAAACAAACCATAACCTTTATTTTATCGACAAGATTAACAAGACACCACTTAGATTATTCAGAAATGATAATCTAACAAATATCACACTTACACACTACCAATACATATTGGTTTACAAATATTAATATGTTACAACAAAATAAATCTCGAATGCAGTTTTAAACAATATTATACAAGCATGCTGACAACAAATCTTGTCCATATAATAGCATGCAACAGCGGAAGCTCTTAATAATCACCTGAGAATAAACATGCTTTAAACGTCAACAAAAATATTGGTGAGTTATAGGTTTAACCTATATTTATCAAATCGTAATAATAGACCACAAGATTTCATATTTCAATATACATCCCATACATAGAGATAAAAATCATTCATATGGTGAACACCTGATAACCGAACTTAACAAGATGCATATAGAATATCCCCTATCATTCCGGGACTCCCTTCGGACATGATGAATTCGAAGTACTAAAGCATCCGGTACTTTGGATGGGGCTCGTTGGGCCCAATAGATCTATCTTTAGGATTCGCGTCAATTAGGGTGTCTGTTCCCTAATTCTTAGATTACCAGACTAAAAAGGGCATATTCGGTTTAATAATCCAGCCATAGAATGTAGTTTCATTTACTTGTGTCTATTTTGTAAAACATTTATAAAACTGCATGTATTCTCATCCCAAAATATTAGATTTTAAAAGTGGGACTATAACTCACTTTCACATATTTTTACTTCGTCGGGAATTAAGACTTGGCCACTGGTCGATTCACGAACCTATAACAAATATGTACATATATATCAAAGTATGTTCAAAATATATTTACAACATTTTTAATACGTTTTGCTGTTTTAAGTTTATTAAGTCAGCTGTCCTCGTTAGTAACCTACAACTAGTTGTCCACAGTTCGATGTACAGAAAATAAAGTAATATATATTATCTTGAATCAATCCACGACCTCGTGTATACAAGCCTCAGGCTAGATCACAACTCAAAGTATATATAATATTTTGGAATCAACCTCAACCCTGTATAGCTAACTCCAACATTACTGCATACAGAGTGTCTATGGTTGTTCCGAAATATATATATATATAGATGGGTCGATATGATATGTCAAAATATTGTACTCGTGTCTATGATATCCCAAGATTACATAATATATTAGAATACATGTATAATACAATATGAGTTAGCTAGGATATGATTAATATAGATTTGTTACCAATTTTCACGTAGCTACAGCAAGAAAAATTATCCAATCTTGTTTTACCCATAACTTCTTCGTTTTAAATCCGTTTTGAGTGTTTCAAGTTACTATAGTTTCATATTGAACTTAAGTTTATGAATCTAAACAGAAAAAGTATAAGTTTATAGTCAGAAATACAGGTTACAAGTCATTTTTGTAAAGGTAGTCATTTCAGTCGAAAGAACGACGTCTAGATGACCATTTTGGAAAACATACTTCCACTTTGAGTTTAACTATGATTTTTGGATATAGTTTCATGTTCATAAGAAAAATCATTTTCCCAGAAGAACAACTTTTAAATCAAAGTTTATCACAGTTTTTAACTAACTAACCCAAAACAGCCCGCGGTGTTACTACGACGGCGTATATCCGGTTTTACGGTATTTTTCGTGTTTCCAGGTTTTAAATCATTAAGTTAGCATATCATATAGATATAGAACATGTGTTTAGTTGATTTTAAAAGTCAAGTTAGAAGGATTAACTTTATTTGCGAACAAGTTTAGAATTAACTAAACTATGTTCTAGTGATTACAAGTTTAAATCTTCGAATAAGATAGTTTATATGTATGAATCGAATGATGTTATGAACATCATTACTAAATTAATTTTAGTAGGTAAACCTACTGGAAATGAGAAAAATATATCTAGCTTCAAAGGATCCTTGGATGGCTTGAAAGTTCTTGAAGCAGAATCATGACACGAAAACAAGTTCAAGTAAGATTTCCGCTCGAAATAAGATTGTTATAGTTATAGAAATTGAATCCAAGTTTGAATATGAGTATTATCTTGTATTAGAAAGATATATTACTGTAAATAAAAAGGATTTCTTAAGGTTGGATGATCACTTTACAAGATTGGAAGTAAGCTAGCAAACTTGGAAGTATTCTTGATTTTATGAAACTAGAACTTATAGAATTTATGAAGAACACTTAGAACTTGAAGATAGAACTTGAGAGAGATCAATTAGATGAAGAAAATTGAAGAATGAAAGTGTTTGTAGGTGTTTTTGGTCGTTGGTATATGGATTAGATATAAAGGATGTGTAATTTTGTTTACTTGTAAATAAGTCATGAATGATTACTAATATTTTTGTAATGTTATGAGATATTTCATGCTAGTTGCCAAATAATGGTTCCCAAATGTGTTAGGTGACTCACAAGGGTTTCTAAGAGCTGATCATTGGAGTGTATATACCAATAGCAAATACATTTAGAATCTGGGTATTGTACGAGTACGAATACGAGTGCATACGAGTAGAATTATTGATGAAAATGAATGAGGATGTAATCGTAAGCATTTTTGTTAAGTAGAAGTACTTTGATAAGTGTCTTGAAGTCTTTCAAAAGTGTATGAATACAAATTAAAACACTACATGTATATACATTTTAACTGAGTCGTTAAGTCATCGTTAGTCGTTACATGTAAGTGTTGTTTTGAAACCTTTAGGTTAACGATCTTGTTAAATGTTGTTAACTCATTGTTTATTATATCTAAAGAGATGTTAAATTATTACATTATCATGATATTATGATGTATTAATATATCTTAATATGATATATATACAATTAAATATCGTTACAACGATAATCGTTACATATATGCCTCGTTTCGAAATCCTTAAGTTAGTAGTCTTGTTTTTACATATGTAGTTCATTGTTAATATACTTAATGATATGTTTACTTATCATAATACCATGTTAACTATATATATATATATATATATATATATATATATATATATATATATATATATATCCATATATATGACATCATATAGTTTTTACAAGTTTTAAAGTTCGTGAATCACCGGTCAACTTGGGTGGTCAATTGTCTATATGAAACCTATTTTAATTAATCAAGTCTTAACAAGTTTGATTGCTTAACATATTGGAAACACTTAATCATGTAAATAACAATTTCATTTAATATATATAAACATGGAAAAGTTCGGGTCACTACATTTATTTTATATATTGTATGAGATAATGATTAGTATATTATAAATATTAATTAATCCATGATACAAGTTAGTAATCTTAGCTTGAATAATAATACATATATAATTATTAAACTAATAATAGTTATACAATACTAATAATAAAAATATATATATATATATATATATATATATATATATATATATATATATATATATATATATATATATATATATATATATATATATATATAATTAACTTACTATATAATAAATGATTATACACCTTTAATATGTGAAGGTTATAATTAAGATAATGTGCACTATATACGAACCTCACCTCTACATATGGCCTAGGGTGGTCCTTGTTGCCTAATGGGAACCGCTTGTGGATTTCGAATGCCATGACATAGATTCTGGTCAAGAATCCTGGGCGCCCAGTAACAACTGATCATCAGAGTGACTTGTATGATAGCAACGAGATTTGGCTAAAGGTGTAAAGAGTCTTGTTATAGATTATAACCCGAACTTTGTATAATTAGAAAGATACTATAAGTGGAAACTTTCCATAAATGGTAACTTTCCGAAAATGGAAATTATTTTAGAAAACCATCATCATTAGTATAATTAATATACTTAAGTCTTTTAGGCTATATCTCTGATCGTACATTCTATCTCTAGGTTGAGATTCTGATCATATTCTTCCATCCAATTCATTACTCTTGTGGAATAATTCTTCTGTGCTACTAAGGTGAACTCATAGCCCCGCTTTTACATATTTTAATGTATTTTATAAATCTTGGGGTGAGACACATGCTTGCTTTAAATGAATTACAATTTAGACACAAGTGCCTAAACTTTTTGATATGCAACTTCATGAGATTATTGTTAACTTGTATTCTTACATGCAAATCCCCACCATAATATCGTTAATTGCTGGAATTGGAATTTTGCAAGCTTAATTATTGTGAGTAGGCCTATTGAGAGTGACGTCTCTACCCATTGGCGTGATCGTCAATGGGGTACATAATAATGATTGCCGACACCCGTACAGTGTCAGGGATTAATGTTTAGCTCGATATTATAACTCATGGCATATTGAATATTTTGATGTTTTGAAATAAATCTTGTGGTCTAAAACTTATTAATTATTAAACCTATGATGTTCACTCAACCATTGTGTTGACATTTTAAGCATGTTTGTCTCAGGTGAAGAATAGCTTATGTGCTGCCCTATGTTGCTTGCCTGCTGTTACATTGAAGTCCGCATTTAATATATCTGATCATTTGTTAAACACTTATTACATTTGGATTTACCATATAAAACATTTTGCTTTCCGCTGCAATTGAATTATTGAATATATTAAACGTCTTATTTAGAGTTGTTCTCGTTTATAAAACTGTGTGATGATATTGGAAAAGTCATATTTACCCCAGGCCATATTTGGGGGTATGACAGATTGGTATCAGAGCCAAGTTTAATGCCGCTTATAAGCGGGTTAATCGTAGAGGGGGTTCTCATAGTGTAACCTGTGACGAAGCACTGGCTCTTGCCCCTCGCGATCCAATATCGGTTGGCTGTCAATTGCTGAGAGGCGGGACGTAAAATCAGCATCTGAGGTATTCTCAGTGGTCACCCGGATGGCACTGAGTGGGATTTACATTCCCCAATCTGTAATACAGATTGGTTTCAGAGCATGGTTAGTTATAGAGGGATTGCATTTATGTGTGCCTTATGTGCTAGTTAGGGTGCCTTAGCGATCTTTAGGACTATAACCTTTCCCGACTTAAGATTTTAGTGCTTTTCCCTACTAAATCCTTTTCGTGCTTTTACGTCTACCTTAGAAACATTCTGGTATCTTTCTTACCTTTCTTTTAGGATGTCGAGCCACAACCCGATCGTTATTTCTGACTCCGAAGAATTAGATATGGAGAGATCTGTTCACACTCCCGCTTATGGACCGGTTTCTCCACCAACATCTCCAATTTACCGACCGACTACTCCACCCGCATCACCGGTTTACACACCTGCCACTCCACCACACTCAACGATGAAGGAAGAACCTCAAAATGATTATGATGGGGATGATGAGGGTGATGATGAAGAAATTAAAGAACACATTGAAGGTGAAGATGATTCCGAGGAGGAACCCGAGGAAGAATCCGAAACCAAAGAGGAAGAAGTAGTTTGGGAACCAGCTAATGAGAATGTTGATCCGGCTTATAATGGTCTTGGGGTTATCTGCAGTTTAGAGGATGACTCCGAAGAGGAAATTGAACCTCCTGTTACTAAGACTCCCTCACCTAAGAGGAAGGAGCCAGAGACTCTCGCTACTAATGATGCTAGTACATCTAAGAAGCCAAAAACTTCTGAGTTTGTTTACTCTGAGTATGACCATGCCTTGGTTCGATGTGATATCATGAATCTACAGAGTCGCACTGTAACTTTGAGAGATACGTTCCGTGAACGTTTGGCTAAGATGGAGAAGCGCATGGACTATACAGACAGAGATGTAAAAAGAGTCTATGACAAGTTCTTCGTGATGTTTGCTAGGCAATAGAGAGAGCTCGACCGTCAGCGTTATGCACTGGAGGAATTAGAGAAGTTTGTAATGTACTTCAAGGGGTACATTAAGGATCATTTCAAGCCTCCGCCACCTAAGAAAGATTAGATCTTAGGATTCTTATTCATTTCCATTTCCGTTGTTTATGTAAAGGCATATGCCTAAGTTACTTTGGTTTTCTTTGATTCATATAAAACTAGTGGTTTTATGGTTTATTTCAAGTATTTTGATTCCGTCTTGTTGCTCCTATCATATCTTATTCATATCTGTTTGGATATATTCATTTGGTTGTATTTGTTGTGTGAACCTTGTGCATTTATCAAACTTATCATTTATTAGCACTACGAACCCTTCAACTAATACTGTATTTATGTATTGAAGAACGATGGCTCAATCAATCCGAGGTGCTACCAACATTCCTAATGTCTCTTTGACTCCTGCTCAATTCCAACAGCTGTTGGCCGCTGCACAAGGCAATCATAACAACAACCGTGGGAACAATCAAGGAAATCCTCCAACTTCTTATAGTTACAAGGAGTTTATGAATTGCAAGCCTCCGTCTTTTAAAAGGAGTGAAGAAGCTGTAGAACTAACTCGTTGGTTCAAAAAGCTTGAATCCATTTTCCGTATCTATAACTGTGCTGACGCTGACAGAGTGAAGTATGCCACTCACATGCTAAATGGCTTAGCTCTAACATGGTGGAACGGCTATGCCCAAACTGTAGGGTTAGATGCTGCAAACGCCATCCCATGGCCTGTTCTGAAGCGAATGATGACGGAAAAATTCTGTCCGCGAAACCAAATTCAAAAGCTAGAAGTTGAGTTCTGGGAATTGAAGGTAAAAGGAACCGATATTGAAGCTTATACCAACAGGTTCATAGAGTTAGTTACTTTGTGCCCAGAGATGGTACCAACTGAGTAGAAGAAGATAGAGCGATACATAGAAGGTCTTCCTGACGAGATTCAGGGAAATGTCATTGCTACTAGTAAGGAGACTCTAGACGCAGTGATACTAATGACACACAGCCTCATGATGGCTAAGAGGAGAAAGGTTGCAGAAAATAAGCAAGCTGAGGCTAAGGCTAATAAGGGAAAAAGGAAGTTTGAACCTGCTCAGGGATCGAACCAAGGTTCAAATAAGAAAGTTGCCGATAGTTCAAAAGGAGGTTACTCTAGGAAACAACCTTTCTGTAAGCATTGTGAGGAACATTATTCTGGATGGTGCAAGGCTGAGTGCACAAAGTGCAAGAAGATTGGCCATATAGCCAAGAATTGTAGAGTTACAGTTCCTCCAAAGGATACACCTGCAACTAAAGCCAATGCAGTAGTTCCTACTTGTTATGACTGTGGCCAGAAGGGGCATTTCCGCAACCAGTGTCCGAAGAAGAAGGGCAACACAGGGAATGCTAATGCTAAAAGCTGAGCTTTTGTGATGACTGCTGAAGAAGCCCGTGATGATGATGAAGTGATAACGGGTACGTTTCTTGTTAACAACTTCTATGCTACTGTTTTATTCGATTCTGGTGCTGATAGAAGTTATGTATCTACTGAGTTTTGTGCCTTATTCACTGAAAAATCACAAGCCTTAGAAATTAAGCGTCTTGTAGAAGTAGCCAATGGTAAGGTTATGAAAGTATACAATGTGTATAAAAACTATGATCTGGTTTTAGCCGGCAAACACTTTAAGATCGACCTATTACCAGTCGAATTAGGGAGCTTTGATGTAGTCATAGGGATAGATCGGTTACGCCCATTAAGAGCTACAATCATGTGCTATGAGAAAACCATTTACATACCTCTTGAGAATGGGGAAACCCTAATTATTCAAGGGGAGATGAGTGGTTCCAAACTCAACATCATCTCTTGCATCAAGACTCGCAAGTATCTAATGAATGGATATCAAGCCATTTTGGCTCATGTTAAGGAAGTTGAATTGGAAGCGAAATGCATTGAAGATGTGCCGATCGTTAGAGACTTTCCTGAAGTATTTCCTGAAGAACTCCCTGGTCTCCCTCCCCAATGACAGGTTGAGTTTCAGATCGATTTAACCCCCGGCGCTGCACCTATTGCAAAGGCGCCATACCGCTTAGCTTCACCAGAGATGAAGGAATTATCTAATCAACTCCTAGAACTTTTGGATAAAGGTTTCATTCATCCTAGCTCATCTCTGCGGGGAGTACCCGTTCTATTTGTCAAGACGAAAGACGGCACGTTGTGGATGTTTATTGATTACCGTGAACTCAACAAGCTAACTATCAAGAATTGTTATCCTCTCCCGCACATTGATGACCTGTTTGACCAATTTCAAGGATAAAACATCTATTCAAAGATTGATATTAGGTCCGGTTATCATCAACTGAGAGTCAAGGAAACCGATGTTTCTAAGACTGCTTTCCGAACTCGATATGGACATTATGAGTTTCTTGTCATGCCTTTTGGTTTAACCAATACTCCTATTATGTTCATGGATCTTATGAACCGTGTATGCAAGCCTTATCTTGACAAGTTCGTGATCGTATTTATCGATGACATTTTGATCTACTCCAAGAGCGAGGGAGAGCATGAGCAACATTTGCGATTGATTCTAGAGCTCTTAAAGAAGGAACAACTGTATGCTAAGTTCTCCAAGTGTGAATTTTGGCTACGAACCGTTCAATTTCTCGGACATGTAGTTGATAGTGAAGGAATACATGTCGATCCGGCGAAGATCACTGCTATTCAAAACTGGGAAGTGCCTAAGAATGCGAAGCATATTCGCCAATTTTTGAGACTTGCTGGTTATTACTGTAATAAACCGACTTTTTCCGTTAAATACTTAACATCCATTTGTTAAATTCAATGATTTTTCCACGCCAATTTTTTTTTTCTATATTAAAGAACAGACTACTTCTGATATGTGCTAATTTATCACTAGAAAATTTTGAAAATTAGTAATAATAAAGATAATAATTGAAACTAATAACTTATAAAGAAATATAAATACTTTATTTAAAAATAAAATGATAAATAAAAATATAATAAATGATTAAATTGAATTTCGACATCACTAGATTCGTATATATTTCTAGTCACTATTTAGATCCAAGTTGTAAGAAATTTTTATACTACTTTTTAATATATTTTTTAAAACACTACGGTTAGTGATACCAGAAAAAATATCTTTTCAGACATCGAAACGTATGAATACTTATTTTAAATGTTATTTTATATAATAATTGAGTTTTAAAATCATTTTAATTAAGTAAGATATTCTTAAATTAAACCCGAGGAAAATTAGTTTAAACACTCATATTTTCAGTAAAAGACATATATTATTTAATTTAAAGATATAATAAATAAGTATTATATGAAACACACAAACTAGGTATGACGTCAAGAGTTTAAAAGATTTCAAACAATATAGATATATATATAATTTTTTAAATATAAAATTAACCAATTATTGAATCATATTAAGATAAAATACATTGGATTCTAGCTAACGGATAAAAATTTAATTATAACCCGTGACTATATTGTATAACTCGTGACTACCTAATTATAACCCGTGACTTAACTAATCTAATTATATATCCGATCCAAATTTATTTCATCAAACACGCACGTACTTCTTCTTCTTCCTTCCTCAAGAACACCCACATTTTTCTTCACTTCCAACCTCAAATTCTCCTTCAATATTTACTTGATCACAAAATCGTTTACATATTCGGATTCCTCTCGAAGAGCTCTACACATCTATACCAACAATTTCTTAATTAGGGTAAGTTTTAAAAACTCCAATTTTCTAGTTTTCATGTTTTTGTTACATATTAGGGAAGATATAGTGTCTAGTGCTCAAGTCCTTGAATGTTTACAAATGAATTTGTGTTTAATTGATCATTTGAGTAGTTTTAATGAAATCACGTTTTTGATTAATATGATACTGATATGAACATGATATTTTTAGTTTATGAAATGTTTATATATGAAATCCTTGTGAAAAATTAATAAGTTTGCTCGAAAGAATCATCGAATTTCGTTAAGAATTGCTCTCGTTATGTTTATTTGAAGTTTTGACTTGTTTATGTTTAAATCCGAATTTTCTGGGCAAAATCCTTTATGATTTGGAATTTTATTTGTTTACCATCTATTAGAAAATTAAAAATCACTCAATTTAGGCTAGGATATCATGTGAAACGGATACGTATTGCTCATGTTATGATTTATTGATTTCGGTTTAAAATTTCGTAATTAAAACTGAGAATCTGGAAAAGTATGCTATATATTCAGGTCTTGAGAGGTACATAATTGTATTCCTTACGAAAAAACATTTGGTTTTCATTTAGATATTGTCAAATTTCGATAAATGAGTCAAAATCTATCGTCAAATCAAAGTTACAATTTTATATTATTTAAATGCGTTCGAACAGAGCGTGGTATCGAAAAATTAATAAGTTTAGACTCCAGAAACGCGTCATTTGGATACTTTTTGAATTTGATATGATTTTTTAAAGTTTATACATGTTATGTAAAAGTGCTGAAACGTTTCAGCATTACAGCCTGGTACGTTTTCAGTCACTGCGATCTTTCTATTTAGAGTTAGAGATTGTGCTTTGGTTGGATTATAGTCAACTAAATTACGGAGATTTTGGCGTGTATTTTATGTCAAACGGACCTGTACTTATTTTTATAAAAATTCTAGAAGTTGACTGCATTGTTTAAACTAAATATTATGTGAAGTTGACTTTGTTTGACCAAATGGGTTTAACAGGTCAAAATGTGTAACAGTCAGTGTAGACATGTCCCATACATCGATTTAAGTAAGTTTGAGAGTTATAATATTTTAAAAATAAGTTTTGACATGTTTTGGTCAAAATGAGTGTTTATGACCCATTGGGGTCATACGCGCCTACTTTGACCAATATGCGAAATTTTGAGGATCAAAAGTATGTAATACATCTAAAATATCATTCTTAAACTTGTGACATGATTTTTACATGCAAGTATTATGGTTTGGAATTTGAGTTGTCAATGGAAAAATTTTTTTATTTTAGTGAAAGTGTCAAAATGACTCTCGGGCTCACTTTGTAGGCTCGTAATTTGTAAATGATTAAGTTATGGTGTTAACTATTAATTGAGTCAGAAAGTAGATATGAGAAGCTTCAAAATGATATAAGATATGTATGATTATGTCAAGTCTAAACTGGGTTAAAACGAGCATGAAAACGGGATGTTGAGGCTGACTTTTAGTTTTGGTAAAGTGTCAAAAATGACTCTTGGGTCTACTTTGCGGACTTTTAATTTGAAAGCAGTTAAGTTTGGAGAAAAACTATTATTTGGTATTGAAAGTATTTACGACAAGCTTTAAAACGATATATTATATGTATGATTGTATTGAGTCTAAACAGGTTTAAAACAAGCGTGAAAATGGGTAATCATTGCTGATTTTGAACACTTAACAGCATTTCATCAGCAGTTTATGTTTCGGGAGGCTGTTTTCACGAGGTCATAACTTTAAAACCGTAACTCCGTTTTTTTCAAATAAACTGTCTATAGAAAGGTGGGATGACATACTTTTCAATGGTCACGACCTAAGGTATGATATCTTATTTAGTGGGACCCGGAATCAGCTACAAAATACCTAAAAATACATATATGTAAATAATAATTTTTTTTCCAAGTAAAAATGGATAACTTAAGTGTGACCTATGTTTGACTATTTGACCAACTTGTGTAATATTATGAGATTGTTAACTTGTTTTAACCATGTTGACTGTGTTTGACTTGTGTTTGACTTACAGTTGACTTACTTTGACCGGTGTTGACTGTTGTTGACTTTTGCAAAATTTTGCTAAATTTATGAGTCGGACTTGAGCAATAGGACTTTACTTACCCTATGGACCGACCTAGCTTATTAGACACTTATTGACCAACATATGTTCTCTAGGTTGAGGTCTACGGTTACTTGCATTCCGATATTCGATCACATCTCTGTGATTTATTTCTGAAGTTGTCAGGGGAGTTTCATTTGCTCTATTTTTAAATGCTTTTGCAATCTATATTTTTGGGCTGAGAATACATGCACTTTATTTTAAACGCAATGGATACAAGTACATACTAAATTCTACACCGAGTTTGAACCGAAAATCCCTTAGCTTTGGTAACTAGTAACTGCCGATTATAAAAACTGGTGGACGCGAGTAGTTATATATGGATCCATAGGGCTTAACATCCCCGTCTGTTCCAGGTATAGAAACCTTGCCTGAACTATAAAATAGACGTATGCTATTTGAGGTTAGTACACGTTGGTTTGCGTGTATTGTACATGTTGGTTGCATGTATGTTAAAACAGGGGTACTTATTATATAGACGTTAAAGTTTAGTTACCACAGTGCTCAATCTTGTAGAATATTTTGATAAACGTTTCTGGATGAAACAACTAAAATCTTGTGATCCACCTTTATATACAGATCATGCGCAATATTAAAACTATGAACTCACCAACCTTTGTGTTGACACTTTTTAGCATTTTTATTCTCAGATATCTAGAAGTCTTCCACTGTTTGCTTATACGTTATACAAGTTATGTGTATGGAGTCATACATGCTTTATTCGAGAAAACTTTGCATTCAGAAAATTATCACCATGTATCTTATTTTTACTGCATTGTCAACGGATGTATTATCTTAAACTATTATTTACGGTGATTGTCTATATGTAGAAATCATCAGATGTCGAAAACCTTGGATTTAGATGTTCATTTATGGTGTACCTTTTTAAAAGAATGCAATGTTTACAAAATGTATCATATAGAGGTCAATACCTCGCAATGAAATCGATGAATAACGTACTGCGTCAATAGCGATTTTGGCGGGTCGTTACAAGTGGTATCAGAGCGTTGGTTGTAGGGAGTTAGGTGCATTAGTGTGTCTGACCTGAACTGTTTGGATACATTAGTGGTCTAGTCTACAACCGTGTCGTTACACTTATACGTGATTATGTGCATATTCTGACATTAATATAATATTATTATTACTATCGGTGAAAAAGTATTTCTCCTTTTGATTGCAAGCCTTCTCCTGCTCAAGCGAGTTCAATTTCAACACCCTGGTTATAAAAAAAAAAAAAAAAAAACCCCGGAAGCGTCATTAAGGACTTTCGAAATTCCCGACATTCCTACGTAAGTTATTACTTATATATTTTTATAGATATCATATGTGTTATATTATGTGCTTATGTGCTTCGATTCAGAAACTCCTGATATCTCGAATTGTAAATCGGAAGAAGTCTTATCCGACTCACGAAGATTCTCAATAGTTTCAAAGATATTCTTACGTCATTACCCTTTCAATATTATTAAATAAATTAAATATTATATTCTCGTACTATTTTTAGTACACCCCTTTTTGAAATCATTTTGATTTATAAATTCTAGAAAACGACACTTGTTTCATATCCATAAATATTTTGGAGTAGTGTTGGAATGGAAGCAAGACTTAGTGTAATATAATGACGCATGATCAACGTGGTTATATTATGGTAAGTCATGCGAAAGTTCTAATGGAACGTGATGGTGGTAATGCTTGATCAACTTTACCTTCACCACGTACCATGTTACATGAATCCTTTATTTTCTTTGCTGACATCTGAATATACTGAGACTCTATATGTGACATCATCGGAGGTCACACATAATTTTCTTCTCATCTTTGTTATATCATACTTGTGCTCCGAGTGGTTCGTTCGAAGGTATTTGTCTTCAAAGAAATACAATCTCGTGTTGCCAAACTCTCACACCCAGCTACAAGATGCTCGATTCTAATAAGTCAAGAGGGACACTTCTATCCCCATTACATAACACAACGTCATCCTATCACACCAACCAAAATTTCGGGACGAAATTTTCATTAACAGGTAGGTAATGTAATAACCCGACTTTTTCCATTAAATACTTAACATCCATTTGTTAAATTCAATGATTTTTCCACGCCAATTTTTTTTTTTTCTATATTAAAGAACAGACTACTTCTGATATGTGCTAATTTATCACTAAATTTTTTTGAAAATTAGTAATAATAAAGTTAATAATTGAAACTAATAACTTATGAAAGATATATAAATACTTTATACAAAAATAAAATGATAAATAAAAATATAATAAATGATTAAATTGAATTTCAACATCACTAGATTCGTATATATTTCTAGTCACTATTTAGATCCAAGTTGTAAGAAATTTTTATACTACTTTTTAATATATTTTTTTAAAACACTACGGTTAGTGATACCAGGAAAAATATCTTTTCAGACAACGAAACGTATGAATACTTATTTTAAATGTTATTTTATATAATAATTGAGTTTTAAAATCATTTTAATTAAGTAAGATATTCTTAACTTAAACCCGAAGAAAATTAGTTTAAACACTCATATTTTCAGTAAAAGACATATATTATTTAATTTAAAGATATAATAAATAAGTATTATATGAAACACACAAACTAGGTATGACGTCAAGAGTTTAAAAGATTTCAAACAATATAGATATATATAATTTTTTTAAATATAAAATTAACCAATTATTGAATCATATTAAGATAAAATACATTGAATTTTAGCTAACGGATAAAAATTTAATTATAACCCGTGACTACCTAATTATAAGCCGTGACTTACCTAATCTAATTATATATCCGATCCAAATTCATTTCATCAAACACACACGTACTTCTTCTTCTTCCTTCCTCAAGAACACCCACATTTTTCTTCACTTCCAACCTCAAATTCTCCTTCAATATTTACTTGATCACAAAATCGTTTACATATTCGGATTCCTCTCGAAGAGCTCTACACATCTATACCAACAATTTCTTGATTAGGGTAAGTTTTAAAAACTTCAATTTTCTAGTTTTCATGTTTTTGTTACATATTAGGGAAGATATAGTGTCTAGTGCTCAAGTCCTTGAATGTTTACAAATGAATTTGTGTTTAATTGATCATTTGAGTAGTTTTAATGAAATCACGTTTTTGATTAATATGCTACTGATATGAACATGATATTTTTAGTTTATGAAATGTTTATATATGAAATCCTTGTGAAAAATTAATAAGTTTGCTCTAAAGAATCATCGAATTTCGTTAAGAATTGCTCTCGTTATGTTTATTTGAAGTTTTGACTTGTTTATGTTTAAATCCGAATTTTCTGGGCAAAATCCTTTATGATTTGGAATTTTATTTGTTTACCATATGTTAGAAAATTAAAAATCACTCAATTTAGGCTAGGATATCATGTGAAACGGATACGTATTGCTCATGTTATGATTTATTGATTTCGGTTTAAAATTTCGTAATTAAAACTGAGAATCTGGAAAAGTATGCTATATATTCAGGTCTTGAGAGGTACATAATTGTATTCCTTGCGAAAAAACATTTGGTTTTCATTTAGATATTGTCAAATTTCGATAAATGAGTCAAAATCTATCGTCAAATCAAAGTTACAATTTTATATTATTTAAAACCGAACAGAGCAGTTGTCTCGGGATGCGTTCGACCTGATCTCAGATTTCTGGGTTCACGGTTGCATTCATATCGAAAAATTAATAAGTCTAGATTCTAGAACGCGTCATTTGGATACTTTTTGGATTTGATATGATTTTTCAAAGTTTATACATGTTATGTAAAAGTGCTGAAATGTTTCAGCATTACAGCCTGGTACGTTTTCAGTCACTGCGATCTTTATATTTAGAGTTAGAGGTTTTGCTTTGGTTGGATTATAGTCAACTAAATTACGGAGATTTTGGCGTGTATTTCAAGTCAAACGGACCTGTACTTATTTTTATAAAAATTCTAGAAGTTGACTGCATTGTTTAAACTAAATATTATGTGCAGTTGACTTTGTTTGACCAAATGGGTTTAACGGGTCAAAATGTGTAACGGTCAGTGTAGACAAGTCCCATACATCGATTTATGTAAGTTTGAGAGTTGTAATGTTTTAAAAATAAGTTTTGACATGTTTTGGTCAAAATGGGTGTTTATGACCCATTGGGGTCATACGCGCCTACTTTGACCAATATGCGAAATTTTGAGGATCAAAAGTATGTAATACATCTAAAATATCATTCTTAAACTTGTGACATGATTTTTACATGCTCAAGTATTATGGTTTGAAATTTGAGTTGTCAATGGAAAAATTTTATTATTTTAGTGAAAGTGTCAAAATGACTCTCGGGCTCACTTTGTAGGCTCGTAATTTGTAAATGATTAAGTTATGGTGAAAACTATTAATTGAGTCAGAAAGTAGATATGAGAAGCTTCAAAATTATTTAAGATATGTATGATTATGTCGAGTCTAAACTGGGTTAAAACGAGCATGAAAACAGGATGTTGAGGCTGACTTTTAGTTTTGGTAAAGTGTCAAAAATGACTCTTGGGTCTACTTTGCGGACTTGTAAATTAAAATCAGTTAAGTTTGGATAAAAACTATTATTAGGTATTGAAAGTATTTACGACAAGCTTTAAAACTATATATTATATGTATGATTGTGTTGAGTCTAAACAGGTTTAAAACAAGCGTGAAAATGGGTAATCGTTGCTGATTTTGAACACTTAACAGCATTTCATCAGCAGTTTATGTTTCGGGAGGCTGTTTTCACGAGGTCATAACTTTAAAACCGTAACTCCATTTTTGTCAAATAAACTGTCTATAGAAAGGTTGGATGACATACTTTCCAATGGTCACAACCTAAGGTATGATATTTAGTGGGACGCGGAATCAGCTACAAAATACCTAAAAATACATATATGTAAATAATAATTTTTTTTTTCAAGTAAAAATAGATAACTTAAGTTTGACCTATGTTTGACTATTTGACCAACTTGTGTAATATTATGAGATTGTTAACTTGTTTTAACCATGTTGACTGTGTTTGACTTGCGTTTGACTTACAGTTGACTTACTTTGACCGGTGTTGACTTTTGTTGACTTAATTTATGAGTCGGACTTGAGCAATATGACTATACTTACCCTATGGACCGAACTAGCTTATTAGACACTTATTGACCAACATATGTTCTCTAGGTTGAGGTCTACTGTTACTTACATTCCGATATTCGATCACATCTCTGTGATTTATTTCTGAAGTTGTCAGGTGAGTTTAATTTGCTCCATTTTTAAATGCTTTTGCAATCTATATTTTTGGGCTGAGAATACATGCACTTTATTTTAAACGCAATGGATACAAGTACATACTAAATTCTACACCGAGTTTGAACTGAAAATCCTTTAGCTTTGGTAACTAGTAACTGCCGGTTATAAGAACTGGTGGGCGCGAGTAGTTATATATGGATCCATAGGGCTTGACATCCCCGTCTATTCCAGGTATAGAAACCCTAGCCTGAACTATAAAACAGACGTATGCTATTTGAGGTTAGTACACGTTGGTTTGCGTGTATTGTACATGTTGGTTGCATGTATGTTAAAATAGGGGTACTTATTATATAGACGTTAAAGTTTAGTTACCAGGGTGCTCAATCTTGTAAAATATTTTGATAAACGAATCTGGATGAAACAACTAAAATCTTGTGATCCACCTTTATATATAGATCATGCACAATATTAAAACTATGAACTCACCAACCTTTATGTTGACACTTTTTAGCATGTTTATTCTCAAGTCTCTAGAAGTCTTCCGTTGTTTGCTTATATGTTATACAAGTTATGTGTATGGAGTCATACATGCTTTATTCGAGAAAACTTTGCATTCGGAAAATTATCACCATGTATCTTATTTTGACTGCATTATCAATGGATGTATTATCGTAAACTATTATTTACGGTGATTGTCTATATGTAGAAATCATCAGATGTCGAAAACCTTGGATTTAGATGTTCATTTATGGTGTGCCTTTTTAAAAGAATGCAATGTTTACAAAATGTATCATATAGAGGTCAATACCTCGTAATGAAACCGATAAATAACGTACTGCGTCAATAGCGATTTTGGCGGGTCGTTACAATTACCGAAGGTTTATCAAAGATTTTTCTATTCTAGTCAAACCTCTTACCAAGCTAACTCATAAGGGGAAGAAATTTGAGTGGTTCGAAGAACAGGAATCTGCTTTCAAGATTCTGAAAGATAAATTGACCACAACCCCAATTCTGTCATTACCTGAAGGTACCGACGATTTTGTAGTATATTGTGATGCCTCGAATCAAGGTTTCGGATGTGTTTTGATGCAACGTGAAAAGGTTATTGCCTATGCATCTAAACAGTTGAAGAAACATGAGAAGAACTATACCACACATGACCTGGAATTAAGAGCCGTGGTATTTGCATTAAAGATGTGGAGACATTACCTCTATGGGGTTAGAATCACGGTGTATACTGATCAAAGTCTTCAACATATCTTTGACCAGAAGCAATTAAACATGAGGCAAAGGCGTTGGATCGAGTTATTAAATGACTACGATTGTGAACTTCGATACCATCCTGGCAAGGCGAATGTAGTAGCCGATGCTCTTAGTAGAAAGGATCGTGTCAAACCAATTCGAGTCCGAGCTTTAAATATACGTATTCGTACGAATCTTACATCTCAAATTCGAGAATCACAACTTGAGGCATTGAAGGAAGAGAATGTCCTACTTGAGGGACTGAAGGGTCTCGAAAAGTAACTTGAACTCAAGGGAAACAGAACAAGGTATTTCAATAACCGAATCTGGGTCCCAATTTTTGGAAATCTTTGAGAACTAGTCTTGGATGAAGCCCATAAGACTAGATATTCTATTCATCCAGGCTCCAGTAAAATGTATCACGATGTGAAAGAATTTTATTGGTGGCCTAATCTAAATCTGACATTGCTGATTATGTGAGCAAGTGCCTTACTTATCTGAAGGTTAAGGCCGAGCATCAGAAGCCGTCTAGTTTACTTCAACAGCCGGATATTCCGCTGTGGAAGTGGGAATGTATCACTATAGACTTCGTTACTAAGTTGCCCAAGACTTCAAACGGCAACGATACTATTTGGGTCATAGTTGATCGTCTTACTAAATCTGCACATTTCTTACCGATCAAGGAAACTGACAAGATGGAGAAATTATCACAACTCTATATCAAAGAGATTGTTTCACGTCATGGAGTTCCTATCTCAATCATTTCTGATCACGACAGTCGATTTGTTTCTAGATTTTAGAAAACTTTACAATCTGCTCTTGGAACTCAACTCGACATGAGTACAGCTTATCATCCGCAAACTGATGGTCAAAGTGAGCGAACTATTCAGACGTTGGAAGATATGCTTCAGGCTTGTGCTATCGATTTCGGAAAAGGTTGGGATAGACACTTGCCTTTAGCTGAATTTTCTTATAACAACAGCTATCACTCAAGTATTAAGGCTACACCTTTTGAAGCCTTCTACGGACGAAAATGTAGATCCCCATTGTGTTGGGATGAATTAGAGGACACACAGTTAACTGGTCCTGAAATCATTCATGAAACTACCGAAAAGATAGTTCAGATTAAGAAACGATTAGAAACTGCCCGCAGACGACAAAAGAGCTATGCTGATAAACGTCGGAAAGATTTAGAATTTCAAGTTGGTGATAAAGTCATGTTGAAAGTATCCCCTTGGAAGGGCGTCTTTCATTTTGGTAAGCGAAGCAAATTAAGTCCACGTTATGTAGGGCCTTTCAAGATTATTGAAAGAGTTGGTCCTGTGGCATATCTGTAAAGACCCGTCCTAATCCATCTGGACGAATACATTACATTTGGTTACATCACGAGGTACTTGACCTCTATATGATACATTTTACAAACATTGCATTCGTTTTTAAAAGACAAACTTTCTTTACATCGAAAGTTGACGGCATGCATACCATTTCATAATACATCCAACTATAGTTGACTTAATAATAATCTTGATGAACTCAATGACTCGAATGCAACGTCTTTCAAAATATGTCATGAATGACTCCAAGTAATATCCTTAAAGTGAGCTAATGCACTGCGAAAGATTTCTTTAATACATGAGAATAAACATGCTTTCAAGTGTCAACCAAAAGGTTGGTGAGTTCATTAGTTTATCGTAAGCAATAAAATTCATCATTTTAATAGACCACAAGATTTAAATACAGTAAACCTATCTCGTATACAAAACCATATTTCATAATGCTTAGCAGAGTAGGTTCGTATCCTTTTCTCCCCCGTAGGTTGCTTCGCGATTTTTAATATCTTTTATAAACATAATCTCGTATCAGGCATTTCGCACGACATAGAGATAAAATTAATTCATACAAACTACAAACACCTGGTAATCGACCTTAACAAGATGCATATAGAATATCCCCCGCATACCGGCATTTCGCACGGTCATGCAAAAGCATACAATCAGGCCACTCTTTTAAATATGATGGTTGTGTACACCTCACAAACAGATCATATCTTTTAAAGCTGGCGGTTGTATACCTATTTCGAAGTACTAAAGCAGTTCAAATTCTCTGACTAGGGCTGGTTAGTGCCCATAGATCTATCTTTACGATTCGCATCAATTAGGAGCTCGGTTTCCTAATTCTTAGATTACCAGACTATAAAGAGGTGATATCTGGTGTACTCATAATAACTCATTCGTAGAATGTTTTTAAGTACTTGTGTCTATTTCGTCAAACATTTATAAAAGTTGCGCATGTATTCTCAGTCCCAAAAATATATATTGCAAAAGCATTTAAAAGGGAGCAAATGAAACTCACAATACTGTATTTTGTAGTAAAAATATATATGACGATATTGAACAACTGAACAATGCAGGGTTGGCCTCGGATTCACGAACCTATATTATTTGGATATTTATTAATACAAATAATCGTAATCGAATAAGTTTATATATATATATATATGATTTACGAATCATATCCTTTTTATATTAATAATATATATACGTCTCATATATTCATTTTGTATATAAAACTGGAAATTTTGTTATGTTATATATTTTAAATATATTTTTATAAGTATATATATATATATATATATATATATATATATATATATATATATATATATATATATATATATATATATATATATATATCATTGTTTGTTAAAAAAATTGATAGTAATACTAAAATTATATTAATATTGGTTAAAATGATAATAATTATAGTTCTTAGTTTTACTAAATAAGGTATTATTGTTAATAATTATATTATTGATAAAAATAATGATATTTATAATAATAACTATAAAAATATAATTTTTTCGGTTAATGATACTTAGGATAATGATTTTAGTAATTATATATATTAGTAGTACTCGTTATTTATAAATAATCATACTTCTGATAATAATGATAACATTAGTAATAATACGTATGTTAATAATAAATACTAATTCTAGTAGTTATAAAATGGTTCTAATACTAGTATTAATGAAATAATAATAACTTTTATTATGTTCATAGTGATAATAATTATATTTATAATAATAATACTAATGATAATTATAATATTTTTAGATATAATACAAATGATAATAATTATAACCTTAATAATAGTAACAATAATAATATATGATCATAAATCTTGTATTAGTAATAATAACAATAATAATACTTACATTACTAATAATAATAACAATAATAATAATAATAATAATCATGGTAATAACAATGATAATAATAATAATAATAATAATAATAATTATTATTATTATAATAATAATAATAATAATAATAATAATAATAATAATAATAATAATAATAATAATAAACATAATGATAAATATGATAAATAAAGATTACCTTTGTGTGACGACCCGGAAATTTCCGACCAAATTTAAACTTAATCTTTATATGATCTCGACACGATAAGCAAAGTCTGTTAGGTTGAGTTTCAAAATTTTGCACTGTTTAATTGACCATCGACCGTTCTTAATGATTCACGAACAACTATTTGTAAATAGATATGTATATATTTAAATAAATATATATAATTTGAAATATAGTTTATGATGTAATTTTCATTTAACAAATTAAGGATCGATATTTTATACCATAATGACCAAAAATAAATAAATATAGTTAATCTAGAAATTTGGGATTTTTTTTTCAGAAGACTTTTATCTGTCACTGTTTAACGACGGAGTATGATATATTAGCCCGTGAATTTTAGATGCCACTTAATCAAATGATCATATTCCCCACGTCATATACACACACTAGCATACACTGACCCACACATGAGAATTAACATATATATCAATTGAGAAAAACACAATCAACTTTCACTTTTGGTCGTCCACTTTAGTATTTAAATTTCCCATTGAATGTCGATAAAGATACTGCCAATTATGATGGCTGCTACACTGTTGGTGAAAGATCTTTTAAATCTAATATGACATATGTAATATATATATTATATATATATATATATATATATATATATATATATATATATATATATATATATATATATATATATATATATATATATATATATATATATATATATATATATATATATGTATATATATATATATGTATATATATATATATATATATGTATATATATATGTATATATATATATATATATGCATGTTCCATAATTGAGGCATAATACAATCATCTTTTGCAAATTTATCGTCTGCTTGTCACCAACTCCCCTCATACGTACCATTTATATTCTTTGTTTAACAACACAAGACATAAAAACTCAACACTGTTTTTGTTTACGGTCATTCAACTAAAACTAATATTAGGTGTTGCTACTATCACAACCGGCTACAACCATCCCTACGCCACCCTCTTCCACCAACTTGAACACACAACCACCACACAATCGATAACCTCACCACATGAAGCCCACAATATCATCATGTAACACCACCATTCAGTTACCCAACACTACCGTAACCATCGACTCAATCTACTACCAATTACCTTTTCTTGTTTTGGAAGACAAGAACCACAATCTAACTGTCGATCTTCTTCTATATCTATTTCTATTTTTATTTCTATTCCAGCTCAATAAACACACTCAAGCATATACATACAATTTACTTACATATATTACACTTTCATGTGTGTAAAACATCACCACCTGCAAAACAACTTGAGCTGCCATTCGATCATCCCATATCACCACTATCGTGAACAAGCAACCACCATCGATCATCCTTAAATCCAGGCTGCTGTACCTGTAAGGATCAAATCATTTTTTTTTCTTTTTTAGAATTAAATGTTACTTGATTATTTTTTTTCAAACACAAGGACCAACAAAAACTCCATACAAGAACCTGTTTATTTCCTATTACGATCACCAGTTCAAACCATCGCCAACTCCACAACCATTATCATCAAATAGATCCCAAACCCGAACACCATGATGTTGCCATTACTACTATTGGTTCTACTTCACAGGGTCAACAAACTAACTCGAAACCCAATCCAACATTACTAACAGGCACCACCTTAAACCTCCAACACCGGACCACTCTTGTGACGACCCGGAAATTTCTGACCAAATTTAAACTTAATCTTATTATAATTCTGACACGTTAAGAAAAGTCTGTAAGGTTGAGTCTCAAAAAGTTTGAACTATTTCATATATTCAATTGACCTTCGACCATTTCCGATGATTCACGAACAACTAATTGTAAATAGATATATATATATATATATATATATATATATATATATATATATATATATATATATATATATATATATATATATATATATATATATATATATATATATATATTTTAATATATATGTAGATTGTATGTATTTGAATTATAATTTAAAAAATTGTATGCTTTAATTAACTAAGTAAAATAAAATATGATATTATAATAATTATTATTTAAAACACATCTATATAAATAAAGTATATTAAATATGTATTTTGTGATTTTGAATCTATTTAGTAAAATAACAAGAACACTCAATTGTCATTCGATCGATATTAAGCAAGTTAAATTCGAACTTATGTGATTTAAAAATAAACGGTGATTCGAAAATGGGATTTATAAATTATAGGCTTAGTAAAAATGTATTTAAGAGCTATTTATTTAATTTTAAAACTTTTTATATTTTACTTGGGATTGGGAGTGAATAATTAATGTAAAATTTATTTAATAATTAATGATCAAATTTTATACCATAATGACTGAATTAAATAAAGGAAGTTAAATTAAAAATATGAGATTTTTCTGAACACTTTTATTCGTCACTGAGTTACACAATGGAGCACGAATTTTAGTCCGTGATTGAAATAGTAAACGACGGCTAATATATTCACACGTTTATATTTTTAAATATTATTATAATTATAATTATATTATTATTACTTTATGTTATATTCTCAAAATTAATTGAAGTATACCCGTGAATCAATTAGTGTAAGATTACTATGTATGATTGAATTACAATTACGGTCTCTTTCTACCTTTATTTCCATCTATCCATTCTCATATATATAACATTCATAATCATACACGAGAGAAAGATAGATATACACTATAAACTTCAATAACCAAAGACCATCATAAACCACGCTACTAGATTTCTTGATTCTTTTTCATGATCGAACGAAACCACCTATCACCCTTTGCTACTCGTTCAAAACACCCAAGAACCACAACCATCTTCTTGTTCGGATAAACCTATAAGTCACCAACCTTCACTATGTCCATCGTGAACAACCATCTTTCTATCTCGCTCTTTTTAAATGAGTTTGATCAAATTATCATCCAAACCACAACCATGATTATCTAACACCTTGTTGCTACCATGCTATTTCCGTCTTCGGTTTCATTCATTTACAACCACCACAAACTGCCATGGAACCCACAATTGCTGTCAAATGTTCCTGTCTAAGACCACATAACCCACCACCTTTTTAGAACTAAACCACAACCATCTTCAAAATAAATTACTGCTGTATCGTTTCTGTTTCTGTCTGAAATCATTACCCAAACCACGCACCCTAACTTATCTTAACAATCATCAAATTCTCCTTTGATAATATACACACAATGACGTCTGATGTACACCGATTATGAAGAGCAAGAGTGTCTTTTTCTTGAAGCTTGTAGCCTTTGTTCTAAACCATCTGTTCAAAACTGAAATATATTTACATACAAGTATTAATCATATAAACCTTCTTTACATTTTTTTTTCTTTTTGTCGACATCCATTAACCAAATACCCCACCACTTGTCTTCCACTTAAGTCGTGAATATTGATTGAATGATGAAAACTTTTGAGCTGGACGTGACTAGTTGCAATGGTGGACCAATTTATCTTGTCTAAATAATATGGCTGTACATGAATTTTTTTTTTTTGAAACCAGGCCAATAGCCTTTATATCATGTATTGGACCAAGATTTTAATTGTTATTGGGCCATTGAATTAATTGGGTTCTTGAGGAAAACGTGGGACATTCATGTTTAAGGGTTTGCAATATGGACTATTGGGCCTATATAAACGATACATGATACTAGTGAAGGTTTGAAAAGTGATATTGATGATGAATATAATATTGATACGTATATAAGATGATAATAATAATATATGATTATATGAATGATGGTAATGAAGGTCGATGATGATGAACGGGTTATATTATGGTGAGCATGATGATGTCGTGGTGATGTTGCACATAATGATAGATGATATATGATATATGATATATGATATATAATGTAAGATATATGATAATGATTAAGATATATAGATGTTGATTTTATGATGATGATAAAAGATGATACATGAATTATGATCATGAAGATGATATAATTCTATGATAGTGTTGATAATGAAAGACGATGATGACTCTGTTGAAGACGATTAATGAAATTGATAATTGAAGATGATGATGAATAGTAGTGGGTTTAGTATTAAGATGAAGATAGCGAAAATCGAATTAAATATAAATAAAGTGATAATAATTTTAGAAAGGAAACAAGATGGAGTAATGGTTATGGGTTGTATCGGGTTAGCGGGAGATCGCGGGTTCAAACCCAGACTTGGGCATTTTTTTTAAGGGCTACTTCTTTGAGGTAGTATTACTATTACCATTATTATTATTATTATTATTATTATTATTATTATTATTATTATTATTATTATTATTATTATTATTATTATTATTATTATTATTATTATTATTATTATTATTATTATTATTATTGTCATTATTATGATAATTGTTATTATTTTCTAACATTTAGAAGTATAATTTAATTTAATTAATAGTATTATCATTATTGTTATTACTAGTATGAGTATTAAGTATTATAATTATTATTAATATAGTTATTATTATCATTACTAGTATTAGTATTATTATTATTAACATGATTTTAAGATTATTATTATTATTATTATTATTATTATTATTATTATTATTATTATTATTATTATTATTATCAACATTAGTAATAGTATTATAATTATGAATATTATTAGTAGTAACATTATTATAAAAATTATCACTTTTATTAAAACAATCACTTTATATCAAAATTATCATTTCTAGTATTATCATTATTATTATTATTATTCTTATTAGTAATATTATTTTATTATCATATTTATTTATAGTATCATTTTTATTAAAATTCTAATAATTATTAAAACTACCATTTTTATTAAAATTATCATTTTCATTATTATTATTATATTATAATAAATAAAGATTTATACATAAAATATATTTATATTATCTATAACTATATATTAAATATATTAGCATATATATATATATATATATATATATATATATATATATATATATATATATATATATATATATATACACACAAAATAAACATATATATATTATATAATTTAAGATATAATATATAGACAAAATGTAATACACATTCTATATAAACTACAACACTAAATACATAAATATTATATAATTAATAGATGTAATTATTTGATTACCATTATATGTGTTAATATATATATAAATGATATAGGTTCGTGAATCCGAGGCCAACCTTGCATTGTTCAGTTCCGTCGTATGCATATTTTTACTACAAAATATCGTATAGTGAGTTTCATTACTCCCTTTTTAAATGCTTTTGCAATATATATTTTTGAGACTGAGAATACATGCGCTTTTATAAATGTTTTATGAAATAGACACAAGTAATCGAAACTACATTATATGGTTGAATGATCGAAGCTGAATATGTCTCTTTTTGCTTGGTAGCCTAAGAATTAGGGAACATCACTAATTTTGAGAATTAGTGCACGTCTAATTGACGCGAATCCTAAAGATAGATCTATTGGGCCTAACGAACCCCATCCAAAGTACCGGATGCTTTAGTACTTCGAATTCGTTTTTATATCATGTTCGAAGGATTTCCCGGAATGATAGGGGATATTCTTATATGCATCTTGTTAATGTCGGTTACCAGGTGTTCAATCCATATGAATGATTTTTGTCTCTATGCTTGGGACGTATATTTATGAGTATCTTGTGGTCTATTATATTATTGAAAATGATTGTTTATGATAAACTAATGAACTCACCAACCTTTTGGTTGACACTTGAAAGCATGTTTATTCTCAGGTATGAAAGAAATCTTTTGCCGTGCATTTACTCATTTTAGAGATATTACTTGGAGTCATTCATGACATATTTCAAAAGACATTGCATTCGAATCGTTGAGTTTATCAAGATTATCATTAAGTCAATTATTGATGGATATATTATGAAATGGTATGCATGTCGTCAATTTTCAATGTAAAGAAAGTTTGTCTTTTAAAAACGAATGCAATGTTTGTAAAATGTATCATATAGAGGTCAAGTACCTCGCGATGTAACCAAATATAATGTATTCGTCCAGGTGGATTAGGACGGGTCATTATAGGTGGTATCAGAGCGGTGGTCTTAGCGAACCAGATTTTGTATTAGTGTGTCTAACTAGTAGTTGTTAGGATGCATTAATGAGTCTGGACTTCGACCGTGTCTGCATGTCAAAAGCTTTGCTTATCATTTCTAGTAAAAAAATCATCTGCTTATCATCCTTAGGAAATTACCTGCTTATCATTCTTAGTCTTGACACATCTTACTGCCTCTATTGCATAGATAGTGTATAGATAAATTCATATCTTAACGTATACGTTACTGTAAACTTTACCTGACAACTTCTGAAGATTCCTCCGTAACTTATGGGATCTTGGTATTTTATATACATAGGAAAATTATGTATTTCTAAGTTCTATAATCTATCTCATATCAAAAAATCAATTCCCTGATCGTACGAAATGGATCCTTCAACAAGTTCGAGTTCATCAGACTCCGACAGCTATTCCGACATGGATATTCACCTAATCTCTGAAAGTAGTGTGAACAAAATGAATCAACCAATCAGCCATCCCCAATTCATCTGATGGATTCGTAATCGACTTAATTAATGGAGACGAGAAGAGGGCGATCCTTTCATCAACCAAATTCACCTCTTGGCGAAGAACCTGAAGCACTTACCGGTGAACCAGTCCGAAATATCATTTTCATCCTCATTTCCCGAATATCTCGTCATGATTACATAATATCTCAGATTCTAAACCTTATACATTCGCTCGTTCTTACTGACAATCATCCCGGAGTAATCGAAGAAGTCAACGAGCTTCGCGCCTAAGTAATGATTTTTGGAGAATATGGTGCAAAATTTACCAGCATCAGCAACATCATTGGCACCAACAGTACCATCAATAACAGCAACAGTACCATTAACAATCCATGCCTCAACATCTCATTCTGTACCTCGAGCATAATCATCAATCTGCTAATCGTTCTACATCATTTATCTTCGTTCGACATGGCGATTATGTAATCTCTAATATTTTAGAGATTATATATTCTTGTTCTAATGGTAAATCAAATGAGTTTAATATCATATTGACTCATTAAAACCATGATTACATCTGAAGAAAATATATATGTATATATAATTTCATAAAGATTGTAATTAAAAATTCTTTCGTACAAACTATTAATGGTGAAAATATTTTAATGGGTAGGTAATACCCGAGGAATATTTAGATTTTACATTAATAAGTACACTGTACATTCTTTCAAATCTAATTCAACAGTCATTTACTATCCTATTTACAACCACCGATATACGTATCCGTTCACAGCAGAATAACCCTTTTCATTCAATTTCATATTTGGATTTTGATCTATTAGAATCCAACAAGTGGCATAATGAAGAAAACATTGGACAAAAATAAAATTTGTTAGAAACATAAACAAATTAACCATGAGAAAATTTTGTTAAAAATCCACGCTAACAAAATCCTAGCTAACTGTTCCTAGCTAACTGTTAATTCCTTATTACATTTTATTATTGCAATTTATTTATCGCAGTTTATTTATCGCAATTTATATTCTCGCAATTTTATTTATCATCATTTAAATTCTGTTATTTATTTTACGCACTTTATTTATCGTCATTTAAATACTGTTATTCACGCATTTTTAAATATCGGGACACGTATACAATGTTTTGACATATCATATCGACGTATCTATATATATTATTTGGAATAACCATAGACACTCTATATGCAGTAATGATCGAGTTAGCTATACAGGGTTGAGGTTGATTCTATAATAATATATATACTTTGAGTTGTGATCGAGTCTGAGACATGTACACGGGTCACGATACGTATTAATTAATTCGAATATTATATATTAAATTATATATGAATTATTGGACTGTTAACTGTGGACTATCGACTGTGGACTAATAACATTGGACAATTAAAATGAATTAAAATATTGATTATAACATATGAAACTAAATATTTCTTCAAGTTTGCCACTTGATTTTATCTTAAATCTCATTGTATCTTGACAATTATAATCTACGTTCAAACCTTTCATGATCCTTGAAAACACCTCAATCGAGAGGATAAACCAACCGCACTTCATCTACGAAAGAAAAGATTGATGCATATTGTTATGCACCTGAAAAACTCTTGGAACCTGAGTAAACGTTTAACACGTATCTGTGCTAGCTCCTTTGGCGTTGTTGTTACCGAAAATAACTTTGCAGTTCCTTTTTTCAAATTAGCCAATTCTGTCACAGCTCCAGCAGGTCAACTTCGAATTTTCATTCGGAATAGCCTTATTATAACCTTACTATATAAGTTTGCCTTTTCTCATCGTTACCGGGGAACTTTTTATATTCCACCATATTACCATTAGCGTTTAATCATCTAAAAACACAATTCTCTTAAAACCACCTCGGATTGATGACCGATGATTCATATATGGTAGCATTAAATGCAAAGGAAACAGCAAAATTGTAGATGATCTAAACGGCCAAAAGTTTGATAATAAAGAATGGAATGTTGGGAACGCTCGATAGAAAATTTGGTACTGAAAAACGGATTGAGCTAACTCTGAAGGAGACCAAGAACAAATACAAGGACCATACCCTATATTCAAAGAATCCAGATAATTCTGGATTCGTTGAAATTTTAGAGAATATCTTGCTCCGAAGTCATGTTAAAATCTTGCGGAAATTTTTTCTTCATCAACCTTCAAACTTGGAAATTCCAAAATATCATCATAAATATCATCGATATTTCTAAGGATATTTTCATAAATAATCTTGTCCGATATTAATTATCTCTCTGCTCTATCGGTGTTATATCATAAAAGAAACTGTTTTAGTTTCTAAAATTCTGAAAAATTCGAATTTGAATTATGAATGATTTTGAAGTAGTGTTGGAAATTGATGCATGAATTAGTATAATATAATGACACTTGATTAACATGATTATATTACAGTAAGTCATGCTGAGTTTCTAATGGAACGTGATGATTCACAGATTATAACGTCATCATGTGCCATGTCACACGACTCTTGTATTCTATTTAACCTCTAAAAAATATCAAGAAAATATTTTCTTTATGATTCGGTCTTTTTCGGGATATTCTAGTAATTTGACAAATCAAGATCGTGCCATTACGATTCCTTTCTTAGAATATTAACTATGTTCATTTCAAAATCCATACTTACAAATTCTGGACCATTATTCGCTTGACTTGAAGTCGAGAAGAGGAGACAAAAGTATGGAACTCTTGAATATAAAAGAAAATATAAAGCCCAACAACAACATCAAAATTACAAACCATGGATATTAATACGAATAGCAATATAAAGACACGGTAGAATTAAGAATAGTATCATCCCAAGGTAATAGTAGAAGTAAACAAATTTTTCTGGTGGAAGATTGAAAAGAAGGATGACAGAAATGATAATTAGGAAAAATATCAAGGATTAGAACGGGATTAAACATTTTCATAATCTTTTGGATGTATGAAACTAAGAAAGAAAGTATAGGAATGGTGAGAATAATGGAACATAAGAGTTTAATTTTTAATGGAAATATCAGACAGAGTAATCGAGGTAGATTACCGTATTTAATTATAGAGATCTTAATTTCCTTAATCGCCGAAGAATCAAATCTTTTAGATTTCGAAGATTTTCTTTAAATCCCTTAAATTCCAGAAACCAACCATGACTACGTCACTGGTTAACATGAATCTACATTTACTCATTTCATTCTTTTGTTATAGCTTCATTCGTACTCTTCGAATAATCAAATTATCTTATCAATGGTAACAAAACTCAATTTATCAACTCATATTTGTCATTAAAACATTTTTATTGTTAGCCATGACCACCTCACTCAAATTTCGGGATGAAATTTCTTTAATGGATAGGTACTGTGACGACCCGGAAATTTCCGACCAAATTTAAACTTAATCTTATTATAATTCCGACACGTTAAGCAAAGTCTGTAAGGTTGAGTCACAAAAAGTTTGAACTATTTCGTATATTCAATTGACCTTCGACCATTTCCGACGATTCACGAACAACTAATTGTAAATAGATATATATATATATATACATATATATATATATATATACATATATATATATATATATGTATATATATATATATATGTATATATATATATATATATATATATATGTATATATATATATATATATATATATATATATATGTATATATATATATATGTATATATATATATATAGATTGTATGTATTTGAATTATAATTTAAAAAAATTGTATGCTTTAATTAACTAAGTAAAATAAAATATGATATTATGATAATTATTATTTAAAACACATCTATATAAATAAAGTATATTAAATATGTATTTTGTGATTTCGAATCTATTAAGTGAAATAACAAGAACACTCAATTGTCATTCGATCAATATTAAGCAAGTTAAATTCGAACTTATGTGATTTAAAAATAAACGGTGATTCGAAAATGGGATTTATAAATTATAGGCTTAGTAAAAATGTATTTAGGAGCTATTTATTTAATTTTAAAACTTTTTATATTTTACTTGGGATTGGGAGTGAATAATTAATGTAAAATTTATTTAATAATTAATGATCAAATTTTATACCATAATGACTGAATTAAATAAAGGAAGTTAATTTAAAAATATGGGATTTTTCTGAACACTTTTATTCGTCACTGAGTTACACAACGGAGCAAGAATTTTAGTCCGTGAACGAAATAGTAGACGACGGCTAATATATTCACACGTTTATATTTTTAAATATTATTATAATTATTATTATATTATTATTACTTTATGTTATATTCTCAAAATTAATTGAAGTACACCCGTGAATCAATTAGTGTAAGATTACTATGTATGATTGAATTACAATTACGGTCTCTTTCTAACTTTATTTCCGTCTATCCATTCTCATATATATAACATTCATACTCATACACGAGAGAAAGATAGATATCCACTATAAACTTCAATAACCAAAGACCTTCACAAACCACGCTACTAGATTTCTTGATTCTTTTTCATGATCGAACGAAACCATCTATCACCCTTTGCTACTCATTCAAAACACCCAAGAACCACAACCATCTTCTTGTTCGGATAAACCCATAAGTCACCAACCTTCACTATGTCCATCGTGAACAACCATCTTTCTATCTCGCTCTTTTTAAACGAGTTTGATCAAATTATCATCCAAACCACAACCATAATTATCTAACACCTTGTTGCTACCATGCTATTTTCGTCTTCGGTTTCATTAGTTTACAACCACCACAAACTGCCATGGAACCCATAATTTCTGTCAAATGTTCCTGTCCGAGACCACATAACCCACCACCTTTTTAGAACCAAACCACAACCATCTTCGAAATAAATTACTGCTGTATCGTTTCTGTTTCTGTCTGAAATCACTACCCAAACCACACACCCTAACTTATCTTAACAATCATCAAATTCTCCTTTGATAATATACACACAATGACGTCTGATGTACACCAATTAAGAAGAGCAAGAGTGTGTTTTTCTTGAAGCTTGTAGCCTTTGTTCTAAACCATCTGTTCAAAATCAAAATATATTTACATACAAGTATTAATCATATAAACCTTCTTTACGTTTTTTTTTCTTTTGGTCGACATCCATTAACCAAATACCCCACCACTTGTCTTCCACTTAAGTCGTGAATATTGATTGAATGATGAAAACTTTTGAGCTGGACGTGACTAGTTGCAATGGTGGACCAATTTATCTTGTCTAAATAATATGGCTGTACATGAATTTTTTTTTTTTTTAGAAACCAGGCCGATAGCCTTTATATCTTGTATTGGACCAAGATTTTAATTGTTATTGGGCCGTTGAATTAATTGGGTTCTTGAGGAAAACGCGGGACATTCATGTTTAAGGGTTTGCAATATGGACTATTGGGCCTATATAAACGATACATGATACTAGTGAAGGTTCAAAAAGTGATATTGATGATGAATATAATATTGATACGTATATAAGATGATAATAATAATATATGATTACATGAATGTTGGTAATGAAGGTCGATGATGATGAACGGGTTATATTATGGTGAGCATGATGATGTCGTGGTGATGTTGCACATAATGATAGATGATATATGATATATGATATATGATATATAATATATGATATATGATAATGATTAAGATATATAGATGTTGATTTTATGATGATGATAAAAGATGATACATGAATTATGATCATGAAGATGATATAATTCTATGATAGTGTTGATAATGAAAGACGATAATGAGTTTGTTGAAGACGATTAATGAAATTGATAATTGAAGATGATGATGAATAGTAGTGGGGTTAGTATTAAGATGAAGATAGCGAAAATCGAATTAAATATAAATAAAGTGATAATAGTTTCAGAAAGGAAACAAGATGGAGTAATGGTTATGGGTTGTATCGGGTTAGCGGGAGATCGCGGGTTCAAACCCGGACTTGGGCATTTTTTTTAAGGGCTACTTCTTTGAGGTAGTATTACTATTACCATTATTATTATTATTACTATTATTATTATTATTATTATTATTATTATTATTATTATTATTATTATTATTATTATTATTATTATTATTATTATTATTATTATTATTATTATCATTATTATTATTATTGTCATTATTATGATAATTGTTATTATTTTCTAACATTTAGAAGTATAATTTAATTTAATTAATAGTATTATCATTATTGTTATTACTAGTATGAGTATTAAGTTTTATTATTATTATTAATATAGTTATTATTATCATTACTAGTATTAGTATTATTATTATTAACATGATTTTAAGATTATTATTATTATTATTATTATTATTATTATTATTATTATTATTATTATTATTATTATTATTATTATTATTATTATCAACATTAGTAATAGTATTATAATTATGAATATTATTAGTAGTAACATTATTATAAAAATTATCACTTTTATTAAAACAATCACTTTATATCAAAATTATCATTTCTAGTATTATCATTATTATTATTATTATTATTATTATTATTATTATTAGTAATATTATTTTATTATCATATTTATTTATAGTATCATTTTTATTAAAATTCTAATAATTATTAAAACTACCATTTTTATTAAAATTATCATTTTCATTATTATTATTATATTATAATAAATAAAGATTTATACATAAAATATATTTATATTATCTATAACTATATATTAAATATATTAGCATATATATATATATATATATATATATATATATATATATATATATATATATATATATACACACACAAAATAAACATATATATAGTATATAATTTAAGATATAATATATAGACAAAATGTAATACACATTCTATATAAACTACAACACTAAATACATAAATATTATATAATTAATAGATGTAATTATTTGATTACCATTATATGTGTTAATATATATATAAATGATATAGGTTCGTGAATCCGAGGCCAACCTTGCATTGTTCAGTTCCGTCGTATGCATATTTTTACTACAAAATATCGTATAGTGAGTTTCATTACTCCCTTTTTAAATGCTTTTGCAATATATATTTTTGAGACTGAGAATACATGCGCTTTTATAAATGTTTTACGAAATAGACACAAGTAATCGAAACTACATTATATGGTTGAATGATCGAAGCTGAATATGCCTCTTTTTGCTTGGTAGCCTAAGAATTAGGGAACATCACTAATTTTGAGAATTAGTGCACGCCTAATTGACGCGAATCCTAAAGATAGATCTATTGGGCCTAACGAACCCCATCCAAAGTACCGGATGCTTTAGTACTTCGAATTCGTTTTTATATCATGTCCGAAGGATTTCCCGGAATGATAGGGGATATTCTTATATGCATCTTGTTAATGTCGGTTACCAGGTGTTCAATCCATATGAATGATTTTTGTCTCTATGCATGGGACGTATATTTATGAGTATCTTGTGGTCTATTATACAATTGAAAATGATTGTTTATGATAAACTAATGAACTCACCAACCTTTTGGTTGACACTTGAAAGCATGTTTATTCTCAGGTATGAAAGAAATCTTCCGCCGTGCATTTACTCATTTTAGAGATATTACTTGGAGTCATTCATGACATATTTCAAAAGACGTTGCATTCGAATCGTTGAGTTTATCAAGATTATCATTAAGTCAATTATTGATGGATATATTATGAAATGGTATGCATGTCGTCAATTTTCGATGTAAAGAAATTTTGTCTTTTAAAAACGAATGCAATGTTTGTAAAATGTATCATATAGAGGTCAAGTACCTCGCGATGTAACCAAATGTAATGTATTCGTCCAGGTGGATTAGGATGGGTCATTATAACTCTAACATTCTGTTTAATCAAACGAAAGCAACTATTGATACATACCTGCTACTGCAACAGTCTTTCTGTTTCAGTCTACCACAACAACCATCACATCTGCAAACTGTCTGCTGCTACACCTGTAAACTAAAACACTTTCATTTTTTTTGTGTTAAGTCATGAATCAACCCATAACACCGCTGAATATTGTTACCTGAATCGAACCCGTTTACAAGTTAATACCCAAATCCTTCATATATAAACCAAACAGAGAAATAATGGATTGATTAATAATTCATGATGATCGATGATGGAAAAATATATACTTATATAATTAGGTAAATAAATAAATAATCACCATCTACTGCTCTGCTTTCTGGATCAACGCAAGTCCACCTTCAATACTCTCATCGAACCTTAACCCCTTCGACTGTTGCTAACTCAAATTCAATAGTTGCTACGGTGTAGCTTTCTATTTCGATCACTATTCGAACACCTATAATCTTCATCATGATTAGCAATCACCATCATCAAACTCACCAATAACACCCTTAATTGTTGTTCTAGTTCGATCCACTGGAAAGTACAGAATATATATATATATATATATATAGATATAGAAGGATAAAGAAATTAAAAGCATCGATGAATCCATTTACCTATTTCCTCAATTGATGAACCGATTGCTTGATTGATGATGACGGTGGAACGGTGATGATGACAAATCCATAACGGATTTAACATCAACGATTGTTGTTAGATTGATTGATCTGTGTGAATCGAAGAACCCCTAAATCGTGTTATCATCTCTGTGTGTTACCTCTGCTATTTTGATCTAATCTGGGAGAAATAAACCGCGTGTTTTTATTAGGTACTCCGTATTATTATTATTATTATTATTATTATTATTATTATTATTATTATTATTATTATTATTATTATTATTATAATATTTATTATTATTATTATTAGTAGAAGTAGTAGTAGTAAAATTATCAATATTAATAAGGTTGTCATTTTTATTATTAAAAGAATCATTAGTTTTAAAATAATCACTATTAGTAGAATCGCCAATTTTCTTAAAATGATCTTTTTATTTAAAAATTTTATTTTTATTGTTATCATTATTATTATTATTACTATTAAAATAATCATTTTTATTATTATTACTAGCATTAAAAGTTAACATTATAAATAAAATTATTATCATTAGGATTATTATTATTATTATTATTATTATTATTATTATCATTACTATTAAAACTATCATTATTATTACTATCATTAATATTATTATTATTATCACTACAAACAAAATGGCTATTATTATCAAAATTATTATTTTCATTATTATCACAAAATTACTAAATAAATATTATAAGAAAAATATATTTATTACACATAATATAACTATATTGATATTTTCATAATAAATACTAATTATTTATCTAAAGTATATAAAAATAAATATATTTAATTAAGTTATTAATGAAACACATAATTTATTAAGATAACATTTATAATATATATAAAATTGTTTGATTACTATTTGGTGTTAATATATATATACTGGATATAGGTTCGTGAATTCGAGGCCAACCCTGCATTGTTCAATATCGTCATATGTATTTTTACTACAAAATACATTAAGTGAGTTCATTTGATTCCTTTTTACTCTTTACATTTTTGGGACTGAGAATACATGCGCTGTTTTTACAACTGCTTTATTAAATGCTTTTGAAATACATTTTTGAACTGCGAATACATAAAATGCTTTTATAAATGTTTGACGAGATAGACACAAGCAAAACATTCCTCGAATGAATTATTATGCAGACAGAAGTTCTGTGGATTATTATTGAATTAGTTGGACGTGATAATTGCCACTAATTGTTGTGAATATTTTTTCCCTGATTATTATGCTTGGTAACCTAAGAATTAGAATCGGGTATGACCCTAATTCATGTGAATCCTAAAGGTAGCTACCGGGTTTAACACCCACACCCAGAATGTTCACTAGACGGAAGAGCTAGTGAGCGTGGTGTTTAGTACTTCGAAGTTTATATGATTATTATACAGACGAGATGTTCTGTTTTGGGGATATTATTATGCGCATTATATGTTAAGGTCGGTTACCAAGCCAAGCTATGAAAGCAATGAAAAGTGAATGTTATGTATCAAGAGAATGATTTTATACATAGGTTATGTGTATGTTATTTTTGTGCACGAGATATGTGTACGGTTACTAAGATTTATGAAAGATGATTTCGTATACGAGAAAGGTGTACTGTATTTAAAAGATATCGCATGTACATTACAGGTGGGTATAGGATTCGGGCCCATTTGTACCATGCACATTTAAATCTCGTGGTCTATCAAAATGATGAATTTTATTGTTTTATGATAAACTTATGAACTCACCAACCTTTTGGTTGACACTTGAAAGCATGTTTATTCTCAGGTATGAAAGAAATCATCCGTTGTGCATTTGCTCATTTTAAAAGACATCATTTGGAGTCGATCATCGCAATGGGACCAGATGTTGGTGACTTCGTCCAGATGGATTAGGACGGGGTATGACACTTTGAAGTTTTTCACAAAAAGATTTGCACAAGACCAGGATTGAACCCATGACCACTTGCTAAACCGCAAACGCCCTAAACCACTCCTCCAGTTTCTGTTTTTTCTGTTTTAATATCTCGTTTATTTTTATATAACCCATCTCTTCCTGTTTACTCTATTTCTTCTTCCCTTTCACGAATTAAATCAACCAGAGATCGATACTTTTTCAGTTCTTTCATTAAACTTATTTTGAATAAGATTATAAATAATCAAAATTATTTGTTTGCATTTATAAAAGGCAAGAAACAAAATATATATATATATATATATATATATATATATATATATATATATATATATATATATATATATATATATATATATATATATATATATATATACACAACCGAACTGGTCTGTTGTTCGTGGTTGAAGAACATAAAAAAAATGTGATTCTGATTTTCGTAATGTTTTAGTTAAAGTTTACAACACAAATTTTGTTGCAAACATCTCCTAGAAACTTTATAAACCCTCAATTTATCTAGATACAACACACAGAAATCAAATTTTTAAGATGAACAAAACGTTTGACTTTTTGTAAAATCAACTTTGACTCCAAAATTCGAGCTCGATGGATAAAATTGGAACTTGTGATTTTCCAGATAGTTTAAGTAAAAGATTTATAATGTAATGGCATTAACACCTTTTGTAATTGATTTTGATTTCGAACAAATTGAAAAAATAAAGCAAGAACAGGGTGTTTCATGTGTTCTTCATATTCTGAATAACTTTTGCGAAATTTAGAAGCTGTAATTAGGTAGTTGGGAATTAGTTGATGGTGTTAGGTCGACTAGTAACCCTTATTACTATATTGGATTGTTTATATATCGAATTGCTGGCCAATAGAACTTTAAATCGATTACAACAACATAATAAAAAAAAGAAGGAGAAAAGGATTGTTAACAAATTTTGGATTGTATCTTGTGAGTGAATCTGAATTCGTACGATTCTAAAGACAGAAAACAAAATTCATCTACAGCAGATTGAGATGGGCAACGGATTTGATTTCAAAAGTAAAGAACTTGTTTTCTTATTTCTAATAAATAAATAAAAATATGTAAAAAAAAATATGTATTAATAATGATATTAATAATAATTATATTAAATATTACTAAAAAATACTGATAATAATAAAGTAAAAAAATATAATAACAATAATTTAAGGATTTTTAATAATAACCAAAATGATATTTTTAATAAGTTTGTTAATAATAATAATAATAGAAATAACAAATGATAAAAATAATTACTAAAAATAATACACATAATAATTCTAGAAGTAACATAAAAATAATACTAATAATAAGAATAATGTTCAAAGTAATGATAATGACAAGTTTTAGTAATAATAATAATAATAATCATAATAGTAATTATAAATTTTACTACTATATATAATAATACTGATATCGATAAAGATGAAAATAATATTAGTAATTTTATTTTAAATTACGGCTTATTTATTTTTGTATCCCATTTTTCATATTTAATTCTAATGTTTATTTTACAAATTTAAATTATTATACATACTTTCATTATATATATATATATATATATATATATATATATATATATATATATATATATATATATATACATATTTATTTACAATCGATTGTTCATGAATCGTCAGGAATAGTCAAAGGTCAAATTCATATAAACAGTTCCAAAATTTTGAGACTCATCTTTACAGACTTTGCTTATCGTGTCGAAATCATAACATTAGGTTTAAGTTTAGTCAGAAATCTCCGGGTCGTTACAGTACCTACACGTTAAAGAAATTTCGTCCCAAAATTTGAGTGAGGTCATCATAGTTAATAATAAGAATATTTTCATGACGAATATGAGTTGATAAGTAGAGTTTTATCATCAGTAAATAATATGGATAAAACAATTCGATCATTCGAAGCGTATGAGAGAAGCTATCACAAAAGAGTGAAATGAGAAAAGTAAAGTTTCGTCTTAACTTTTGACGTTGTCTTGGTTAAATTTCAGAATTCAATGGATTTAAAGAAAATCTTCGAAATCTAAAAGATTTGCTTCTTCGGCGAATAAGGAAATTAAGATCCCTATAATTAAATATGGTGATCTGCCTTGATTACTATGTCGGATATTTTCATTATAAATCAAACTTTTTCCATTCCATTATTTTTACCACTCCTATACTCAATTCCTAAATTCAAAAGATTGTGAAAATGCTTAATCCAGTTCTGATTCTTGTCCTTATCCTTACTATAGCAACAATCATTCTCCTTTTCCAATTACCACCGGAGGAATCTATTTTCTTCTACTTCGCCCTTGGGGTTATAATGTTTTTAATTCTCCCGTGTCTTTATGTTGCAATAAACATTGATATACACGGTTTGTAATTTATGTGTTGTTATCGGGTTTTATATTCTCCCTTTATATTTCGGAGCTCTATGCCTTTTTATTATCTTCTCGACCTTTAGTAAAGCGAGTAGTGGTCCAGAATTCGTAAGTATGGAGTTTCGAATGAACTTAATATTCTAAACAAGAAAGAACGTAATAGCACGATCTGATTTGTCAAATTACCAAAATCACTGAGAATAGAACTATCAAGAATATATTTTCTTGATATGTTCAGAAGTTAAGCAGAATAAAAGAGTTATGTAACCTGGCACATGATGACGTTATGATCTGTGAATCATCAAGTTCTATTTAGAAACTCAGCATGACTTACTGTAATCAAGGTTGGAGATCTCGGATCTCGGGGAGATCTCGGATCTCGGGGAGATCTCGTTTGGACATTTTTTGGGAGATCTCGGCATCTCAGAATAATCTCGGGGAGATCTCGGACGTTGACTTACATTGACTTTTTAGTTTTTATAATATAAATATATACAAATAAATCAATATATGCATTTTTGTATACATTTTTATAAGAATTTACAAAAAAAAATTCAAGAAATGAGCGAGAAAATCCAAAAAAATACGAGATTTTATGAGAAAATTCGAGAAATTAGCGAGAAATTTTGAGAAATCGTGGCTTTGACCAATTTTGACCCCGTTGATCGAGCAATCTCGGGAGATGGACATCTCGTCTCGGCGACTTTTCAAAAACGAGATCTCGGAGAGATCTCGGGGAGAAATAAGGAGATCTACAACACTGACTGTAATATAATCACGTTGATCAAGTGTCATTATATTATACTAATTCATGCATCAATTTCTTTACATTTCTCCAAAATTCATTCATAAATTAAACTTAGATTTTACAGAAGTTTCCAATATAATGAAACACAGGAAGCACGAAGAGGTATATAATTTCAGACGAGAATATTTATGAAAATATCCTCATAAATATCGAAGATATTTATGATGATATTTTGGAATTTCCAAGTTTGAAGGTTGATGAAGAAAAATTTTCTGCAAGATTTTAACATGACTTCGGAGCAAGATATTCTCTAAAGATTTCAACGGATTCAGAATTACCTGGATTCTTTGAATATAGGGTATGGTCCTTGTATTTGTCCTTGGTCTCCTTCGTGGTTAGCTCAATCCGTTTTCCAGTTCTAACTTTTCTTAGCTTTTCCAACATACTATTCTTTATCATCAAACTTCCGACGATTAATGTTGTTTACGATTGTCTACAGTTTCTGCTGCTTCATTCAGCTTTTTCAAAGTTCAATGTATTGATTCGTAGGCTGGGTGCTTTTCAAAATTTTAGAATTGAAGATCGTAATTCTAGGAGATAAATGTTATATGTATACATATAACTGTTGATGTAGTAACGTTGCGAGATTTCAAAATACTGATTGCTAATTCTCGGTAATTGATATGGAAATTCTCGTTATAAGATGTGGATGAGTATATGATAGGGTTTCATTGAATATAATGATTTTTCGGAAAGTCAAATATCAATGATGTTGCTGGTAAGTTTACTGCTAATGTGGTGGAATATAAACGGTTCCCCAGTAACGATGACGAAAGGTAAACTTATATTTCAATGTTATAATAAAGCTAATCCAGGTGAAAGTCGAAGTTGATTTGCTAGAGCTGTGATAAAATTTTCTAATTTGAAAAGGAATTGCAAAATTATTTTCGATAATAACAACGCCAAAGGAGCTAGCACAGATATGTGTTAAACGTTTACTCAGGTTCCGAGTGTTTTCAGGTGCATAACTATATGCATCAATCTTTTCTTCCTTAGATGAAGTGCGGTGGTTCATCCTCTCGATTGAGGTGTTTTCAAGAATTAAGAAAGGTTTGAACGCAGATTGGAATCGTCAAGATACAAATGAGATTTAAGATGAAATCAAGTGGCAAACTTGAAGAAATGTTTAGTTTCATATATTATATCAATATTTTAATTCATTTTAATTGTCCAATGTTCGTAGTCCACAGTTAGTAATTCGATAATTCATATACAGTTTAATATATAATATTCGAATTAATTAATACATATCGTGACCCGTATTGTAACACCTCAGCTTAACATGACCACAATATTGTCCGCTTTGCCCGCAGGCGCACGGCTTTTTCTTGGCGACCACACACGAGAAGCACTTTCCCAGGAGGTCACCCATCCTGGTATTGCTTTCGCCCGAGCATGCTTAACCACAACGTACTCGCACTTCTACTCAGCTTGTGATCCCAAAACGCGTTGTGTCATTTAAGCGTGAGTATTACCTTATAATCCCATGATCACTCATGTTCGTGGGCGATGTGGGATTTGCCTATGGTGTTACATTCACCCCCCTTAGGGACTCATCGTCCTCGATGAGGTTTGCCCCACCACCCCCAACGGCACATGAGTGGCTCTGATACCATTCTGTAACACCCCAGCTTAACATGACCACAATATTGTCCGTTTTGCCCGCAGGCGCACGGCTTTTTCTTGGCGACCACACACGAGAAGCACTTTCCAGTTACACGTATACATGTCTCAGACTCGATCACAACTCAAAGTATATATATAATTGTAGAATCAACCTCAACCTTGTATAGCTAACTCGATCATTACCGCGTATAGAGTATCTATGGTTATTCCAAATAATATATATAGATGCGTCGATATGATATGTCAAAACCTTGTATACGTGTCCCGATATTTAAAGTGCGTAAAATAAATAACAGAAATTAAATGACGATAAATAAAATTGCGAGAATATAAATTGCGATAATTAAATTGCGATAAATAAAATGTAATCAGTTAGCTAGGAACAGTTAGCTAGGAACAGTTAGCGTGGATTCTTAACAAAATTTCTCATAGTTAATTTGTTTGTTTTTAACAAATTTTATTTTGCCCAATGTTTTTTCATTATGTCACTTGTTGGATTTTGATAGGTCAAAATCCAAATATGAAATTGAATGAAAATGGTTATTCTGTGGTGAATAAATACGTATATCTGTGGGTGTAAGTAGGATAGTAAGTGACTGTTGAATCAGATTCGAAGAGTGTACAGTGTAACTTATTAATGAAAAATCTAAATATTCCTCGGGTATTACCTACCCGTTAAAATATTTTCACCGTTAACAGTTTGTACAAAAGAATTTTTAACTACAATCTTTATGAAAATATACTTACATATATATTTTCTTCAGATGTAATCATGGATTTAATGAGTCAATATGATATTAAACTCATTTGATTTACCGTTAGAACAAGAATATATAATCTCTAAAACATTAGAGATTACATAATCACCATGTCGAACGAAGATAAATGATATAGAACGTCATGTAGAACGATGATTATACTCGAGGTACAGAATGAGATGTTGAGGTTTGTGCTACAGATGTTGTTGTTGATGGTACTGGTGTCGATGTTGGTGGTACTGTTGATGTCGGTGGTGTTGTTGAAGCTGGTAAGTTTTGCACCATATTCTCCAAATTTATTACTCGAGCGCGAATCTCATTGACTTCTTCCATTACTCCAGGATGATTGTCGATCAGAACGAGCAGATGAATAAGGTTTAGAATTTTAGATAGAATATAATCGTGGCAGATTGGTTGATTCATTCTGGTGACGCTGCTTTCGGAGCTTAGGTGAAACTCCATATCGGAATAGCTGTCGGAATCCGAGGAATTCGAACTGGTTGAGGGATTCATCTCGTACGATCAGATGAAGGATTTTCGATAAGAAATAGATTACAGGATGTAGATTAGTACCCTGCAATACATAATTTACATATGCATATATAATACTAAAATCCCATAAGTTGCGGAGGAATCTACGGAAGCTGTCAGGCAAAAGTAACAATAACAGATACGCTAAGATATGAATTTATCTATACACTTTCTATGCAATAGAGGCAGTAAGACGTGTCTAGTGTAGTGACCCGAACTTTTCCATATTTATATATATTAATTGAGATTGATATTTACATGACTAAATGTTTCCAAAGTATTAAGCAATCAAACTTGTTAAGACTTGATTAAATGAAATAAGTTTCATATAGACAATTGATCACCCAAGTTGACCGGCGATTCACGAACGTTACAAATTTGTAAAAACTACATGTTGTGGTATATATAGACATATATATATGGTTGACATGAGATTACGATGAGTAAGTATCCCACTAAGTATATTAACAATGTGTGATATACATAAGAAGTGAGATTACTAAGTTAAGAAACTAGAAATGATATATATAACGATTATCGTTATGATAACGTCTACTAAATACATATGTATCATATTAAGATATTGATACACTATATTTAACATGATAAAATGATATTTAAAATTAAGTGTGTTAACAATGAACTACATATGTAAAAACAAGACTACTAACTCAAGAATTACGAAACGAGACTTATATGTAACGATTATCGTTATAACAATATTTTAATGTATATATCATATTAAGAGATATTCATACATCATAATATCATGATAATATAATAATTTAACATCTCATTTGATATAATAAATATTGGGTTAACAACATTAATTGAGATCGTTAACTTAAAGGTTTCAAAACAACACTTACATGTAACGACTAACGAAGACTTAACGACTCCATTAGAATGTATATACATGTTGTGTTTTGATATGTATTCTTACACTTTTTAAAGACTTCAAGACACATATCAAAGTATTTCTACTTAACAAAAATGCTTACAATTACATCCTCGTTCAGTTTCATCAACAATTCTACTCGTATGCACTCGTATTCGTACTGGTACAATACACAGCTTTTAGATGTATGTACTATTGGTATATACACTCCAATGATCAGCTCTTAGCAGCCCATGTGAGTCACCTAACACATGTGGGAACCATAATTTGGAAACTAGCATGAAATATCTCATAAAATTATAAAAATATTAGTAATCATTCATGACTTATTTACATGAAAACAAAATTACATATCCTTTATATCTAATCCATATACCAACGACCAAAAACACCTACAAACACTTTCATTCTTCAATTTTATTCATCTAATTGATCTCTCTCAAGTTCCATCTTCAAGTTCTAAGTGTTCTTCATAAATTCCATAAGTATAGTTTCATAAAAATCAAGAATACTTCCAAGTTTGCAAGTCTACTTCCAAGCTTTCTAATCCATTTCAAGTAATTATCTAAGATCAAGGAACCTTTGTTATTTACAGTAGGTTATCTTTCTAATTCAAGGTAATATTCATATTCAAACTTTGATTCAATTTCTACAACTATAACAATCTTATTTCGAGTGAAAATCTTACTTGAACTGTTTTCATGTCATGATTCTGCTTCAAGAACTTTCAAGCCATCCAAGGATCCTTTGAAGCTAGATCCATTTTTCTCATTTCCAGTAGTTTTTTCCAGAAAACTTGAGGTAGTAATGATTTTCATAACATCATTCGATTCATACATATAAAGCTATCTTATTCGAAGGTTTAAACTTGTAATCACTAGAACATAGTTTAGTTAATTCTAAACTTGTTCGCAAACAAAAGTTAATCCTTCTAACTTGACTTTTAAAATCAACTAAACACATGTTCTATATCTATATGATATGCTAACTTAATGATTTAAAACCTGAAAACCCGATGAACACCATAAAATCGAATATACGCCGTCGTAGTGAAACCAGGGGCTGTTTTGGTTTGAATAATTAAAAACTATGATAAACTTTGATTTAAAAGTTGTTCTTCTGGGAAAATGATTTTTCATATAAACATGAAACTATATCCAAAAATCTTGGTTAAACTCAAAGTGAAAGTATGTTTTTCAAAATGGTCATCAAGATGTCGTTCTTTCGACGGAAATGACTACCTCTTTAGTAATTGACATGTAACTTAAATTTCTTACTATAAACCTATACTTTTTATGTTTGGATTATTAAATTAGATTTCAATATGAAACCATAGCAATTTGATTCACTCAAAACGGATTTAAAATGAAGAAGTTATGGGTAAAACAAGATTGGATATTTTTGATCTTTTTAGCTACGGGAAATGTTTAACAAATCTATACAAATCATATCCTAAGATAGGTCAGATCATGTTGAGATTGAGAGAAAAGATAAGATAGAGTGATATTCGGTATATAGGAAGAAGACTCGGTATGAGAGAGAATCAGTAAAATTACATTCCACAGCTTCTAGAACTCGGTTACAATGCAATGGCTATCTAATTAGGACTACTTAGGTTCCTTATATAGCCCTCTTCTAAGGAACCTTCATTTAAAGATTAATTCACATTAACACTATACAACTTCGGGGTCCTAACTATCTCCCCCTTAGTGTTAAATGTGAACTTTACAATATAATCCTATCCAAAACATCTAAAGGAACTTTGTTCCTCTGAAGTGAACTTTAGATTTGAATCCCTTGAGATTCTCATATCTTCGTATATTCACTCTTGTTTTGAGACGACTTTTCAATCTTGTGAGAATGTACTTGACAATCTCATTATCTTCGGTTGAATAGCAGTTATTGATCAGTCTCCATCTCATGTATTTGAAATCATACATCAACGTTCCGTCTGAGTATCTTCTGAAATCTGAGACTCTGATGAAGATCTTTGTATAGTGAGAATTGACAAATACAAACCCATATGGACAGTCGCTCACTTCAAGTAAGGACATGTATCTTAGCTCTTCAATCACTTGATTTGGTGGTTTGCTTCCGAGCTTTTTATGTCCAGATTCCAAACCCATTTGAAAATCATGAACAGACATCCATCTCATCGAATCAAGAATAAACCTGTAGACTGCCTTCATTGCAGTAGCATGATAAATTGTTGCAGATTCATTCAAGTTAATCAAATAATTGTAAATGAAAATAATGTCGTCCATCTTCAGTTTATCAAAATCCGCTTCTGAAAACTGATAATCCTCATCATCCATCCTTGTAACTTGAAACAATGGCATCTTCACTTCATCCTTATTAATCATCAAAATCTTATTTATGCTTTTGATCTCTGAATTCCGCTGAATTTGAAGTTTCTCTTCATTCTTCAATTTGAATTTATTGCGAACACTCAGATAAGCTTTGAGATATTCTGGCTTCTTATGAAATTTCCATGCACCCAGAACACTCATTGATGCAGAAAGGACAAGATCAGAATCACCATAGATTCTATACGCTTGTTGTTCAATGAATGGTGAATGAAGAATCGTTTTCTCTTCATCCTCACTAAGTTGGTAATCAGCATCACGCTCAAGAACAATCTCTGCAGTTTGAAATGGAACATTCAAATCAGGAGGAGTCGTAGTATCTTCTTTGCCATTAGAGAAAATCTCCTTTTCGAAGTGTATTCCAAATTCATCAGTTGGAGATGTCAAGTTAACAAATTGATGATTATTGAATTCATTGGCGATACTTGATGACCCCTTCAAAATATCTTCAATGTTGTCAAAATTTTGATTGTTCTCTTGAGATGACTTATTCTCTGATTGATCAGCTGTATCCATAATCATTAACACCCCTGAGTCACCCTCTCTCTGACTTTCTGATTCATCTAGAAAACTTTCACACTGCTGGATTTCCTCAATTTCATCACTACCAGAATCAGTTATATCAACAACATCTTTATCCTTCTGTTGACTAGATGTACCAGTTTCATAACCACTGGACCGATGACCACTTTGTCTATTCTCCCCCTCATAAAGATTATCGGGATCGAAATCATCATGATCAGGCATGTGAATTGGTCCAGGTGACTTGCATGGAGAGAAAGGATACACTATCCTTGCTTGCTCAAGAAAAATCATCATAGTCTCGCGAACTTCATCAAGATCAGTCCGTTTAGCAAACTCGGCAAGATAGAGCTCATCCACCTCATTGTCAAAGAGATACTGTAATCCATATCTATTTGAAATCCGAGAAGGTGACCCAGTTGGTGAAACAATGGTGTAACCATGAACAAAAGCAGCATTAGCAGCATCTGTTGAAGGCGATGTCGATGGAAGTGTTTGAGTTGCCGTGAGGGTAGGTAAGGATGATTGTGCGGTATTATTCTTATATGTAGGGCTGTACATACTACTAGTCAGATTCGTGATATCCCCTTCTGATGGAGGTTGGGTAACAACCGGAGTTATCACCGGCGAAGTTTCTTTCGAAGCATCCGCCTCCATGACTTTAGTCTCATGGGACTCTGACAGAGTAGCAGAACTACCCGTCGGTTTAGCTCTCACAGAGATATTGCTATCTCCGACTCCTGAAATCATTGATATACCATGAGGTGGCACATCTCTTTCAGTTAAAGACTCTTCCTCCAGACCCTGAGATTCAGAATCCGGAAGAGAAGTGGTTTGATCCAATGAATCACTTTCATGAATCAAGGAATCAGTCTGCTGGAAGTCTGATAAATATCCCGAAGGATTGTCTTGTTGACTCGTTTCCATGGGATGCGGCAGATCTCCCTCATCAAGATAAGCCGGACCTCGAGACCCTGTTGTATGTTGAGGCACAGGAGGATTTTCAGCCGATAAGCAGGGTGCCTTTTCAAGATTTTTTGGCTCCCCTTCGGCCATTCTGGACTTCAATGATTGAGTTTCCTCAATCGATTGAGTCAACGCAGACTTTACTGTAGAGGAAGACTTTACTTCCTTAGATGCCGAAGCACCGTGCTTTGTAGGATTTATTATTAAGTCCTGTTTAGATTGGATGGGCTTAGTGATCTTTGTACCATCCGTGCGTTTAAATCTCTTGCCTACCGAAACTTGCGCTTCATTTAGCGTAGGGCTTACTGTTATTATTGGGTGTGATACGGAGATGGGTGAGGGTGACCTAATTGGTTCTAGGTCTTGGTCCGTATCACCAATGGTTTTAGTAACTGTTTGGTGGACGATAGGTGTCGAAGTCCTAGATCTAGTTACTCATTGGGTTGGTGGAGTCTGAATCATCCCATCAGGTATATATCGAGTTCTCTTAGGAGAATGTTCGGGAGATGATTCAGATGCTGTTGCTGAAGTGTCGGTGTCACTGCTCACTTCGGGTGTTGTGGAAAGGGTTGGTTCAATCCTAGTTGGAATAGGTTCCCTGATCCTCACGGGTTGAGCTTGGTGTGCTGCCCTAGATCATTTAAGGTTCACCCTAAGTGGAGGATTAGCTGGCCCGGGTGGTTGAACTACAGGTTCCTCTACAACCTCTGGGGCTGGAACAGCGGCGGGTTCAACTTGTTCTTGTTGTACCGGGTTCGGAAGAGGTATTCCTACAGCCTCAAAATAAGAACGCATACGCGCGTCTTGGGGTTCAGCTAGCCTCACTAGCCAATTTGAAATCGGCGTAGTGAATTGATTATCAGATACCATCGGGGTATTCATCTTCAGCTCCCCAAATCGTTTCATCTGTAATCCATGTGTACCTGGTACAAATATATTTGCATTTTTGCAAGCATTTATAGCATCATGGATAAAGATACAGAAAAACCTTTCGCAAGGGATGTATAAACCCCTTGGTTTATCAACTTAAGCTTGAACCAAGTCCCATATTAGTTCTGCATAGTCAGGAGTTTCTACTCTTATGAAAGAGTAGAACAACTTCAGCATAGGCACAGTCAGGCTGTCGGATCCACTCCTTGTCATCAGCAACCATCGGTTGATGATTGAGAAGATCACGTACCACCTTGAATGTAGATATTTCTTCTGAAACTTAGCCGGAGGAACATTGCGGGCTCCAACATAACCAAGATCGAAGACAGATGACATCATCTGTTGAGTAGCAGGAAAAGCAGGGGCATTCTGCACAACAGGAAGTCTGAATATCCTCCCGAAATCAGCCTTAGTGATACTCCTCCTCCCTTGAACTCCTCTCAGTTGAAATTCAAAACGAGCTTGTGTTCCCTCTGGATTTTCAGCAGTAGGTTGTGTAGCTTCCACAAACCTAATTGTTCTGTTAAGTAGTTCCAGATCTGTTACAGGTACACTGACTGTAGAGTTTAGAGCAGGCCACAGAGTGTGCCTCTCTAGAATTGCAGTCCACTAGTTGCAGGGAATGTTGGTTTCAGAGTTGATGAAGTGATTGTTCGTCATTTAGCTGTATAAATAAGAAATAGAAGACCACGAGATATTTAATATTAAGCATATATCTCTATTCTTATTTGCCTTTGAAATCCTTTGTATAGGTTTTATCTTTTATATTTTATGATTTTTATGGTTTTTCTAAGATATAAAAATCCTTTATTCTCAACTATGAACAAGTAATTGACAATCATGACATTCATATGATATTCATCACAATACAAATTCATCATGCAAAATCAATTATATAACACAAAGAATCAGAACAACACTTAGTCAAATTTTAAACACATTTCAAGCAGATTCGGTAGTCATGAAAATTTGAGATTCTGTAACCAAATGAGCTTGAGTTTTCAGATCAGAAAGATATAGAATAAACATGTTAAGTGTTTGAAGATAAAAATCAGAAAGTTTCAAGGTACCAAAAGTCAGATTCGGTAACAAGAGAAGAACAGATTCGGTATCTCCAAAATTAACATAAAGTCACTCAAACATGCATATTCTATCATGTAAAATCACAACCATAATCAATTAACCACTCAATTAGAAGCAGATCAACATGTTAATCGTATGAACAAACTCGGTACTGTAGATAGAACATATTCGATAGATACAGAATCCATCAAACAATCAATTAAACATGTAATCAAGCTTGGTTAAATGATAGATCAATTAATATAACTCAGAGTAGATAAGAATTCATGTTAATTAACCAAATCAATTGAGTTTAATCAAAGATTAAAAGAAAACGACTCAGACTCGGTATAATCAACAAAATTTCAAAATTGAGAGTCATAATCCAGTTATTTTGATCTTTTCTGGTTGAAAAACATTTAATTATCTCAGATCTACATGAGTGTAACCAAAGCAATGATTAAAATGAAATTATACCAAAGATTTGAAGAAACAGAAGAACAGATTCGGTGGATTAGGCAGATTCGGTATGATCAGTAAGACTCGGTACGTAATTAAGCACAGTAAGAGAGTTAGTTTGACTTTGACCCTCCTTTTATAGATACCGAAGATAAAATACCGAATGGGCCTATTTTACCGAATGCAGTCCACTTTTCAAAACTTTATCAATTTAACTTCAAAATCTTGACAAATTGAGTTTTCCTCTTAAAATTCATTTCAATCTTTTCATGTAAAACAATTCTGAGACAATTTTTTAAAAACTTTGAACTTACCGAATCTGTACTGTTGGATGTCAGATTCGGTATAATGCTAAAAATAGCATTTATTCAGTAAAAATCAAATATTTTTGGATTTTAACTTTTCCAATTTTTATAAATTTTTCAAAATAAGATTTGTACTTAAAAGAACTTTGAATTTGAGAACAAAGTACAAATCTTCAGTGATACCAATTGTTAAAACGGGTTGCATACTGAGATGTATACAAGCCTTAGTGAATTATTTCAGATATAAAACAAATAGTTTATGAATTCACTTTTGAAAAACAATATTTTTGATTAATTTTCTCATTTTCTCCCTTTTTCTCCCCCTCAAAATGTGATATACAATAAAGTAAATCAGCATTTTGATAAAATAACCCATAAAATGAATTAACTCCCCCTTGAAATATGATATCAATGAGTTACCTCCCCCTTACGTAACCATTGAACGATTATATCCAGGAAGTTAATTCATTTGGATCAAACTTTCCGAGGCTGTCAAAATCGTTAAGCACATAGCATATACAACCAAAGACACTGAAATATTTGACATTCGGGCGTCTACCATATAATAACTCATATGGAGTTTTATCGAAATGTTTATTAACAATACAACGATTCTGGGTATAGCATGCAGTTGAAATGGCCTCCCCCCACATTTGCGGAGGTAGTTTGGAGTAAGCAAGCATCGTTCGAGCTACTTCGCACAACATACGATTACGTCGTTCGACTACTCCATTCTGTTGGGGGGTCCGAGCAGCAGAGAACTGATGTTCAATGCCTTGGTCTTTCAAATAACTATCAAGCAGGTCATTCTTAAATTCCGTCCCATTATCAGTTCGAATGCTCTTAACATGTTTGTTAAAAGAGCGTTGAGTTTTTTTTTAATGAACTCAATGATAATGGCGAGGGTCTCTAACTTAGTTCGCAAAAGAAAAATCCATGTAAACCGGGTATAGTCATCGACAATGACAAGCACATGTTTCTTGCCACCGAGGCTAGAAATACGCATGGGTCCACATAAGTTCATATGCAATAATTGCAAAGACGATGAAGTACTGGGGTTTTGCTTACGCGGATGATTAGTCTGTTTCAGCTTACCCATCGCACATGATGGACACACATGATGCTTATCATAGTGAAAGGTTGGAATACCATCAACTAAGTCTTTAGAGACTAGTCGATTGATACCCTTGTGATTCATGTGTGACATCCGATGATGCCATAACCATGAATTTTCTTTGGTAGAACGAGTGGCCAAACACATGGTTATATGTGAAGGTGCATCATTGAGGTCAATAGTGTATAGTGAAGCACAACGTTTACCAACAAGAAGATCATTTCCTTCGGTGGATTGCACCGAGCATTGTCGACGTTCAAACAGAACTTTAAGATCTCCATCGCAGAATTGACTCACACTAAATAAACTGCACCCTAAACCTTCAACACATGAAACCCGTTTGATTGTTATGCCATTTTGCACAAAATCTCCGTAACCCGTTATCGCTGCAATTTCATCATTTCCAAAAGTAACCGTTCCTAGGAATTTGTCAATGAAGTTGACAAGCAAGGATTTATTGCCCGTCATGTGTCGATAACAACCGGAATCAATATACCAAACACAGACGTCAAAACCCTATAAATGTGAATTTCCTAGAGTTTAGGTACCCAAAGTTTCTTGGGTCCTCTACGGTTAGTACCAACAACAAACTTTGGATTAACGACAAGATAATCACTTAAAGCATCATGCAGTTTAGACAATAAAGCATCATTTAAAACCACATTACATGAAGCATCATACATAATATCAAGTTTTACATCGTTATCAGAAGTCTTAACACACAACTTATTCCAAGTAGATGTTTTGTTCACAGATGAAAATTGAAAAACATGAGATGTTTTCCTAGGCCGACTAGCAGATTGCGTTGGTTTGGTTGCTACTTTCTTGGTCGTGGACTTAGGAACCCATACAGATTTGTAATTCAAGTTTGGATTATGACCTGTGACACGAAAAATACCTTTGTTAGTTAGACGTCCAAACTTTTCAGTTGACACATGAGATGATTGATTTTGCAAAATTTCCAATTTGATTTTACGTTCTTTTGCATCATACTCACTTAAATCAGGTTTAGGACTTGTGTGTTGTGTGGACTTAACTGATGTTGTTAAAAGACTCGCTTTTGAAGTATTTTTCATTGGAATCATAGGAATCTTTTCAGTTGACACAGAACCATCGGGAGAATGAACCTTTTTGACAACAAATTGAGTTGTAGAAACAACTTTTGAACCACGATTTCCAAATTGAGAACATAGAGGATTTTTAAGAATAGTAATGGGTTTTACATCCTTAGATGTTGTTATTCCCTTCCCCTTCTTAGTAATCCCACCAATACATTCAAGCACATGGGTTTCAACATTAGAAGATTGCTTAAGTGTGTTAGCCTGTTTCAGTTGAATTATCTTTTATTTTAAGCTTTTAATCTCAAGACATAATTCTTCAGCAGAAACTATCACTTCACCCTCCTTAAAAACATAGGAACATTCTTTCTTAGGCAGTGAAGGCAATTTATCACACAAAGCAAGCATTTGTTCTAATGAATGGCACTTAAGTTGCAAGTCAATATTCTCCTTTTCTAGTTGAGCTACTATACGATTCAAATTAGGTACAGCAGGTAAATGCAAATAATAATCGTGTACAGGATCAAGTTGACTTTCAAAATCTATCAAAGGTTTAATGATCGGTTCAGTATAAGGTTCTACTTTTTCATCTAAAGAATTTTGACCTAGAGATTCTGTCTCAAAGAAAACAGTTAGTTCATGTGCTAGGTCTTCACGGAAAACATTATCAGAACATGCAGGTAAAGCAGGTAGAACTGGTTTCACATCAAAATTTAGTTCATTAAACACCTCATCTATGTTAACAATGCTAGAACTAGGTTTGTTAAACACGTCATTCATAAGCATTAAAATGTATTTCTCTAGCATGAGTGTAGGAATGTAAACCAATCTACGTGTCGGCACATAATTAGCACATTGCACATTCTTTTCAGTTTCAACAAGTTCCTTCAAAAAAACAGGATTTGATTTACCCATTTTTGCATTAATTTTCTCATACATTAAGCTAATTTGATGGTATTTTTTAGATTTGCGATTAACAATAATATCATCAAAATCAGCATCAGAAGAATGCACAAAATGCAGTGGTAAACCAGCTTGAAAGTAATCAGAATGATATAATCCTGGAATCTTTTTGGAAGCTCCATCTAAGATCTTAGGATCTTCAAAACCCAACCCCCACTTTTCACCATGAATCGTTTTTGGTCTATTCATGAAAATCGTTTGTTTTGAAAGTTCCATATCCATGATAGCTTTGGATTGCTCTGTTCGATAGAGTTTTTCCTCATATCGAGCAAGTTGAGCTTTCATTAGAACAGACTCTTTTGACAACGAAGAGATTTCAGTGTCTTTTTCAATTATTGCATTTTCTAAATGAATAATTTTCTTGTTTAGCTTTGAAAGTGTGGCTTCATGTTGGTTTTTTAAATCAGAAAGATCTTTTTCTAAGAATTGAACTTTTTCTACAAGTCGTTCAGATTTTAAATGATAATCAGTTCGTTCGACTTTAATCGGATGGATTGTCTTTTTAAGATCTTCCAACTCAGATTCCGAGGAGCTGAGTTGGACAGTCAACTTTTGCAATTCCGATTGTAATTTGGATGAAGATGGTTCGGTCTCAGAAAGTTTGATTTTTTCTTTTAAAACCTTTTTTTCAGATTTTAACCCTTTGACTTCTTTTGACATTGAGACCAGATTCTTCATCAAGTCATTTTGCATTTTCATAAAATCAGATGAGATTTCAGTTGATTGTACCTCATCATCGTTAGATGTTGAGTCAGAATTCTCCAATGCTTCCTTAGCTTTGATGAGCTTAGTCACCTTGCAAACATTTGCATGTTCCACCTCTGAGTCTGAATCATAAGTCCAGTTAAACCAAGATTCATCAACCGGTTTCAGCTCTCCCCCAGTTTCCACAATCTTAGTCATCAACATTTTCTTCTTGTAGTAAGCTGCGTCCTTCTTCTTAGGAATCTTGCACTCACGAGATTAATGACCATCTTTGCCATAATTGAAACAGATTGAATCTTCCTTCTTGAAATCATCAGCACGTTGTTGTTTGGATTGATCTGCTTTCTTGTAGTACGAGGAAGATGATGAGTGTTTGCGTTGATTTCTTGATTTGCCTTTAAACTTGTGTTTGTTCAAGGCGTTTGTGAACATGGCTGCCATCTTGACTAATTCAAGGTGTGAATCATCAACATCAAAAAGATTCAACTCTTCAGAATCAGTTGATTCTTCAACAAGCACTTTCTTGGACAAGCTTTTGGAAAATGATTTGCTCTTCTTTTTGGCAATTAGAGCAAGAGGATCACTTGGAGAAAACTCTTTCCTTCCTTCTTGAAGTTTAGACACTTCAGGTTGGTAATGCATAAGAACTCCAACAAGCTCATGAATAGTCAACTTGTCAATCTCTTTGGTAGATCGAACAATGGTTCCATAAGGAAGCCAATCAGCATTGAGCTTTTTGAGGAATTTCATGTTGACTTCAGCATGTACTTTTACAATCTTACACCTTTTCAACTCATTAAGAACACCATTGAAATGACGGTAGTTATCCTTGAGTTGTTCTTCTGGTTCCTGCTTGAAATCTTCATACAATCTCAGAGCCTTATTCAATTTAGTAACGTCTGACATGTCATAACCTTCTTGTTGTCGTTTGATCTCATCCCATATATCTTTTGCAGTAGTGTTGCTATCAACATTTTCAAAAAGCTCATATGGGATAGCTTACATGACAATATTCTTAGCCTCTATGTCACCCTGAGCTCTTTCACGTTTATCACCAGAAAGTTCATAGACTGGAATTGGCATACCAGTATCCGGATGAAAATCAACAACTGGACCATCTCTCAGAGAAGCCCAAATATGTTTAGCTTTCTCACCCTTATAGTCTATGTACTGAGTAATACGATGAAGCCACTGAGTGTACTTGCCATCAAACAACACTGGAGGTCGGGAATCTGATCCAATGATAAGAGTATCTTGTGTAGACATCTTAATTTGAGGTAGATTCGGTATAGATTCGGTATTAAACATAATCTATGATCAGGGTTCAGTATAAAATCTAACAAGAATGTCAGATTCGGTAAAAGATTCGGTACAGTAGCAGATTCGGTAAGTGGTTCGGTACTGTAGCAGATTCGGTAACAATTCGGTAAACCAGATTCTGTATCAGAAACTGATAAGAATCACAAGTAACACACCCAAATTCAGTATGGATTCGGTAACCACACAACTTGAAGCTTCAGTACACTTAAAACCAAAGAATTAAGTGAAACCGAGATTCTGATTCAGTAATTGACTCGGTAGTCAAATTCTGTAAAATAATATGTGTAAACTCAATCCAATTCCCTTGAATTAGATTAGGTAACCTTGCTGCATAAGAAAACAAGTTAGTAACAAATAGAATATCAATGATACCGAAGATTCGGGATACCGAATGTCAACTGTAGCAGTTGACAATACCGAGTCTAAGGCTAAAACTTAGAAATATAACAGAATCCTTTCACAAACCACACCAATTAGCTGCGTATGAACAAACCGAATGTGATAGAATCACAAACACACCACAATCTGCAACACTTAAGATGAAATTCCAGTAATGAAGCAGATTCGGTATGACAGTTACGATACCGAGTGTTGATCAAATCTTTAAAACTTGAAGAATTGAAGAAATTGAACCGACAGAAATGTGATTTAACACCTAACGAACACAACTGAATCTTTAAATCTTCACAAAACACCAGAATCAAGCTTAAATTAAGCAATACCGAGAGTTTTAGCCACAAACTCTAAAAATCAGCTTGATTCTCCATAATTGAAGTTAAAAAGCTGAAATGATGATCGAAACTCTTTCTAATAGACCTAATACACCTTCGCTGAACTTATCACAAGAATCTGAACGTCAGATTATCAAATTCGATAATACCGAATCTGATTTATTTTACCGAGAGTATTCAGATTCTGTAATCTACAATCTCTGGATCGATATAGTGATGTAGAATCACTTCCTGGAAGCTCTGATACCAAATGATAGGTCAGATCATGTTGAGATTGAGAGAAAAGATAAGATAGAGTGACATTCTATCACTTACTTAAATTCATCTTAAGTGTTGCAGATTGTGGTGTGATCGTGATATACATAATCTGATATACAGAATCTTTACCGAATCTGCTACAGTACCGAATCTGATACAGAATCTGACATTCTGATCAGATTGTTGTGATTTTGCATCTTAGATTTGTGTAATACATAATCTTTACCGAATCTACCTCATTTTCAAGATGTCTACTCAAGATACTTTGATCATTGGAGCAGATTCCCGTCCTCCAGTGTTGTTTGATGGCAAGTACACTCAGTGGCTTCACCGTATCACTCAGTACATAGACTATAAGGGTGAGAAAGCAAAGTACATTTGGACTTCTCTGAGAGATGGTCCAGTTATTGATTATCATCCGGATACTGGTATGTCAATTCCAGTCTATGAACTTTCTGGTGATAAGCGTGAGAGAGCTCAGGGTGACATAGAGGCAAAGAATATTGTTATGCAAGCTATCCCGTATGAATTGTTTGAAAATGTTGATAGCAACACAACAGCAAAAGATATATGGATGAGATCAAATGACAGCAAGAAGGTTATGACATGTCAGACGTTACTAAATTGAATAAGGCTCTGGGATTCTATGAAGATTTCAAGCAGGAAACTGATGAACCACTCAAGGATACCTATCGTCATTTCAATAGTGTTCTCAATGAGTTGAAAAGGTGCAAGATCATAAAAATAAATGCTGAAGTCAACATGAAGTTTCTCAAAAAGCTCAATGCTGATTGGCTTCCTTATGGAACCATTGTTCGATCTACTAAAGAGATTGACAAGTTGACTATTCATGAGCTTGTTGGAGTTCTTATGCATTACCAACCTGAAGTGTCTAAACTTCAAGAAGGAAGGAAAGAGTCTTCTCCGGGCGATCCACTTGCCCTAATTGCCAAAAAGAAGAGCAAATTGTTGACGTCTTCCAAAAGCTTGTCCAAGAAAGTGCTTGTAGAAGAATCAACTGATTCAGAAGATTTGAATCTTTCTGATGTTGATGATTCTCACCTTGAATTAGTCAAGATGGCAGCCATGTTCACAAAAGCCTTGAACAAACACAAGTTTAAAGGCAAATCAAGCAATCAACGCAAAAACACGTCATCTTCCTCGTACTACAAGAAAGCTGATCAATCTAAACAACAACGTGCTGATGATTCCAAGAAGGAAGATTCAATTTGTTTCAATTATGGCAAAGCTGGTCATTATTCTCGTGAGTGCAAGATGCCTAAGAAGAAGGACGCAGCTTACTACAAGAAGAAAACGTTGATGGCTAAGATTGTGGAAACTGGGGGAGAGCTAAAACCGATTGATGATACTTGGTTTAACTGGACTGACGATTCAGATTCAGAGGTGGAACATGCAAATGTTTGCAAGGTGACAAAGCTCATCAAAGCTAAGGAAGCAATGGAGAATTCTGACTCAACATCCGATGATGATGAGGTACAATCAACTGAATTCTCACCTGATTTTATAAAAATGCAAAATGACTTGATGAAGAATCTGGTCTCAATGTCAAAAGAAGTCAAAGGCTTAAAATCTGAAAATAAGGTTTTAAAAGATAAAATCAAAATGAATGAGACCAGACCTTCCTCATCCAAATTGCAAACGGATGTGCAATGATTGACTCTCCAACTCAACTCTACGGAAACTGAGTTGGAAGATCTGAAAAAGACAATTCATCCCATTAAAGTTGAAAGAACTGATTATCGTTTAAAATCGAAACGACTTGCAGAAAAAGTTCAATTTTTAGAAAAAGATCTTTCTGATTTGAAAAACCAACATGAACCCACACTTTCAAAACTAAACAAGAAAATTGTTCAATTGGAAAACACCATAATTGAAAAGAACACTGAAATTTCTTTATTGTCAAAAGAATCTTTTCAAATGAAAGCACAACTTGCTCGATATGAGGAAAAACTCTATCGAACAGAGCAATCCAAAGCTATCATGGATATGGAACTTTCAAAACAAACGATTTTCATGAATAGACCAAAAACGATTCATGGTGAAAAGTGGGGGTTGGGTTATAAATATCCGAAAATTTTAGAAGATGCTTCCAAAAAGATTCCAGGATTATATCATTCTGATTATTTTCAAGCCGGTTTACCATCGCATTTTGTACATGCTTCTGATGCTGATTTTGATGATATTATTGAGAATCGTAAATCTAGGAAATACCATAAAATTAGTTTAATGTATGAAAAAATCAATGCTAAGATAGGTAAATCGAATCCTGATTTCTTGAAAAATCTTGTTGAAACTGAAAAGAACATGCAACGTGAAGATTATGTGCCTAAGCGTAGACTGGTTTATATCCCAACACTCATGCTAGAGAAATACATTTTAATGCTTGAGAATGAAGTGTTTAACAAACCTAGTTCTAGCATTACTGCAATAGATGAGGTGTTTGATGAACCAATTTTTGATGTGAAACCAATTCTACCAACTTTACCTGCATGTCCAGATGATGTTTTCCGTGAAGACCTAGCACATGAACTAACTGTCTTCTTTGAGACAGATTCTCTAGGCCAAAATTCTTTAGATGAAAAAGTAGAACCTCAGAATGAACCGAACATTGAACCTTTGATAGATTTTGAAAGTCAACTTGATCCTTTGCATGATTATTACTTGCATTTGCCTGCTGTACGTGATTTGAATCGTATAGTAGCTCAACTTGAACAGGAGAATATTGACTTGCAACTTAAGTTCCAATCATTAGAACAAATGCTTGCTTTGTGTGATAAATTGCCTTCACTGCCTAAGAAAGAATGTACTTATGCTTTTAAGGAGGGTGAAGTGATAGTTTCTGCTGAAAAATTATGTCTTGAGATTAAAAGCTTAAAACCAAAGATAATTCAACTGAAACAGGCTAACACACTTAAGCAAACGTCTAATGTTGCAACCAATGTGCTTGAATGTACTGGTGGGATTACTAAGAAGGGGAAGGGAACAACAACATCTAAGGATGTAAAACCCATTACTATTCTTAAAAATCCTCTACGTTCTCAATTTGGCAATCATGGTTCAAAAGTTGTTTCTACAACTCAGTATATTATTAAAAAGGTTCATTCTCCAAATGGTTCTGTGTTAACTGAAAAGATTCCTATGATTCCTATGACAAAAACTTCAAAAGCGAGTCTTTTAAAGAAATCATTTAAGTCCACAACACACACAAGTTCTAAACCTGATTTGAGTGAGTATGATGCAAAAGAACGTACAATCAAATTGGAAATTCTGCAAAATCAGTCATCTCATGTGTCAACTGAAAAGTTTGGACATCTAACTAATAAAGGTGTTTTTCGTGTCACAGGTCATAATCCAAACTTGAATTACAAATCTGTATGGGTTCCTAAGTCCACGACTAAGAAAGTAGCAACCAAACCAAAGCAATCTGCTAGTTGGCCTAGGAAATTATCTCATGTTTTTCAATTTTCGTCTGTGAACAAAACATCTACTTGGAATAAATTGTGTGTTAAGACTTCTGATAACGATGTAAAGATTGATATTGCGTATGATGCTTCGTGTAATGTGGTTTTAAATGATGCTTTATTGTCTAAACTGCATGATGCTTTACGTGATTATTTCATCATTGATCCAAAGTTTGTTGTTAATCCAAAGTTTATTGCTGGTACTAACCGAAAAGGACCCAAGAAACTTTGGGTACCTAAACTCTAGGAAATTCACATTTACAGGGTTTCGACGTCTGTGTTATCGATATCGATTTCGGTTCTCGACACATGACGGGCGATAAATCCTTGCTTGTCAACTTCATTGACAAATTTCTAGGAATGGTTACATTCGGAAACGATGAGATTGCAGCAATAACGGGTTACGGAGATTTTGTGCAAAATGGCATAACAATCAAACGGGTTTCATATGTTGAGGGTTTGGGGTGCAGTTTGTTTAGTGTGAGCCAATTCTGCGATGGAGATCTCAAAGTTTTGTTTGAACATCGACAATGCTCGGTGCAATCTACCGAAGGGAATGATCTTCTTGTTGGTAAACGTTGTGCTTCACTATATACTATTGACCTCAATGATGCACCATCACATGCAACCATGTGTTTGTCCACTCGTTCTACCAAAGAAAATTCATGGTTATGGCATCATCGGATGTCACACCTGAATTACAAGGGTATCAATCGACTAGTCTTTAAAGATTTAGTTGATGGTATTCCAACCTTTCAATATGATAAGCATCATGTGTGTCCATCATGTGCGATAGGTAAGATGAAACGGACCAATCATCCGCGTAAGCAAAACCCCAGTACTTCATCGTCTTTGCAATTATTGCATATGAACTTATGTGGACCCATGCGTATTTCTAGCCTCGGTGGCAAGAAACATGTGCTTGTCATTGTCGATGACTATACCCGGTTTACATGGATTTTTCTTTTGCGAACTAAGTCAGAGACCCTCGCCATTATCATTGAGTTCATTAAAAAGACTCAACGCTCTTTTAACAAACATGTTAAGAGCATTCGAACTGATAATGGGACGAAATTTAAGAATGACCTGCTTGATAGTTATTTGAAAGACCAAGGCATTGAACATCAGTTCTCTGCTGCTCGGACCCCCCAACAAAATGGAGTAGTCGAACGACGTAATCGTACGTTGTGCGAAGCAGCACGAACGATGCTTGCCTACTCCAAATTACCTCCAAAAATATGGGGGGAGGCCATTTCAACTGCATGCTATACCCAAAATCATTGTATTGTAAACAAACGTTTTGATAAAACTCCATATGAGTTATTATATGGTAGACGCCCGAATGTTAAATATTTCCGTGTTTTTGGTTGTATATGATATGTGCTTAACGATTTTGACAGCCTCGGAAAGTTTGATCCTCATGGCGATCAGGCCATATTTCTTGGTTATTCCTCGAACAAAGTTACTTATCGTGTTTATCATAAGCGGACAAAGATGAATAAAGAGAGCATTAACGTCAAGTTCGATGAATTTTCGGTTATGGCTTTTGAACAACTCAGTTCAAAACCCGATCCTAACCTGGCTACTACTTCTTCCGTGCAAAACTCAATTTTCTCGAAGAAGGGTGTTCCTACGGTTACATCAGAGGAACTAGATATCTTGTTTGATAGTATTTATACTCCTCAACAGGATTCAAATGTTCAAGCCATACCGGTTACACCATCACAGTCAACTACTGTGGAGACTCTTCAAAGTCTTTTTGATGAAGATTCAACACCAACTGATTCACCTGTTGCTTCTTCATCCTCCCTCCAACCTCCTGTTACTGATAATCTTGAACAAGATCAAGATTCATCATTTGATACAACTCCAGCTGTTTCTCCAGATACTCTATTGAATCCATTAGATAATGTTACATCAGATCAAGCAGATCAAGGCTCAATGTCAACAATGGTTGATGTTCCGATGGATACAATTGATGTTCAACCTCTTCCCCACACCCGATGGACTAAAAGTCATCCAATAGATCTTATTATTGGTGACGCATCTGCTCCAGTTTCAACTCGAAGGGCTACTCAGAATATGTGTCTATTCACAGCCTTTCTTAGTAAGATTGAACCAACAACGGTTGCTCAAGCTTTACTAGATCCATACTGGGTAGTTGCAATGCAAGACGAGATCAATCAATTTGAACGATTGAAAGTATGGCGATTAGTTCCAAGACCAACGGGTCAACGACCAATAGGGGTTAAGTGGATTTTCAAGAACAAGAAGGATTCTGATGGAATTGTGGTTCGAAATAAGGCACGTCTTGTGGCCAAAGGATATCGACAACAAGAGGGCATTGATTATGACGAAACGTTTGCTCCGGTTGCTAGGATTGAGGCAATTCGTCTTTTACTTGCATTTGCTTCTCATATGAAGTTCACGGTGTTTCAAATGGATGTCAAAACTGCTTTTCTGAATGGTTATCTTCAAGAGGAAGTCTATGTTGATCAACCAGAAGGCTTTATCGATCCCATTCATCCAAACCACGTTTTCTACTTGGAGAAAGCTTTATATGGTCTGAAGCAAGCACCGCGTGCATGGTACGAGACCTTAACAAAGTATTTGCTGGACAATGACTTCTCTCGTGGAACGATTGATACAACGCTATTTTTTTGTAAAAACCACGGTCACATTCTCTTGGTTCAAATTTACGTTGATGATATTATTTTTGGTTCCACGTCCCCGGCCTTATGCAAAGAATTTGGTGACCTTATGGCCAGCAAATTCGAAATGAGCATGCTTGACCAGTTAACTTTCTTCTGGGGGTTACAAGTAAAACAATTACCAAATGGGATTTTTATCAGTCAAACAAAGTATATCAATGATATGCTAAAATGTTTTAAAATGACTGCTTTAAAACCAATGACAACCCCAATGGGGACTTTACTGGATGCTGATACTAATGGGGAACCCTTTGATATTATGCTTTATCGAAGCATGGTTGGTTCTTTAATGTATCTGACTGCAAGTCGACCAGACATTACACTTGCCGTAACTGTCTGTGCCCGCTTTTAGTCCAACCCTATGAAATCTCAATCCAAAGCAGTTGTTAGGATTTTTCAATACCTTAAAGGTACACCTAACCTTGGGATCTGGTATCCTCATGGATCCGATTTCAATCTCACTGCTTATACTGATGCGGATCATGGTGGTTGCCATGTTGATAGAAAGAGCACATCTGGATCAATTCAGATGTTGGGGAATAGGCTAGTTGGTTGGTCATCCAAAAAGCAGAACTGTATGTCTTTATCAACAGCTGAGTCTGAGTACATTGCTGCAGCTCACTGTTGTTCACAAGTTTTGTGGATGCAAACTCAACTCTTGGACTATGGCTTTAAGATTTCTAAGACCCCGATCTATTGTGATTCACAAAGTTCTATTGCAATAACAAGCAACCCGGTTCAGCATTCTAAAATTAAACACATAGATATTCGTTATCATTTCATTAAGGACCATGTAGAGAAAGGGTATGTAGAGTTATACTTTGTGCCTATGAAAGTGCAATTAGCTGACATGTTCACTAAAACTTTAGATGAACTTAGGATAAAATTCTTGATCAAAGAGATTGGCATGGTAGAGTATAGTGCTTGATATTCCTTAGATCTGTTGGGACTTATTTTTGGGATCCTGTGTTTAGGGGGAGTAGATACTTTCTAGGGGGAGCAACTAAGTTTCAGTGCTTTAGATAATTTTTCTTTAAGGGACTGCCTTTAGATTAATGATAACTTCCTAGATATATTTGTTCAATGGTTACGCAAGGGGGAGGTAACTCATTGATATCCTATTTCAAGGGGGAGTTAATTCATTTTTTTGGGAACATAATCAAAATGCTGATTTATTTTCTTGTATATCACATTTTGAGGGGGAGAAAAAGGGAGAAAATGAGAAACTTATTCAAAAATATTTTTTTTCAAAAGTGAATTCAAAATTTCTTTGTTTTTATCTGAAATAATTCACTATGGCTTGTATACATCTCAGTATGCAACCCGTGTCAACAATTGTTATCACTGAAGATTTGTACTTTGTATAAAATTCAAAGTTCTTTTAAGTACAAATCTTATTTTGAAAAATTCATAAAAATTGGAAAAGATAAAATCCAAAAAAAAATATTTAAATTTTACTGAATAAATGCTATTTTTAGCATTTTACCGAGTCTGACAACCAACAGTACAGATTCGGTAAGTTCAAAGTTTTCAAAAATTGTCTCAGAATTGTTTTTCATGAAAAGATTGAAATGGATTTCAAGAGGAAAAATCAATTTGTCAAGATTTGGAGTTAAATTGTCAAAGTTTTGAAAAATTGGACTGCATTCGGTATATTAGGCCCATTCTGTAAAGCCCATTCGGTATTTTACCTTCGGTATCTATAAAAGGAGAGTCAAAGTCAAACATTACTCTCTTACTGTTATTAATTACCTACCGAGTCTGTTGATTATACCGAATCTGCCTAATTCTACCGAGTCTGTCATTCTGTTTCTTCAAATCCTTGGTAATTGTTCATTTTAATCAATGTTTAAGATATATAATTGTAGATCTGAGATAATTAAGTTTTTATCAACCAGAAAAGATCAAAAATAACTGGATTATGACCTTTAATTTTTGAAATCTTGTTGATTATACCGAGTCTGAGTCGATTTCAATTAATCTTTGATTAAACTCAATTGATTTGGAAAATCAACATGAAATCTTGTCTAATCTGAGTTAAATTGACTGATCTATCATTTGACCGAGCCTGATTACATGTTTAATTGCTTATTTGATGAATTCTGTATCTACCGAATGTGTTCTTATCCTGATACCGAGTTTGTTCATACAACTAACATGTTAATATGCTTGTAATTGAATGGTTAATTGATCATGGTTGTGAAATTACATGATATGTGATAGAATATGCATGTTTGAGTGACTTTCTGTTAATTGTTGAAGATACCGAATCTGGTTTTCTTTCTTGATACCGAGTCTGAAATTTGGTACCTTGAAATTTTATGATTTTTATCTTCAAACACTTAACATGTTTATTCTATATCTTTCTGATATGAAAACTCAAGCTTATTTGGTTATAGAATCTAAAGTTTTCATAAATACCGAATCTGCTTGAATTGTGCTGAAAATTGACTAAGTGTTGTTCTGATTCCTTGTGTTATATAATTGACTTTGCATGATGATTTTGTACTAAGATGAATATCATATGAATGTCATGGTTGTCAATTATTTGTTTATATTTGGAATAAATGATTTTTATATCTTAGAAAAGTCATAAAAATTATAAAATTTGAAAAATATAAAAAGGATTTCAAAGGAAATAAGAATAGAGAAATGTGCTTTATGATAACATTTTGTGGTCTTCTATTTCTTATGTATACAGCTAAATGGCGAATAATCACTTTATCAATTATGAAACCAATATTCCCTGCAATTATTGGACTGCAATTCTAGAGAGGTATACTTTATGGCCTGCTCTGAGCTCCACAGTTAGTGTGCCAGAAACAGACTTGGATATTCTTAACAGATCAATCAGATTTGTGGAGGCCACACAACCAAATGCTACTAATCCACAGGATGAACCAGCCAGATTTGAATTTAGGCTGAGGGGAGTACAAGGATTCAGGAGTATCACAAAAGCAGACTTCAGGAGGATATTCAGACTTCCTCTTGTACAGAATGCTCCTGCTTTTCCTGCCACACAGCAGATGATGTCTTCAATCTTTTCTCTTAGATATGTTGCAGCAACTAATGTTCCACCTGCTAAGTTTCAAAAGAAGTATCTGCACTCCAGGTGGTATGTGATATTCTCAATCATCAACAGATGCTTGTTGATGACAAGAAGTGGATCTGATAGCTTAACTGTGCCGATGCTCAAACTTTTCTACTCATTCACACGAGTAGAGAATCCTGATTATGCAGAACTTATATGGGATTTGGTTCAGGCACAGGTTGAAAAGCCAAGGGGTGCTTATATCCCTTGCGAAAGGTTTTTCTGTATCTTTATCCATGATGCTATAAATGCTTACAGAAATGCAAATATATTTGTACCAGGTACACATGGATTACAGATGAAAAGGTTTGGAGAGCTGAAGATGAACACCCCTATGGTGTCTGATAATCAATTCACTGCGCCAATTCCAAATTGGCTAGTGAGGCTAGCTGAACCCCAAGACGCTCGTATGCATTCTTATTTTCAGGTTGTAGGAATACCTCTTCTGAACCCGGTACAACAAGAACAAGTTGAACCTGCCGTGGTTCCAGCCCCAGAGGTTGTAGAGGAACCTATAGTTCAACCACCCGGGCAAGCTAATCCTCCACTTAGGGTGAACCTCAAACAATCTAGGGTAGCACACCAAGCTCAACCCGTGAGGATCAGGGAACCTAGTTCAACTAGGATTGAACCAACCCTTTCCACAACACCCGAAGTAAGTAGTGACACTTCAGCAACATCATCTGAATCATCTCCTGAACATTCTCCTAAGAAAACTCGATACATGCCTGATGAGATGATTCAGACTCCGCCAACCCAACGAGTAACTAGATCTAGGACTTCGACACCCATCGTCCGCCAAAAAGTTACTCCAACCATTGGTGATACGGACCAAGACCTAGAGTGTAATGACCCGGAAATTTCTGACCAAATTTAAACCTTAATCTTTATATGTTTTCGACACGATAAGCAAAATCTGTAATGTTGAGTCTAGAAAATTTGAAATCTATATTCAGATAATCAATTACCCTTTGACTATTCCTGACGATTCACGAATAATTGTGTGAAAATAAATATGTAAATGTATATGTGTATATATTTATTTGAATTAATATAATACCATTTAATCAATTGATTTAATTTAAACATGTAAAGTAAATTACAAAATAAATAAGATGTTATTAAAATATATATATATATATATATATATATATATATATATATATATATATATATATATATATATATATATATATATATATATATATTTATATATATATATATATATATTAATATCTATAAGATACTATACATAATTGATAAATGTATGTTATAGTATATTAAATTATATAAAGATTAAATATTCAAAATATATTTAATATATATTATATAAGTAGTACCCATTACATAATTAATAAATTGAACAATAGTATATTAAATTTTATTACAAGTTAAATTATGATAAACATTAACATTAATAAGAATATTAGTGTTATTAATACCAATAAAATTTATATATATATTATGATATATGTAATTTGATACAATATTATTATTACTTTCATTATTAATAGGAATATTATTATAATTAGTATTATTATTAATATTCAACAGTAGTATTAATATAATGAAATATCATTATTATTACTAAAATTATTAACATACTTAATTAATAGTGATATTATAAAATAACTTAGTAATATTTTTATTATTATGATAGCATTATTATTATTAATAGTATCATAAATAGCATTATTATTAATAATTATTATTATAATGTTATTATTATTATTTATTAATAATAACAGTATTATTGATAATACATTTATATTTATTAATTAAATTTAATTATAAAAGGTAAGGAGTTAAAAAAAATGCGTAAGATAAATATATATATATATATATATATATATATATATATATATATATATATATACATCTCTATCTGTATTTTTATCTGATTCTGTTTTTCTATTACCTCGTGACACCATGTCGCGATCATCTACCCTACCACAACAACCTTAATCGTTTAATACTTTGCTATATAACATATAAACCGTATCATCCAAATCTCCAGAGATAATTTAGCTTTCGGGTTCTTTTTATTTTTTTCTTTTTCTCTGTTTCCGAAATCCATTTGATTGTATGATCGATTCAAAATAAATTGGAAGAAAGTGGAAGTGCAGAAGTCTTCTAATTCATTACTTGAAACTTTCCTCAAAATTACAAAAGCCAATTCGAAATAACGATTATGAATTTACGAGTCAAAGCAAAATTTTAAAAAAGTCAAACGTTTGATTTATCAAGAAATTCGATGGTTGTGTGATATTTCTGGATCAATTAACGAAACATAAAGTTTATAGGGTTGATTTGGGACCTCTTTCATGTTGTAAGTTTAAGATAAAACGTTTTAAAAATTGAAAATGGCATTTGAGTTTATAACGGGTTTTTACATCTGTTTCTTTTATTTTTTTTTATTAATTTCGTTCACTGATTAAATCCCAATCACGATTACAACTCTTTTCTGTTTCAAAGAATGAAATTACATCGTTTAGTAAATTAGTGGTATTGATTAAAGTCCCTGGTCGACGAAGTGATATGAAGAAGAAGAAGTTGGGGAAATAACTGGGTACGGGTTATAACCAATTAAAATGGGGATAAAACAGAAAAGAATGGGATGGAGGAGTGGTAAGGGGGCGTGTGTCTAATTGAGGGGTCTCGTGTTCGAGCCCGGGCATGGACCGTTATTCCTTTTTAGGCCAGTTTCCTTAAGGTAGTCTTTTAATTAATTATTATTATTATTATTATTATTATTAAGTATTCTTAATATTATTATTATTATTATTATTATTATTATTATTATTATTATTATTATTATTATTATTATTATTATTATTATTATTATTATTATTATTATTATTATTATTATTATTTTGTTAAGATAATCATTATTATTACTATCATTTCTATAATTATACTTATCATTTTTATTATTATTACTATTATTAGTATTACCCTTAAAATTACTATTTTTGAAATTATTAATATTAACAAAAGTATTTTTTATGAAAATTATCATTTTCATTATCATTATAAGTATATAAAAATATAAATATATGTAATGAGGTTATTAATGAAATATTAAAATAACAATTATATCGCTAATAATATGTAACTTGTTCAATTACCATTATATGTGTTGATAAATTTATATATAAATTATATAGGTTCTTGAATCCGAGGCCAACCCTACACTTGTTCAATGATGTTATATGTATTTTTACTACAAAATACAGTATGGTGAGTATATAGTCCCTTTTGAACTCTAAATATTTTGGGATGAGAACACATGCATTTTATGATTTATGTTATGGACACAAGTGATCAAAAATAAATTCTATGTTGAGTTGTACCATGGCATATTTCTTTATACTTGGTAGCTAATATTTACTTGAGGAATGTAAACGCGAATCCTGTTGATAGATCTATCGGGCCTGACAACCCCAACCGGGCTGGACGACCAGTTTTCAACGGTTGCACAGTACTTCGTTTCTGTATACTACACTTGGTACGGTGTAGCGATTATTTAAGAATATGCTGCGATGATTTAAATGTTAAGTATGGTTACCAAGTACTCAACTACTTTTACATACAATTGCGAGTGTATTATGTTTAAATATATGAAATCTTGTGGTCCATAGTTATAACGCTGCTAGCATCAAACCTATATCTCACCAACTTTATGTTGACATTTTAAAGCATGTTATTCTCAGGTACGAATTAAGTCTTCCGCTGTGCATTTGCTCATATTAAGGACATTACTTGGAGTCAATCATCGCAATCGAATCAAATGTTGATGACTTCGTCCAGGTGGATAAGGACGGGTCTTTACAGTTGGTATCAGAGCGGTGGTCTTAGCGAACCAGGTCTTGCATTAGTGTGTCTAACTAGTAGTTGTTAGGATACATTAGTGAGTCTGGACTTCGACCGTGTCTACCTGTCAAAAGTTTTGCTTATTATATCTAGTCGGAAATCATTAGCTTATCATCCTTACGAAATTACCTGCTTATCATTCATAAGTCTAGACACGTCTTACTGCATTTACTGCATTGATAGTGTATAGACAAAATTCTTATTTTAGCGTATCTGATAATTCATATCCTAGCGCATCTGTAGACTTGCCTGACATATGCCGTAAAATCCTCTGTAGTCTACGAAATCTTTAGTATTATATGTATATAGATATTCTATATAGTTAGAATATCATCCGATGTCTGAAAAACATTTCACATCGAAGATCCCTTCCATCCACCAAATTGCCCTCTTAGTGATGAACCTAAAGTACTTACCGGCGAACCTGTTCGAGAAACCATTTCCTCTTTCATTTCCAAATTATCTTGTCACCATTATATACTATCTCATATTTCGAATCTTATTTATCCGCTCGCTCCAACCGTCAATCATTCCGGTATAATGGAAGAAGTCAACGAGCTTCGCGCTTGGGTAGTGGCTTTAGAGAACATGGTGCGAAGGTTACAAACACCAGCAGCAGCACCAGCAGCATAATCCGTACCATCATCATCAACACCGACAGTACCCTTATCACCCCCAACCACAACCGCGTCGTAAACCTCAACATCACAATCTGTACCTCGGATATCAACCTCACACGCCTCAATAACTCCATCTGTACTTCGAGTGTGATCTTCGTTCGACATATCGTTCTACATCGATTATCTTCGCTTTACATATCGTTCTACCTCATTTATCTTCGTTCAAAATGACGATTATGTAATCTCTAATGTTTTAGAGACCATGTAATCAAGTACTAACGATAAATTAAATGAGTTTAATATCTTACTGACTCATTAAATCCATGATTACATCCGAACAAAATATATATGCAAATATATTTTCATAAAGATTGTAATTAAAAAAATAAAAATTTCTTTCGTACAAACTATTAATGATGATAATATTTTAACGGGTAGGTAATACCCGAGGAATATTTAGATTTCACATTAATAAGTTACATTGTACATTCTTTAAATCTAATTCAACAGTCATTTCATATCCTATTTACAACCACCGATATACGAATTCGTTCATCACAGAATAACCATCTCCATTCAAATTTCATATTTGGATTTTGACCTATCAGAATCCAATAAGTGGCATAATGAAGAAAACATTGGACAAAATAAAATTTTTTAGAAACAAACGGATTAACTAATTGAAATATTGTTAAGATTCCACACTAACTGTTCCTAGCTAACTTTTCCCAGCTAACTGATTTATTTATCGCAATTTATATTATTGCAAATTACATTCTCGCAATTTTATTTATCGTCATTTAATTTCTGCATTTTAAGTCGGGACACATGTACACAATACGTTGGATTAATTCTGAGACAATACGTTGTACACGGGTCATGATATATATTTATTTATTTTACGCACTTTAAATAACGGGAAACGTATACAAGGTTTCGACCTATCATATCGACCCATCTATATACATATTTTGGAACAACCATAGACACTCTATATGTGAATATACAGGGTTGAGGCTGATTCCAAAATATATATATGGTTTGAGTTGTGATCAATACTGAGACCGATACACGGGTCCCGATACGTATTAATTAATTCGAATATTATATATATAACTGTATATGAATCATTGGACTATTGGACCATTGAACAATTGAACTGCTAACTTTGGACAATTAAAATGAATTAAAATATTGATTATAACATATGAAACTAAACAATTCTTCAAGTTTGCCACTTGATTGCATCTTAAACCTCAATTGTACCTCGACAGTTACAATCCGTGTTCAAATCTCTTCATGATTCTTGAAAACACCTCAACCGAAAAGTTGAACCAACCGCACCTCATCTACGGAAGAAAAGATTCTTGCATATAGTTATGCACCTGAAAAACTCTCGAACCCAAAGTCATATTTTAACACGTACCGCATCGAATTCTTTATCATTCATTAGCAAAAACAACCTTACGATTCCTTTTCGAAGTAGCCAATTTTGTCCCAGCTTCAGCAAGTTAACTTCAACTTTACAATTGGACTAACCTTATTATAACCTTGAAATATATACGTTGTCTCCTCGCTTTCGTTACCGGAAAATCTTTTATGTTTCACCCTGCTACCATCAGCGTTTAACCATCTAAAAATACAATTCTCCTAAAACCACCTCGGTTTGATAACCGATGACCCGGATCCGTTAACTTTGAAAATGCTGATGAAACAGCATGTTGTAGATGGTCTTAATGGTCAAAAGTTGATAATAAAGAAGGAAGTGTTAGGAACGCTCGATAGAAAATTTGGTACTGAAAATCGAATTGAGCACACCATGAAGGAAAAAAAGAACAAATACAAGGATCAATTCCTATATTCAAAGAATCCAAATCATTCAGTGACTGCTGAAACCGTTAGTAAGAACCCTATTTCTTATTCTAAACCTTTCCAGATAGTATTCGTCATCATCATCTTATCTTAGATATTATAAAATATCTTCGTATCTTTCATCATACATATTCTCCATATTTCTGGAGATATTTTCACAACTATTCTTATCCAAGAACATTTATCTCTTCGTAATATCTGCGTTACAACATAAAAGAAACTGTGTTAGTTTCTAAATTCTGAAACCTTCAAGTTTAAAATATGAATGTTTTGAAGTAGTGTTGGGAACTGAAGCATGAATTAGTATAACATAATGACACTTGATCAATGTCATTATATTACAGTAAGTCATGTTGAGTTTCTAATGAAATGTGATGATTCACAGTACCATCATCATATGCCATGTTACACGGCTCTTACATTCTATTTCTAAAAATATCAAGAAAAATATTTCTTGATGATTCGGTCTCTTCCAGGATATTCTGGTAATTTGACAAATCAAAAACGTGCCATTACCATTCCTTTCTAAGAGCATTAGCTACGTTCATTTCAAATTTCATACCTACGAATTCCGGATCATTGCTCGCTTGACTCGAAGTCGGGAAGAGAAAACGAAAGCATGAAGCTCCGAAATATAATGAAGGATATAAAATCCAACAACCACCCAGGATTTACAAATCGTGTATATCAATACGTATTGCAACGTAAAGACACGGGAGAATTAAAAACATTATAATTCCAAGGAAATAATAGAAGTGGATAGATTCTTCTGGCGGTAGATGAAAGAGAAGAATGAAAGATATGAACGTTAGAAGTATAACAAGACTCAGAACGGGATGGAGCATTTTAAAGAATGCTTTAAGGTATGAACTGAGGAGAAAGAATAGGATGTGAGGTATGGAAGTAAGGAAGGGAAGAAGGTGGATATATAGTGAAATATCCGACAGAGAAATCGAAACAGATTGCCGCATTAAATCAAATAAGATCTTGATCACCGAAGAACCAAATCTTATTACGTAAGATTTTCTTTAAATCCCTAAAATCCCGGAAGTCAACAGTAACTACGTCATTAGTTAAAACAAATATATATATATATTTACTCATTTCATTCTTTTGTGATAGCTTCACTCATACGCTTCACATGATCGAATCGTTTTATCTATATCTCTCAATAACGATAAAAACTCCATATTCACCTTATATTCGTCATGAAAACATTCCTATTGTTAACTATGACAACCTCTATTAAATTTCGGGGACGAAATTTCTTTAACGGGTAGGTACTGTAATGACCCGGAAATTTCCGACCAAATTTAAACCTTAATCTTTATATGTTTCTGACACGATAAGCAAAATCTGTAATGTTGAGTCTAGAAAATTTGAAATCTATATTCAGATAATCAATTACCCTCTGACTATTCCTGACGATTCACGAATAATTGTGTAAAAATAAATATGTAAATGTATATGTGTATATATTTATTTGAATTAATATAATACCATTTAATCAATTGATTTAATTTAAACATGTAAAGTAATTTACAAAATAAATAAGATGTTATTAAAATATATATATATATATATATATATATATATATATATATATATATATATATATATATATATATATATATATATATATATATATATATATATATATATATATATTAATATCTATAAGATACAATACATAATTGATAAATGTATGTTATAGTATATTAAATTATATAAAGATTAAATTTTCAAAATATATTTAATATATATTATATAAGTAGTACCCATTACATAATTAATAAATTGAACAATAGTATATTAAATTTTATTACAAGTTAAATTACGATAAACATTAACATTAATAAGAATATTAGTGTTATTAATACCAATAAAATTTATATATATATTATGATATATGTAATTTGATACAATATTATTATTACTTTCATTATTAATAGGAATATTATTATAATTAGTATTATTATTAATATTTAACAGTAGTATCAATATAATGAAATATCATTATTATTACTAAAATTATTAACATACTTAATTAATAGTGATATTATAAAATAACTTAGTAATATTTTTATTATTATGATAGCATTATTATTATTAATAGTATCATAAATAGCATTATTATTAATAATTATTATTATTTATTAATAATAACAGTATTATTGATAATACATTTATATTTATTAATTAAATTTAATTATAAAAGGTAAGGAGTTAAAAAAAAATGCGTAAGATAAATATATATATATATATATATATATATATATATATATATATATATATATATATATATATATATATATATATATATATATATATATATATATATATATATATATATATATATATCTGTATTTTTATCTGATTCTGTTTTTCTATTACCTCGTGACAACATGTCGCGATCATCTACCCTACCACAACAACCTCAATCGTTTAATACTTTGCTATATAACATATAAACCGTATCATCCAAATCTCCAGAGATAATTTAGCTTTCGGGTTCTTTTTATTTTTTTCTTTTTCTCTGTTTCCGAAATCCATTTGATTGTATGATCGATTCAAAATAAATTGGAAGAAAGTGGAAGTGCAGAAGTCTTCTAATTCATTACTTGAAACTTTCCTCAAAATTACAAAAGCCAATTCGAAATAACGATTATGAATTTACGAGTCAAAGCAAATTTTTAAAAAAGTCAAACGTTTGATTTATCAAGAAATTCGATGGTTGTGTGATATTTCTGGATCAATTAACGAAACAGAAAGTTTATAGGGTTGATTTGGGACCTCTTTCATGTTGTAAGTTTAAGATAAAACGTTTTAAAAATTGAAAATGGCATTTGAGTTTATAACGGGTTTTTACATCTGCTTCTTTTATTTTTTTTAATTAATTTCGTTCACTGATTAAATCCCAATCACGATTACAACTCTTTTCTGTTTCAAAGAATGAAATTACATCGTTTAGTAAATTAGTGGTATTGATTAAAGTCCCTGGTCGACGAAGTGATATGAAGAAGAAGAAGTTGGGGAAATAACTGGGTACGGGTTATAACCAATTAAAATCTGGATAAAACAGAAAAGAATGGGATGGAGTAGTGGTAAGGGGGCGTGTGTCTAATTGAGGGGTCTCGTGTTCGAGCCCGGGCATGGACTGTTATTCCTTTTTAGGCCAGTTTCCTTAAGGTAGTCTTTTAATTAATTATTATTATTATTATTATTATTATTAAGTATTGTTAATATTATTATTATTATTATTATTATTATTATTATTATTATTATTATTATTATTATTATTATTATTATTATTATTATTATTATTATTATTATTATTATTTTGTTAAGATAATCATTATTATTACTATCATTTCTATAATTATACTTATCATTATTATTACGGATTAGCAGACTTAAGTCGGAGTACCTTAGATGCGATTTCAGGACGAGCGAAGAGGAACAAGAGGATATTGTGGACGTCCGAATTGGGGACCAAATTTTACCTCCACAAGAGTCCTTTAGATATTTAGGCTCGATGCTTCACAAATCGAAAAGGATAGATGAGGACGTGACACATCGTATACGAGTAGGATGGTTGAAGTGGAGGGCAGCTAAAGGGGTGTTGTGCGACAAGAAGGTACCCCTTAAATTGAAAGGGAAATTCTTCAAGGAGGCAATCAGACCGGCCATGTTGTACGGATCGGAGTGTTGGCCAATGACGAAAGCCCAGGAGAGAAGGATGGAGGTGGCAGAAATGAGGATGCTTAGGTGGACGCGTGGTAAGACAATGCTAGATTTGATACCAAATGGAGTTTTTAGGGAGAACTTGAAAGTTGGGAACATAACCAACAAGCTGAGGGAAGGATGACTAAGATGGTTTGGACATGTTTTGAGGCGCCCACTTTTAGCCCCGGTTAGGAGAGTCGAGACCCTTATTGTTGGGGGCGTAAGGAGAAGGGTTAGACCCAGACGTAGGTTGGAGGATAGATTGAAGCTTGACATGAAGGAGCTCTTATTGACTGAGGACATGACTTCTGATAGGAATTTGTGGAGGAGTAGAATTAGAATAGATGACTAGGCTCTACATTTTGTTTATTTTTTTTATATATTTATATTATATTTCCTGCCTACTTGCTTGTGTGCCTTATCGTATTGGCTGTACCTGTTTTACGGTTATATTATATATCTATACTTATTGTAGCATTTTCAGAGGATTTATTGCACTATATGGTTATGGATTTCCCAATATATGCGTTAAAGTAAACACATCGTAACTTATGGATTTCCCAATGTGATATCCCCCATCTTTCGAACGAAAGCCTTTTATAAACCAAGGCATTCTTGGAACGTTCTTCGAATGTCTTACAAACTGATCTCGCCTTAAATAGTTGTGCCGAAGAATTCTGACCGACTCTAGACAAGATTTCATCAATCATGTCTCCGGGTAGGTCTCTTAAAATATTGGGTTGTCTATCCATTTTGTGTTTTTATACTGTAAAATAGACAAGAGTTAGATTCATAAAAAAAATACTTATTAATACAAGCAATTTTTACATATATCATAAAGCATAAGCACACTATATTACATATATTACACCACACGAATACAACTATCTTATTCCGACTCGCTTGTTTCTTCTTCTTCGGTTTTGGTTCGTTTTGCCAAGTTTCTAGGGATATATGATGTTCCCCTAATACGAGCCGTCGTTTTCCACATTGGTTTAGAAAAACCTGGTGGTTTAGAGGTTCCCGGGTCATTGTTACAACTTAAGGGCTTCGGGGGTTGACGATACATATAAAGTTCATCGGGGTTGGAATTAGATTTCTCTATTTTTATGCCCTTTCCCTTATTATTTTCTTTTGCCTTTTTAAATTCAGTTGGGGTAATTTCTATAACATCATCGGAATTCTCGTCGGAATCCGATTCATCGGAGAATTGGTAATCCTCCCAATATTTTGCTTCCTTGGTGGAAACATCATTGACCATAATTAACCTTGGTCGGTTGGTTGAGGATTTTCTTTTACTTAACCATTTTATTATTTCCGCCACCGGTTCTATTTCCTCCTCCGGTTCCTCCTCTTCCGGTTCTGATTCTTCTTCCGGTTCCGACTCTTCTTCCGGTTCCTCTTCGGGAACTTGTGAATCAGTCCACGAATCATTCCAATTTACATTTGACTCTTCATTATTATTAGGTGAGTCAATGGGACTTGTTCTAGAGGTAGACATCTATCACATAATATCAAACGCGTTAAGAGATTAATATATCACATAATATTCACATGTTAAAAATATATAGTTTCCAACAAAATTTGTTAAGCAATCATTTTTCAAGTAAACACGGTCGAAGTCCAGACTCACTAATGCATCCTAACAAACTCGATAAGACATACTAATGCAAAATTCTGGTTCTCTAAGACCAACGCTCTGATACCAACTGAAATGTCCCGTTCTTATTGATTAAAAACGTTCCATATTAATTGATTTCGTTGCGAGGTTTTGACCTCTATATGAGACGTTTTTCAAAGACTGCATTCATTTTTAAAACAAACCATAACCTTTATTTCATAAATAAAGGTTTAAAAAGCTTTACGTAGATTATCAAATAATGATAATCTAAAATATCATGTTTACACACGACCATTACATAATGGTTTACAATACAAATATGTTACATCGAAATCAGTTTCTTAAATGAAGTTTTTACACAATATCATACAAACATGGACTCCAAATCTTGTCCTTATTTTAGTATGCAACAGCGGAAGCTCTTAGTATTCACCTGAGAATAAACATGCTTTAAACGTCAACAAAAATGTTGGTGAGTTATAGGTTTAACCTATATATATATCAAATCGTAACAATAGACCACAAGATTTCATATTTCAATACACATCCCATACATAGAGATAAAAAAAATCATTCATATGGTGAACACCTGGTAACCGACATTAACAAGATGCATATATATAAGAATATCCCCATCATTCCGGGACACCCTTCGGATATGATATAAATTTCGAAGTACTAAAGCATCCGGTACTTTGGATGGGGTTTGTTAGGCCCAATAGATCTATCTTTAGGATTCGCGTCAATTAGGGTGTCTGTTCCCTAATTCTTAGATTACCAGACTTAATAAAAAGGGGCATATTCGATTTCGATAATTCAACCATAGAATGTAGTTTCACGTACTTGTGTCTATTTTGTAAATCATTTATAAAACCTGCATGTATTCTCATCCCAAAAATATTAGATTTTAAAAGTGGGACTATAACTCACTTTCACAGATTTTTACTTCGTCAGGAAGTAAGACTTGGCCACTGGTTGATTCACGAACCTATAACAATATATACATATATATCAAAGTATGTTCAAAATATATTTACAACACTTTTAATATATTTTGATGTTTTAATTTTATTAAGTCAGCTGTCCTCGTTAGTAACCTACAACTAGTTGTCCACAGTTAGATGTACAGAAATAAATCGATAAATATTATCTTGAATCAATCCACGACCCAGTGTATACGTATCTCAGTATTGATCACAACTCAAACTATATATATTTTGGAATCAACCTCAACCCTGTATAGCTAACTCCAACATTCACATATAGAGTGTCTATGGTTGTTCCGAAATATATATAGATGTGTCGACATGATAGGTCGAAACATTGTATACGTGTCTATGGTATCTCAAGATTACATAATATACAATACAAGTTGATTAAGTTATGGTTGGAATAGATTTGTTACCAATTTTCACGTAGCTAAAATGAGAAAAATTATCCAATCTTGTTTTACCCATAACTTCTTCATTTTAAATCCGTTTTGAGTGAATCAAATTGATATGGTTTCATATTGAACTCTATTTTATGAATATAAATAGAAAAAGTATAAGTTTATAGTCAAAAAAATAAGTTACAAGTCGTTTTTATAAAGGTAGTCATTTCAGTCGAAAGAACGACGTCTAGATGACCATTTTAGAAAACATACTTCCACTTTGAGTTTAACCATAATTTTTGGATATAGTTTCATGTTCATAATAAAAATCATTTTCTCAGAATAACAACTTTTAAATCAAAGTTTATCATAGTTTTTAATCAACTAACCCAAAACAGCCCGCGGTGTTACTACGACGGCGTAAATCCGGTTTTACGGCGTTTTTCGTGTTTCCAGGTTTTAAATCATTAAGTTAGCATATCATATAGATATAGAACATGTGTTTAGTTGATTTTAAAAGTCAAGTTAGAAGGATTAACTTTTGTTTGCGAACAAGTTTAGAATTAACTAAACTATGTTCTAGTGATTACAAGTTTAAACCTTCAAATAAGATAGCTTTATATGTATGAATCGAATGATGTTATGAACATCATTACTACCTTAAGTTCCTTGGATAAACCTACTGGAAAAGAGAAAAATGGATCTAGCTTCAACGGATCCTTGGATGGCTCGAAGTTCTTGAAGCAGAATCATGACACGAAAACAAGTTCAAGTAAGATCATCACTTGAAATAAGATTGTTATAGTTATAGAAATTGAACCAAAGTTTGAATATGATTATTACCTTGTATTAGAATTATAACCTACTGTAAGAAATAAATATTTCTTGAGGTTGGATGATCACCTTACAAGATTGGAAGTGAGCTAGCAAACTTGAAAGTATTCTTGATTTTATGTAACTAGAACTTGTAGAATTTATGAAGAACACTTAGAACTTGAAGATAGAACTTGAGAGAGATCAATTAGATGAAGAAAATTGAAGAATGAAAGTGTTTTGTAGGTGTTTTTGGTCGTTGGTGTATGGATTAGATATAAAGGATATGTAATTTTGTTTTCATGTAAATAAGTCATGAATGATTACTCATATTTTTGTAATTTTATGAGATATTTCATGCTAGTTGTCAAATGATGGTTCCCACATGTGTTAGGTGACTCACATGGGCTGCTAAGAGCTGATCATTGGAGTGTATATACCAATAGTACATACATCTAAAAGCTGTGTATTGTACGAGTACGAATACGGGTGCATACGAGTAGAATTGTTGATGAAACTGAACGAGGATGTAATTGTAAGCATTTTTGTTAAGTAGAAGTATTTTGATAAGTGTATTGAAGTCTTTCAAAAGTGTATAAATACATATTAAAACACTACATGTATATACATTTTAACTGAGTCGTTAAGTCATCGTTAGTCGTTACATGTAAGTGTTGTTTTGAAACCTTTAGGTTAACGATCTTGTTAAATGTTGTTAACCCAATGTTTATAATATCAAATGAGATTTTAAATTATTATATTATAATGATATTATCATGGATGAATATCTCTTAATATGATATATATATATACATTAAATGTCTTTACAACGATAATCGTTACATATATGTCTCGTTTAAAAATCATTAAGTTAGTAGTCTTGTTTTTACATATGTAGTTCATTGTTAATATACTTAATGATATGTTTACTTATCATAATATCATGTTAACTATATATATATCCATATATATGTCATCATATAGTTTTTACAAGTTTTAACGTTCGTGAATCACCGGTCAACTTGGGTGGTCAATTGTCTATATGAAACATATTTCAATTAATCAAGTCTTAACAAGTTTGATTGCTTAACATGTTGGAAACATTTAATCATGTAAATATCAATCTCAATTAATATATATAAACATGGAAAAGTTCGGGTCACTACAGTACCTACCCGTTAAATAAATTTCGTCCCGAAATTTTAAGCTGTTGAAGGTGTTGACGAATCTTCTAGAAATAGATGCGGGTATTTCTTCTTCATCTGATCTTCACGCTCCCAGGTGAACTTGGGTCCTCTACGAGCATTCCATCAAACCTTAACAATTGGTATCTTGTTTTGCTTAAGTCTTTTAACCTCACGATCCATTATTTCGACGGGTTCTTCGATGAATTGAAGTTTTTCGTTGATTTGGATTTCATCTAACGGAATAGTGAGATCTTCTTTAGCAAAACATTTCTTCAAATTCGAGACGTGGAAAGTGTTATGTATTGCCGCGAGTTGTTGAGGTAACTCAAGTCGGTAAGCTACTGGTCCGACACGATCAATAATCTTGAATGGTCCAATATACCTTGGATTTAATTTCCCTCGTTTACCAAATCGAACAACGCCTTTCCAAGGTGCAACTTTAAGAATGACCATCTCTCCAATTTCAAATTCTATATCTTTTCTTTTAATGTCAGCGTAGCTCTTTTGTCGACTTTGGGCGGTTTTCAACCGTTGTTGAATTTGGATGATCTTCTCGGTAGTTTCTTGTATTATCTCCGAACCCGTAATCTGTCTATCCCCCACTTCACTCCAATAAATCGGAGACCTGCACTTTCTACCATAAAGTGCTTCAAACGGCGCCATCTCAATGCTTGAATGGTAGCTGTTGTTGTAGGAAAATTCTGCTAACGGCAGATGTCGATCCCAACTGTTTCCGAAATCAATAACACATGCTCGTAGCATGTCTTCAAGTGTTTGTATCGTCCTTTCGCTCTGCCCATCAGTTTGTGGATGATAGGCAGTACTCATGTCTAGACGAGTTCCTAATGCTTACTGTAATGTCTGCCAGAATCTTGAAATAAATCTGCCATCCCTATCAGAGATAATAGAGATTGGTATTCCATGTCTGGAGACGAATTCCTTCAAATAGAGTCGTGCTAACTTCTCCATCTTGTCATCTTTTCTTATTGGCAGGAAGTGTGCTGATTTGGTGAGACGATCAACTATTACCCAAATAGTATCAAAACCACTTGCAGTCCTTGGCAATTTAGTGATGAAATCCATGGTAATGTTTTCCCATTTCCATTCCGGGATTTCGGGTTATTGAAGTAGACCTGATGGTTTCTGATGCTCAGCTTTGACCTTAGAACACGTCAAACATTCTCCTACGTATTTAGCAACATCGGCTTTCATACCCGGCCACCAAAAATGTTTCTTGAGATCCTTGTACATCTTCCCCGTTCCAGGATGTATTGAGTATCTGGTTTTATGAGCTTCTCTAAGTACCATTTCTCTCATATCTCCAAATTTTGGTACCCAAATCCTTTCAGCCCTATACCGGGTTCCGTCTTCTCGAATATTAAGATGCTTCTCCGATCCTTTGGGTATTTCATCCTTTAAATTTCCCTCTTTTAAAACTCCTTGTTGCGCCTCCTTTATTTGAGTAGTAAGGTTATTATGAATCATTATATTCATAGATTTTACTCGAATGGGTTCTCTGTCCTTCCTGCTCAAGGCATCGGCTACCACATTTGCCTTCCCCGGGTGGTAACGAATCTCAAAGTCGTAATCATTCAACAATTCAATCCACCTACGCTGCCTCATATTCAGTTGTTTCTGATTAAATATGTGTTGAAGACTTTTGTGGTCGGTATATATAATACTTTTGACCCCATATAAGTAGTGCCTCCAAGTCTTTAATGCAAAAACAACCGCGCCTAATTCCAAATCATGCGTCGTATAATTTTGTTCGTGAATCTTCAATTGTCTAGACGCATAAGCAATCACCTTCGTTCGTTGCATTAATACACAACCGAGACCTTGCTTTGATGCGTCACAATAAATCACAAAATCATCATTCCCTTCAGGCAATGACAATATAGGTGCCGTAGTTAGCTTTTTCTTCAATAACTGAAACGCTTTCTCTTGTTCATCATTCCATTCAAATTTCTTCCCTTTATGCGTTAATGTAGTCAAGGGTTTTGCTATTCTGGAAAAGTCTTGGATGAACCTTCTGTAGTAACCAGCTAGTCCTAAAAACTGGCGTATGTGTTTCGGAGTTTTCGGGGTTTCCCACTTTTCAACAGTTTCTATCTTTGCCGGATCCACCTTAATACCTTCTTTGTTCACTATGTGACTGAGGAATTGAACTTCTTCCAACCAAAATGCACACTTTGAAAACTTAGCGTACAATTCTTCCTTCCTCAATACTTCTAACACCTTTCTCAAATGTTCACCGTGTTCTTGGTCATTCTTTGAGTAAATAAGTATGTCATCAATGAAAACAATGACAAACTTGTCAAGGTATGGTCCACACACTCGGTTCATAAGGTCCATGAACATAGCTGGTGCATTAGTAAAACCAAACGGTATGACCATAAACTTGTAATGACCGTAACGTGTTCTGAAAGCAGTCTTTGAAATATCATCTTCTTTCACCCGCATTTGATGATACCCGGAACGTAAGTCAATCTTTGAATAAACAGACGAGCCTTGTAGTTGATCAAATAAGTCGTCGATTCTCGGTAGTGGGTAGCGGTTCTTGATGGTAAGTTTGTTCAACTCCTGGTAGTCGATACACAACCTGAATGTACCATCTTTCTTCTTGACAAACAAAACAGGAGCTCCCCACGGTGATGTGCTTGGTCGAATGAAACCACGCTCTAAAAGTTCTTGTAATTGGCTTTGCAGTTCTTTCATCTCGCTGGGTGCGAGTCTGTAAGGAGCACGAGCTATTGGTGCAGCTCCTGGTACAAGATCTATTTGAAATTCAACGGATCGATGTGGGGGTAATCCCGGTAATTCTTTCGAAAATACATCGGGAAATTCTTTTGCAATGGGAACATCATTGATGCTCTTTTCTTCAGTTTGTACTTTCTCGACGTGTGCTAGAATAGCATAGCAACCTTTTCTTATTAGTTTTTGTGCCTTCAAATTACTAATAAGATGTAGCTTCGTGTTGCCCTTTTCTCCGTACACCATTAAGGGTTTTCCTTTTTCTCGTATAATGCGAATTGCATTTTTGTAACAAACGATCTCTGCTTTCACTTCTTTCAACCAGTCCATACCGATTATCACATCAAAACTCCCTAACTCTACTGGTATCAAATCAATCTTAAATGTTTCGCTAACCAGTTTAATTTCTCGATTCCGACATATATTATCTGCTGAAATTAATTTACCATTTGCTAATTCGAGTAAAAATTTACTATCCAAAGGCGTCAATGGACAACTTAATTTAGCACAAAAATCTCTACTCATATAGCTTCTATCCGCACCCGAATCAAATAAAACGTAAGCAGATTTATTGTCAATAAGAAACGTACCCATAACAAGCTCCGGGTCTTCCTGTGCCTCTGCCGCATTAATATTGAAAACTCTTCCACGGCCTTGTCCATTCGTGTTCTCCTGGTTCGGGCAATTTCTAATAATGTGGCCCGGTTTTCCACATTTATAACAAACTACATTGGCATAACTTGCTCCGACACTACTTGCTCCGCCATTACTCGTTCCGACACCATTTGTTCCTTTCGTTCTATTAACCCCTGGTCTGTAGACCTCACACTTCGCCATGCTATGACCATTTCTTTTACACTTGTTGCAAAATTTGGTGCAGAACCCCGAGTGATACTTTTCACACCTTTGGCATAGCTGCTTCTGATTGTTGTTGTTGTTGCGGTTATTATTGTTGTTGGGATGATTGTTGTAGTTGCTGTTGTTGTTGTTATTGTTGTTGTTGTTGGGCCGTTTGTTGTAGTTGCGATTGATGTTGCGATTGTTGGGATAATTGTTGCGATTATTGTTGTAATTGCTGTTGTTGTTGTATTGGTGATTCTTATCACCGTTTTCCTCCCACTTTCTTTTGACTTGCTTCACATTGGCCTCTTCAGCAGTCTGTTCTTTAATTCTTTCTTCAATCTGGTTCACTAGTTTGTGAGCCATTCTACATGCCTGTTGTATGGAGGCGGGCTCCTGTGAACTTATATCTTCTTGGATTCTTTCCGGTAATCCTTTCACAAACGCGTCGATCTTCTCTTCCTCATCTTCGAATGCTCCCGGACACAATAGGCACAATTCTGTGAATCGTCTTTCATACGTGGTAATATCAAATCCTTGGGTTCGTAACCCTCTAAGTTCTATCTTGAGCTTATTGACCTCGGTTCTGGGACGGTATTTCTCGTTCATCAAGTGCTTGAATGCTGACCACGGTAGTGCGTACGCATCGTCTTGTCCCACTTGCTCTAGATAGGTATTCCACCATGTTAACGCAGAACCTGTGAAGGTATGCGTAGCGTACTTCACTTTGTTCTCTTTAGTACACTTACTTATGACAAACACCGATTCGACCTTCTCGGTCCACCGTTTCAATCCGATCGGTCCTTCGGTTCCATCAAATTCCAAAGGTTTGCAGGCAGTAAATTCTTTGTAGGTGCATCCTACACGATTTCCTGTACTGCTAGATCCAAGGTTATTGTTGGTATGTAGCGCAGCCTGTACTGCGGCTATGTTTGAAGCTAGAAAAGTACGAAATTCCTCTTCATTCATATTCACGGTGTGTCGAGTAGTCGGTGCCATTTCCTTCAAAATAGTCAAATGGAACAAGTTAATCATACAGAATATTAAGAGTAGTTAATAGTATTTCGTAGCATAATATGAACTCATTTATAAAAGCTTTTTCTTCATATTAGCGTTTTATAAGTTTAAATTCGGGTAGTACCTACCCGTTAAGTTCATACTTAGTAGCTAATATACAATTCAACTACTACAATTCTATATGAAAAACTGATTATAATAATATTTCGCGTTCAAACTTTTACACAATATTTTACAAACTTACAATACCGCTTATTTTACATATAGCATGAAATATAGCACACAATAAATTTGATACAAGATGGTTGTGAAGATAATTCTAGCTAGTACACAAGTCGTTCAGCAAAGGCAATAAAGACACGTAATTCATACGTCCAGAAACAAGTCATGCATTCTGGTTTTACTAGGATTACTTCCCATCCTTGGTCTTGTGGAACATAACCGTTATGGCCGTTGATAAGACAGCGTGTTGTAACGTCGTCAAAGGGACGAGGGTTACGTAATGTCCAACAGTCCCGTAACAATCTAAAAACCTCATTTCTTACCCCAATTACCGACTCCGTCACTTGTGGGAACGTTTTGTTTAATAGTTGTAGCCCGATGTTCTTGTTCTCACTTTGGTGAGAAGCGAACATTACTAATCCGTAAGCATAACATGCTTCTTTATGTTGCATGTTAGCCGCTTTTTCTAAATCACGAAGTCCAATATTAGGATATATTGAGTCAAAATAATTTCTTAACCCATTGCGTAAAATAGCATTTGGGTTCCCGCAATATATGCGTCAAAGTAAACACATCGTAACTTATGGATTTCCCAATGTGATATCCCCCATCTTTCGAACGAAAGCCTTTTATAAACCAAGGCATTCTTGGAACGTTCTTCGAATGTCTTACAAACTGATCTCGCCTTAAATAGTTGTGCCGAAGAATTCTGACCGACTCTAGACAAGATTTCATCAATCATGTCTCCGGGTAGGTCTCTTAAAATATTGGGTTGTCTATCCATTTTGTGTTTTTATACTGTAAAATAGACAAGAGTTAGATTCATAAAAAAAATACTTATTAATACAAGCAATTTTTACATATATCATAAAGCATAAGCACACTATATTACATATATTACACCACACGAATACCACTATCTTATTCCGACTCGCTTGTTTCTTCTTCTTCGGTTTTGGTTCGTTTTGCCAAGTTTCTAGGGATATATGATGTTCCCCTAATACGAGCCGTCGTTTTCCACATTGGTTTAGAAAAACCTGGTGGTTTAGAGGTTCCCGGGTCATTGTTACAACTTAAGGGCTTCGGGGGTTGACGATACATATAAAGTTCATCGGGGTTGGAATTAGATTTCTCTATTTTTATGCCCTTTCCCTTATTATTTTCTTTTTCCTTTTTAAATTCAGTTGGGGTAATTTCTATAACATCATCGGAATTCTCGTCGGAATCCGATTCATCGGAGAATTGGTAATCCTCCCAATATTTTGCTTCCTTGGCGGAAACATCATTGACCATAATTAACCTTGGTCGGTTGGTTGAGGATTTTCTTTTACTTAACTGTTTTATTATTTCCGCCACCGGTTCTATTTCCTCCTCCGGTTCCTTCTCTTCCGGTTCTGATTCTTCTTCCGGTTCCGACTCTTCTTCCGGTTCCTCTTCGGGAACTTGTGAATCAGTCCATGAATCATTCCAATTTACATTTGACTCTTCATTATTATTAGGTGAGTCAATGGGACTTGTTCTAGAGGTAGACATCTATAACATAATATCAAACGCGTTAAGAGATTAATATATCACATAATATTCACATGTTAAAAATATATAGTTTCCAACAAAATTTGTTAAGCAATCATTTTTCAAGTAAACACGGTCGAAGTCCAGACTCACTAAGACTCAAGCAAAATTCTGGTTCTCTAAGACCAACGCTCTGATACCAACTGAAATGTCCCGTTCTTATTGATTAAAAACGTTCCATATTAATTGATTTCGTTGCGAGGTTTTGACCTCTATATGAGACGTTTTTCAAAGACTGCATTCATTTTTAAAACAAACCATAACGTTTATTTCATAAATAAAGGTTTAAAAAGCTTTACGTAGATTATCAAATAATGATAATCTAAAATATCCTGTTTACACATGACCATTACATAATGGTTTACAATACAAATATGTTACATCGAAATCAGTTTCTTGAATGCAGTTTTTACACAATATCATACAAACATGGACTCCAAATCTTGTCCTTATTTTAGTATGCAACAGCGGAAGCTCTTAGTATTCACCTGAGAATAAACATGCTTTAAACGTCAACAAAAATGTTGGTGAGTTATAGGTTTAACCTATATATATATCAAATCGTAACAATAGACCACAAGATTTCATATTTCAATACACATCCCATACATAGAGATAAAAAAATCATTCATATGGTGAACACCTGGTAACCGACATTAACAAGATGCATATATATAAGAATATCCCGATCAATTCGGGACACCCTTCGGATATGATATAAATTTCGAAGTACTAAAGCATCCGGTACTTTGGATGGGGCTTGTTGGGCCCGATAGATCTATCTTTAGGATTCGCGTCAATTAGGGTGTCTGTTCCCTAATTCTTAGATTACCAGACTTAATAAAAAGGGGCATATTCGATTTCGATAATTCAACCATAGAATGTAGTTTCACGTACTTGTGTCTATTTTGTAAATCATTTATAAAACCTGCATGTATTCTCATCCCAAAAATATTAGATTTTAAAAGTGGGACTATAACTCACTTTCACAGATTTTTACTTCGTCGGGAAGTAAGACTTGGCCACTGGTTGATTCACGAACCTATAACAATATATACATATATATCAAAGTATTTTCAAAATATATTTACAACACTTTTAATATATTTTGATGTTTTAAGTTTATTAAGTCAGCTGTCCTCGTTAGTAACCTACAACTAGTTGTCTACAGTTAGATGTACAGAAATAAATCGATAAATATTATCTTGAATCAATCCACGACTCAGTGTATACGTATCTCAGTATTGATCACAACTCAAACTATATATATTTTGGAATCAACCTCAACCCTGTATAGCTAACTCCAACATTCACATATAGAGTGTCTATGGTTGTTCCGAAATATATATAGATGTGTCGACATGATAGGTCGAAACATTGTATACGTGTCTATGGTATCTCAAGATTACATAATATACAATACAAGTTGATTAAGTTATGGTTGGAATAGATTTGTTACCAATTTTCACGTAGCTAAAATGAGAAAAATTATCCAATCTTGTTTTACCCATAACTTCTTCATTTTAAATCCGTTTTGAGTGAATCAAATTGCTATGGTTTCATATTGAACTCTATTTTATGAATCTAAACAGAAAAAGTATAGGTTTATAGTCGGAAAAATAAGTTACAAGTCGTTTTTGTAAAGGTAGTCATTTCAGTCGAAAGAACGACGTCTAGATGACCATTTTAGAAAACATACTTCCACTTTGAGTTTAACCATAATTTTTGGATATAGTTTCATGTTCATAATAAAAATCATTTTCTCAGAATAACAACTTTTAAATCAAAGTTTATCATAGTAACTAACCCAAAACAGCCCGCGGTGTTACTACGACGGCGTAAATCCGGTTTTACGGCGTTTTTCGTGTTTCCAGGTTTTAAATCATTAAGTTAGCATATCATATAGATATGGAACGTGTGTTTAGTTGATTTTAAAAGTCAAGTTAGAAGGATTAACTTTTGTTTGCGAACAAGTTTAGAATTAACTAAACTATGTTCTAGTGATTACAAGTTTAAACCTTCAAATAAGATAGCTTTATATGTATGAATCGAATGATGTTATGAACATCATTACTACCTTAAGTTCCTTGGATAAACCTACTGGAAAAGAGAAAAATGGATCTAGCTTCAACGGATCCTTGGATGGCTCGAAGTTCTTGAAGCAGAATCATGACACGAAAACAAGTTCAAGTAAGATCATCACTTGAAATAAGATTGTTATAGTTATAGAAATTGAATCAAAGTTTTAATATGATTATTACCTTGTATTAGAATGATAACCTACTGTAAGAAACAAAGATTTCTTGAGGTTGGATGATCACCTTACAAGATTGGAAGTGAGCTAGCAAACTTGAAAGTATTCTTGATTTTATGTAACTAGAACTTGTAGAATTTATGAAGAACACTTAGAACTTGAAGATAGAACTTGAGAGAGATCAATTAGATGAAGAAAATTGAAGAATGAAAGTGTTTTGTAGGTGTTTTTTGTAGTGACCCGAACTTTTACATGTTTATATATATTAATTGAGATTGATATTTACATGATTAAATGTTTCCAACATGTTAAGCAATCAAACTTGTTAAGACTTGATTAATTGAAATATGTTTCATATAGACAATTGACCACCCAAGTTGACCGGTGATTCACGAACGTTAAAACTTGTAAAAACTATACAATGACATATATATGGTTATATATATAGTTAACATGTTTTTATTATAAGTATGTATCTCATTAGGTATTTTAACAATGAGTTATATACATAAAAATGAGACTATTAATTTAAGAAACTCGAAAACGATATATATAACGATTATCGTTATAACGTCTTACTAGGTACATATGAATCATATTAAGATATTGATACACTTGGTTAATTATGTTAAATGATAAGTAAATATATTATTAAGTGTATTAACAATGAAATACATATGTAAAAATAAGACTACTAACTTAATGATTTCGAAACGAGACATATATGTAACGATTATCGTTGTAACGGCATTTAACTGTATATACATCATACTAAGATATATTATATATCATAATATCATGATAATATAATAATTTAACATCTCATTTTTTATAATAAACAATGGGTTAACAACATTCAACAAGATCGTTAACCTAAAGGTTTCAAAACAACATTTACATGTAACGACTAACGATGACTTAACGACTCAGTTAAAATGTATATACATGTAGTGTTTTAATATGTATTTATACACTTTTGAAAGACTTCAATACACTTATCAAAATACTTCTACTTAACAAAAATGCTTACAATTACATCCTCGTTCAGTTTCATCAACAATTCTACTCGTATGCACCCGTATTCGTACTCGTACAATACACAGCTTTTAGATGTATGTACTATTGGTATATACACTCCAATGATTAGTTCTTAGCAGCCTATGTGAGTCACCTAACACATGTGGGAACCATCATTTGGCAACTAGCATGAAATATCTCATAAAATTACAAAAATATGAGTAATCATTCATGACTTATTTACATGAAAACAAAATTACATATCCTTTATATCTAATCCATACACCAACGACCAAAAACACCTACAAACACTTTCATTCTTCAATTTTTTTCATCTAATTGATCTCTCTCAAGTTCTATCTTCAAGTTCTAAGTGTTCTTCATAAATTCCAAAAGTTCTAGTTTCATAAAATCAAGAATACTTTCAAGTTTGCTAGCTCACTTCCAATCTTGTAAGGTGATCATCCAACCTCAAGAAATCTTTGTTTCTTACAGTAGGTTATCATTCTAATACAAGGTAATAATCATATTCAAACTTTGGTTCAATTTCTATAACTATAACAATCTTATTTCAAGTGATGATCTTACTTGAACTTGTTTTCGTGTCATGATTCTGCTTCAAGAACTTCGAGCCATCCAAGGATCCATTGAAGCTAGATCCATTTTTCTCTTTTCCAGTAGGTTTATCCAAGGAAATTAAGGTAGTAATGATGTTCATAACATCATTCGATTCATACATATAAAGCTATCTTATTCGAAGGTTTAAACTTGTAATCACTAGAACATAGTTTAGTTAATTCTAAACTTGTTCGCAAACAAAAGTTAATCCTTCTAATTTGAATTTTAAAATCAACTAAACACATGTTCTATATCTATACGATATGCTAACTTAATGATTTAAAACCTGGAAACACGAAAAACACCGTAAAACCGGATTTACGCCGTCGTAGTAACACCGCGGGCTGTTTTGGGTTAGTTAATTAAAAACTATGATAAACTTTTATTTAAAAGTTGTTATTCTGAGAAAATGATTTTTATTATGAACATGAAACTATATCCAAAAATTATGGTTAAACTCAAAGTGGAAGTATGTTTTCTAAAATGGTCATCTAAACGTCGTTCTTTCGACTGAAATGACTACCTTTACAAAAACGACTTGTAACTTATTTTTTTGACTATAAACCTATACTTTTTCTGTTTAGATTCATAAAATAGAGTTCAATATGAAACCATAGCAATTTGATTCACTCAAAACGGATTTAAAATGAAGAAGTTATGGGTAAAACAAGATTGGATAATTTTTCTCATTTTAGCTACGTGAAAATTGGTAACAAATCTATTCCAACCATAACTTAATCAACTTGTATTGTATATTATGTAATCTTGAGATACCATAGACACGTATACAATGTTTCGACCTATCATGTCGACACATCTATATATATTTCGGAACAACCATAGACACTCTATATGTGAATGTTGGAGTTAGCTATACAGGGTTGAGGTTGATTCCAAAATATATATAGTTTGAGTTGTGATCAATACTGAGATACGTATACACTGGGTCGTGGATTGATTCAAGATAATATTTATCGATTTATTTCTGTACATCTAACTGTGGACAACTAGTTGTAGGTTAATAACGAGGACAGCTGACTTAATAAACTTAAAACATCAAAATATATTAAAAGTGTTGTAAATATATTTTGAACATACTTTGATATATATGTATATATTGTTATAGGTTCGTGAATCAACCAGTGGTCAAGTCTTACTTCCCGACGAAGTAAAAATCTGTGAAAGTGAGTTATAGTCCCACTTTTAAAATCTAATATTTTTGGGATGAGAATACATGCAGGTTTTATAAATGATTTACAAAATAGACACAAGTACGTGAAACTACATTCTATGGTTGAATTATCGAAATCGAATATGCCCCTTTTTATTAAGTCTGGTAATCTAAGAATTAGGGAACAGACACCCTAATTGACGCGAATCCTAAAGATAGATCTATTGGGCCTAACAAACCCCATCCAAAGTACCGGATGCTTTAGTATTTCGAAATTTATATCATATCCGAAGGGTGTCCCGGAATGATGGGGATATTCTTATATATGCATCTTGTTATTGTCGGTTACCAGGTGTTCACCATATGAATGATTTTTATCTCTATGTATGGGATGTGTATTGAAATATGAAATCTTGTGGTCTATTGTTACGATTTGATATATATAGGTTAAACCTATAACTCACTAACATTTTTGTTGACGTTTAAAGCATGTTTATTCTCAGGTGAATACTAAGAGCTTCCGCTGTTGCATACTAAAATAAGGACAAGATTTGGAGTCCATGTTTGTATGATATTGTGTAAAAACTGCATTCAAGAAACTAATTTTGATGTAACATATTTGTATTGTAAACCATTATGTAATGGTCGTGTGTAAACAGGATATTTTAGATTATCATTATTTGATAATCTACGTAAAGCTTTTTAAACCTTTATTTATGAAATAAAGGTTATGGTTTGTTTTAAAAATGAATGCAGTCTTTGAAAAACGTCTCATATAGAGGTCAAAACCTCGCAACGAAATCAATTAATATGGAACGTTTTTAATCAATAAGAACGGGACATTTCAGTTGGTATCAGAGCGTTGGTCTTAGAGAACCAGAAAATTTGCATTAGTGTGTCTTATCGAGTTTGTTAGGATGCATTAGTGAGTCTGGACTTCGACCGTGTTTTCTTTAAAAATGATTGCTTAACATTTTTGTTGGAAACTATATATTTTTAACATATGAATATTATGTGATATATTAATCTCTTAACGTGTTTGATATTATGTGATAGATGTCTACCTCTAGAACAAGTCCCATTGACTCACCTAATAATAATGAAGAGTCAAATGTAAATTGGAATGATTCGTGGACTGATTCACAAGTTCCCGAAGAGGAACCGGAAGAAGAGTCGGAACCGGAAGAAGAATCAGAACCGGAAGAAGAATCGGAACCGGAAGAAGAAATAGAACCGGTGGGGGAAATAATAAAACGGTTAAGTAAAAGAGAATCCTCAACCAACCGACCAAGGTTAATTATGGTCAATGGTGTTTCCACCAAGGAAGCAAAATATTGGGAGGATTACCAATTCTCCGATGAATCGGATTCCGACGAGAATTCCGATGATGTTATAGAAATTACCCCAACTGAATTTAAAAAGGCAAAAGAAAATAATAAGGGAAAGGGCATAAAAATAGAGAAATCTAATTCCAACCCCGATGAACTTTATATGTATCGTCAACCCCCGAAGTCCTTAAGTTGTAACAATGACCCGGGAACCTCTAAACCACCAGGTTTTTCTAAACCAATGTGGACAACGATGGCTCGTATTAGGGGAACATCATATAACCCTAGAAACTTGGCAAAACGAACCAAAACCGAACAAGAAGAAACGAGCGAGTCGGAATAAGATAGTTACATTCGTGTGGTGTAATATATGTAATATAGTGTGCTTATGCTTTATGATATATGTAAAAATTGCTTGTATTAATAAGTATTTTTTTATGAATCTAATTCTTGTCTATTTTATAGTATAAAAACACAAAATGGATAGACAACCCAATATTTTAAGAGACCTACCCGGAGACATGATTGATGAAATCTTGTCTAGAGTCGGTCAGAATTCCTCGGCACAACTACTTAAGGCGAGATCAGTTTGTAAGACATTCGAAGAACATTCCAAGAATGCCTTGGTTTATAAAAGGCTTTCGTTCGGAAGATGGGGGATATCACATTGGGAAATCCATAAGTTACGATGTGTTTACTTTGACGCATATATTGCGGGAAACCCAAATGCTATTTTACGCAACGGGTTAAGAAATTATTTTGACTCAGTATATCCGAATATAGGACTTCGTGATTTAGAAAAAGCGGCTAACATGCAACATAAAGAAGCATGTTATGCTTACGGGTTAGTAATGTTCGCTTCTCACCAAAGTGAGAACAAGAACATCGGGCTACAACTATTAAACAAAACGTTCCCACAAGTAACGGAGTCGGTAATTAGGATAAGAAATGAGATTTTTAGATTGTTACGGGACTGTTGGACATTACGTAACCCTCGTCCCTTTGACGACGTTACAACACGCTGTCTTATCAACGGCCATAACGGTTATGTTGCACAAGACCAAGGATGGGAAGTAGTCCTAGTAAAACCAGAATGCATGACTTGTTTCTGGACGTATGAATTACGTGTCTTTATTGCCTTTGCTGAACGACTTGTGTACTAGCTAGAATTATCTTCACAACTATCTTGTATCAAAGTTATTGTGTGCTATATTTCATGCTTTATGTAAAATAAGCGGTATTGTAAGTTTGTAAAATATTGTATAAAAGTTTGAACGCGAAATATTATTATAATCAGTTTTTCATATAGAATTGTAGTAGTTGAATTGTATATTAGCTACTAAGTATGAACTTAACGGGTAGGTACTACCCGAATTTAAACTTATAAAACGCTAATATGAAGAAAAAGCTTTTATAAATGAGTTCATATTATGCTACGAAATACTATTAACTACTCTTAATATTCTGTATGATTAACTTGTTCCATTTGACTATTTTGAAGGAAATGGCACCGACTACTCGACACACCGTGAATATGAATGAAGAGGAATTCCGTACTTTTCTAGCTTCAAACATAGCCGCAGTACAGGCTGCGCTACATACCAACAATAACCTTGGATCTAGCAGTACAGGAAATCGTGTAGGATGCACCTACAAAGAATTTACTGCCTGCAAACCTTTGGAATTTGATGGAACCGAATGACCGATCGGATTGAAACGGTGGACCGAGAAGGTCGAATCGGTGTTTGCCATAAGTAAGTGTACTGAAGAGGACAAAGTGAAGTATGCTACGCATACCTTCACAGGTTCTGCGTTAACATGGTGGAATACCTATCTAGAGCAGGTGGGACAAGACGATGCGTACGCACTACCGTGGTCAGCATTCAAGCACTTGATGAACGAGAAGTACCGTCCCAGAACCGAGGTCAATAAGCTCAAGACAGAACTTAGAGGGTTACGAACCCAAGGATTTGATATTACCACGTACGAAAGACGATTCACAGAATTGTGCCTATTGTGTCCGGGAGCATTCAAAGATGAGGAAGAGAAGATCGACACGTTTGTGAAAGGATTACCGGAAAGAATCCAAGAAGATATAAGTTCACACGAGCCCGCCTCCATACAACAGGCATGTAGAATGGCTCACAAACTAGTGAACCAGATTGAAGAAAGAATTAAAGAACAGACTGCTGAAGAGGTCAATGTGAAGCAAGTCAAAAGAAAGTGGGAGGAAAATGGTGATAAGAATCACCAATACAACAACAACAGCAATTACAACAATAATCGCAACAATTATCCCAACAATCGCAACATCAATCGCAACTACAACAAACGGCCCAACAACAACAACAACAATAATAACAACAGCAACTACAACAATCATCCCAACAACAATAATAACCGCAACAACAATCAGAAGCAGCTATGCCAAAGGTGTGAAAAGTATCACTCGGGGTTCTGCACCAAATTTTGCAACAAGTGTAAAAGAAATGGTCATAGCGCGGCGAAGTGTGAGGTCTACGGACCAGGGGTTAATAGAACGAAAGGAACAAATGGTGTCGGAACGAGTAATGGCGGAGCAAGTAGTGTCGGAGCAAGTTATGCCAATGTAGTTTGTTATAAATGTGGAAAACCGGGCCACATTATTAGAAATTGCCCGAACCAGGAGAACACGAATGGACAAGGCCGCGGAAGAGTTTTCAATATTAATGCGGCAGAGGCACAAGAAGACCCGGAGCTTGTTACGGGTACATTTCTTATTGACAATAAATCTGCTTACGTTTTATTTGATTCGGGTGCGGATAGAAGCTATATGAGTAGAGATTTTTGTGCTAAATTAAGTTGTCCATTGACGCCTTTGGATAGTAAATTTTTACTCGAATTAGCAAATGGTAAATTAATTTCAGCAGATAATATATGTCGGAATCGAGAAATTAAACTGGTTAGCGAAACATTTAAGATTGATTTGATACCAGTAGAGTTAGGGAGTTTTGATGTGATAATCGGTATGGACTGGTTGAAAGAAGTGAAAGCAGAGATCGTTTGTTACAAAAATGCAATTCGCATTATACGAGAAAAAGGAAAACCCTTAATGGTGTACGGAGAAAAGGGCAACACGAAGCTACATCTTATTAGTAATTTGAAGGCACAAAAACTAATAAGAAAAGGTTGCTATGCTATTCTAGCACACGTCGAGAAAGTACAAACTGAAGAAAAGAGCATCAATGATGTTCCCATTGCAAAAGAATTTCCCGATGTATTTCCGAAAGAATTACCGGGATTACCCCCACATCGATCCGTTGAATTTCAAATAGATCTTGTACCAGGAGCTGCACCAATAGCTCGTGCTCCTTACAGACTCGCACCCAGCGAGATGAAAGAACTGCAAAGCCAATTACAAGAACTTTTAGAGCGTGGTTTCATTCGACCAAGCACATCACCGTGGGGAGCTCCTGTTTTGTTTGTCAAGAAGAAAGATGGTACATTCAGGTTGTGTATCGACTACCGAGAGTTGAACAAACTTACCATCAAGAACCGCTACCCACTACCGAGAATCGACGACTTATTTGATCAACTACAAGGCTCGTCTGTTTATTCAAAGATTGACTTACGTTCCGGGTACCATCAAATGCGGGTGAAAGAAGATGATATTCCAAAGACTGCTTTCAGAACACGTTACGGTCATTACGAGTTTATGGTCATGCCGTTTGGTTTAACTAATGCACCAGCTGTGTTCATGGACCTTATGAACCGAGTGTGTGGACCATACCTTGACAAGTTTGTCATTGTTTTCATTGATGACATACTTATTTACTCAAAGAATGACCAAGAACACGGTGAACATTTGAGAAAGGTGTTAGAAGTATTGAGGAAAGAAGAATTGTACGCTAAGTTTTCAAAGTGTGCATTTTGGTTGGAAGAAGTTCAATTCCTCGGTCACATAGTGAACAAAGAAGGTATTAAGGTGGATCCGGCAAAGATAGAAACTGTTGAAAAGTGGGAAACCCCGAAAACTCCGAAACACATACGCCAGTTTTTAGGACTAGCTGGTTACTACAGAAGGTTCATCCAAGACTTTTCCAGAATAGCAAAACCCTTGACTGCATTAACGCATAAAGGGAAGAAATTTGAATGGAATGATGAACAAGAGAAAGCGTTTCAGTTATTGAAGAAAAAGCTAACTACGGCACCTATATTGTCATTGCCTGAAGGGAATGATGATTTTGTGATTTATTGTGACGCATCAAAGCAAGGTCTCGGTTGTGTATTAATGCAACGAACGAAGGTGATTGCTTATGCGTCTAGACAATTGAAGATTCACGAACAAAATTATACGACGTATGATTTGGAATTAGGCGCGGTTGTTTTTGCATTAAAGACTTGGAGGCACTACTTATATGGGGTCAAAAGTATTATATATACCGACCACAAAAGTCTTCAACACATATTTAATCAGAAACAACTGAATATGAGGCAGCGTAGGTGGATTGAATTATTGAATGATTACGACTTTGAGATTCGTTACCATCCGGGGAAGGCAAATGTGGTAGCCGATGCCTTGAGCAGGAAGGACAGAGAACCCATTCGAGTAAAATCTATGAATATAATGATTCATAATAACCTTACTACTCAAATAAAGGAGGCGCAACAAGGAGTTTTAAAAGAGGGAAATTTAAAGGATGAAATACCCAAAGGATCGGAGAAGCATCTTAATATTCGGGAAGACGGAACCCGGTATAGGGCTGAAAGGATTTGGGTACCAAAATTTGGAGATATGAGAGAAATGGTACTTAGAGAAGCTCATAAAACCAGATACTCAATACATCCTGGAACGGGGAAGATGTACAAGGATCTCAAGAAACATTTTTGGTGGCCGGGTATGAAAGCCGATGTTGCTAAATACGTAGGAGAATGTTTGACGTGTTCTAAGGTCAAAGCTGAGCATCAGAAACCATCAGGTCTACTTCAACAACCTGAAATCCCGGAATGGAAATGGGAAAACATTACCATGGATTTCATCACTAAATTGCCAAGGACTGCAAGTGGTTTTGATACTATTTGAGTAATAGTTGATCGTCTCACCAAATCAGCACACTTCCTGCCAATAAGAGAAGATGACAAGATGGAGAAGTTAGCACGACTGTATTTGAAGGAAGTCGTCTCCAGACATGGAATACCAATCTCTATTATCTCTGATAGGGATGGCAGATTTATTTCAAGATTCTGGCAGACATTACAGCAAGCATTAGGAACTCGTCTAGACATGAGTACTGCCTATCATCCACAAACTGATGGGCAGAGTGAAAGGACGATACAAACGCTTGAAGACATGCTACGAGCATGTGTTATTGATTTCGGAAACAGTTGGGATCGACATCTACCATTAGCAGAATTTTCCTACAACAACAGCTACCATTCAAGCATTGAGATGGCGCCGTTTGAAGCACTTTATGGTAGAAAGTGCAGGTCTCCGATTTGTTGGAGTGAAGTGGGGGATAGACAGATTACGGGTCCGGAGATTATACAAGAAACTACCGAGAAGATCATCCAAATTCAACAACGGTTGAAAACCGCCCAAAGTCGACAAAAGAGCTACGCTGACATTAAAAGAAAAGATATAGAATTTGAAATTGGAGAGATGGTCATGCTTAAAGTTGCACCTTGGAAAGGCGTTGTTCGATTTGGTAAACGAGGGAAATTAAATCCATGGTATATTGGACCATTCAAGATTATTGATCGTGTCGGACCAGTAGCTTACCGACTTGAGTTACCTCAACAACTCGCGGCTGTACATAACACTTTCCACGTCTCGAATTTGAAGAAATGTTTTTCTAAAGAAGATCTCACTATTCCATTAGATGAAATCCAAATCAACGAAAAACTCCAATTCATCGAAGAACCCGTCGAAATAATGGATCGTGAGGTTAAAAGACTTAAGCAAAACAAGATACCAATTGTTAAGGTTCGATGGAATGCTCGTAGAGGATCCGAGTTCACCTGGGAGCGTGAAGATCAGATGAAGAAGAAATACCCGCATCTATTTCCAGAAGATTCGTCAACACCTTCAACAGCTTAAAATTTCGGGACGAAATTTATTTAACGGGTAGGTACTGTAGTGACCCGAACTTTTACATGTTTATATATATTAATTGAGATTGATATTTACATGATTAAATGTTTCCAACATGTTAAGCAATCAAACTTGTTAAGACTTGATTAATTGAAATATGTTTCATATAGACAATTGACCACCCAAGTTGACCGGTGATTCACGAACGTTAAAACTTGTAAAAACTATACAATGACATATATATGGTTATATATATAGTTAACATGTTTTTATTATAAGTATGTATCTCATTAGGTATTTTAACAATGAGTTATATACATAAAAATGAGACTATTAATTTAAGAAACTCGAAAACGATATATATAACGATTATCGTTATAACGTCTTACTAGGTACATATGAATCATATTAAGATATTGATACACTTGGTTAATTATGTTAAATGATAAGTAAATATATTATTAAGTGTATTAACAATGAAATACATATGTAAAAATAAGACTACTAACTTAATGATTTCGAAACGAGACATATATGTAACGATTATCGTTGTAACGACATTTAACTGTATATACATCATACTAAGATATATTATATATCATAATATCATGATAATATAATAATTTAACATCTCATTTTTTATAATAAACAATGGGTTAACAACATTCAACAAGATCGTTAACCTAAAGGTTTCAAAACAACATTTACATGTAACGACTAACGATGACTTAACGACTCAGTTAAAATGTATATACATGTAGTGTTTTAATATGTATTTATACACTTTTGAAAGACTTCAATACACTTATCAAAATACTTCTACTTAACAAAAATGCTTACAATTACATCCTCGTTCAGTTTCATCAACAATTCTACTCGTATGCACCCGTATTCGTACTCGTACAATACACAGCTTTTAGATGTATGTACTATTGGTATATACACTCCAATGATTAGTTCTTAGCAGCCTATGTGAGTCACCTAACACATGTGGGAACCATCATTTGGCAACTAGCATGAAATATCTCATAAAATTACAAAAATATGAGTAATCATTCATGACTTATTTACATGAAAACAAAATTACATATCCTTTATATCTAATCCATACACCAACGACCAAAAACACCTACAAACACTTTCATTCTTCAATTTTTTTCATCTAATTGATCTCTCTCAAGTTCTATCTTCAAGTTCTAAGTGTTCTTCATAAATTCCAAAAGTTCTAGTTTCATAAAATCAAGAATACTTTCAAGTTTGCTAGCTCACTTCCAATCTTGTAAGGTGATCATCCAACCTCAAGAAATCTTTGTTTCTTACAGTAGGTTATCATTCTAATACAAGGTAATAATCATATTCAAACTTTGGTTCAATTTCTATAACTATAACAATCTTATTTCAAGTGATGATCTTACTTGAACTTGTTTTCGTGTCATGATTCTGCTTCAAGAACTTCGAGCCATCCAAGGATCCATTGAAGCTAGATCCATTTTTCTCTTTTCCAGTAGGTTTATCCAAGGAAATTAAGGTAGTAATGATGTTCATAACATCATTCGATTCATACATATAAAGCTATCTTATTCGAAGGTTTAAACTTGTAATCACTAGAACATAGTTTAGTTAATTCTAAACTTGTTCGCAAACAAAAGTTAATCCTTCTAACTTGAATTTTAAAATCAACTAAACACATGTTCTATATCTATACGATATGCTAACTTAATGATTTAAAACCTGGAAACACGAAAAACACCGTAAAACCGGATTTACGCCGTCGTAGTAACACCGCGGGCTGTTTTGGGTTAGTTAATTAAAAACTATGATAAACTTTTATTTAAAAGTTGTTATTCTGAGAAAATGATTTTTATTATGAACATGAAACTATATCCAAAAATTATGGTTAAACTCAAAGTGGAAGTATGTTTTCTAAAATGGTCATCTAGACGTCGTTCTTTCGACTGAAATGACTACCTTTACAAAAACAACTTGTAACTTATTTTTTTGACTATAAACCTATACTTTTTCTGTTTAGATTCATAAAATAGAGTTCAATATGAAACCATAGCAATTTGATTCACTCAAAACGGATTTAAAATGAAGAAGTTATGGGTAAAACAAGATTGGATAATTTTTCTCATTTTAGCTACGTGAAAATTGGTAACAAATCTATTCCAACCATAACTTAATCAACTTGTATTGTATATTATGTAATCTTGAGATACCATAGACACGTATACAATGTTTTGACCTATCATGTCGACACATCTATATATATATTTCGGAACAACCATAGACACTCTATATGTGAATGTTGGAGTTAGCTATACAGGGTTGAGGTTGATTCCAAAATATATATAGTTTGAGTTGTGATCAATACTGAGATACGTATACACTGGGTCGTGGATTGATTCAAGATAATATTTATCGATTTATTTCTGTACATCTAACTGTGGACAACTAGTTGTAGGTTAATAACGAGGACAGCTGACTTAATAAACTTAAAACATCAAAATATATTAAAAGTGTTGTAAATATATTTTGAACATACTTTGATATATATGTATATATTGTTATAGGTTCGTGAATCAACCAGTGGTCAAGTCTTACTTCCCGACGAAGTAAAAATCTGTGAAAGTGAGTTATAGTCCCACTTTTAAAATCTAATATTTTTGGGATGAGAATACATGCAGGTTTTATAAATGATTTACAAAATAGACACAAGTACGTGAAACTACATTCTATGGTTGAATTATCGAAATCGAATATGCCCCTTTTTATTAAGTCTGGTAATCTAAGAATTAGGGAACAGACACCCTAATTGACGCGAATCCTAAAGATAGATCTATTGGGCCTAACAAACCCCATCCAAAGTACCGGATGCTTTAGTATTTCGAAATTTATATCATATCCGAAGGGTGTCCCGGAATGATGGGGATATTCTTATATATGCATCTTGTTATTGTCGGTTACCAGGTGTTCACCATATGAATGATTTTTATCTCTATGTATGGGATGTGTATTGAAATATGAAATCTTGTGGTCTATTGTTACGATTTGATATATATAGGTTAAACCTATAACTCACTAACATTTTTGTTGACGTTTAAAGCATGTTTATTCTCAGGTGAATACTAAGAGCTTCCGCTGTTGCATACTAAAATAAGGACAAGATTTGGAGTCCATGTTTGTATGATATTGTGTAAAAACTGCATTCAAGAAACTAATTTTGATGTAACATATTTGTATTGTAAACCATTATGTAATGGTCGTGTGTAAACAGGATATTTTAGATTATCATTATTTGATAATCTACGTAAAGCTTTTTAAACCTTTATTTATGAAATAAAGGTTATGGTTTGTTTTAAAAATGAATGCAGTCTTTGAAAAACGTCTCATATAGAGGTCAAAACCTCGCAACGAAATCAATTAATATGGAACGTTTTTAATCAATAAGAACGGGACATTTCAGTTGGTATCAGAGCGTTGGTCTTAGAGAACCAGAAAATTTGCATTAGTGTGTCTTATCGAGTTTGTTAGGATGCATTAGTGAGTCTGGACTTCGACCGTGTTTTCTTTAAAAATGATTGCTTAACATTTTTGTTGGAAACTATATATTTTTAACATATGAATATTATGTGATATATTAATCTCTTAACGTGTTTGATATTATGTGATAGATGTCTACCTCTAGAACAAGTCCCATTGACTCACCTAATAATAATGAAGAGTCAAATGTAAATTGGAATGATTCGTGGACTGATTCACAAGTTCCCGAAGAGGAACCGGAAGAAGAGTCGGAACCGGAAGAAGAATCAGAACCGGAAGAAGAATCGGAACCGGAAGAAGAAATAGAACCGGTGGGGGAAATAATAAAACGGTTAAGTAAAAGAGAATCCTCAACCAACCGACCAAGGTTAATTATGGTCAATGGTGTTTCCACCAAGGAAGCAAAATATTGGGAGGATTACCAATTCTCCGATGAATCGGATTCCGACGAGAATTCCGATGATGTTATAGAAATTACCCCAACTGAATTTAAAAAGGCAAAAGAAAATAATAAGGGAAAGGGCATAAAAATAGAGAAATCTAATTCCAACCCCGATGAACTTTATATGTATCGTCAACCCCCGAAGTCCTTAAGTTGTAACAATGACCCGGGAACCTCTAAACCACCAGGTTTTTCTAAACCAATGTGGACAACGACGGCTCGTATTAGGGGAACATCATATATCCCTAGAAACTTGGCAAAACGAACCAAAACCGAACAAGAAGAAACGAGCGAGTCGGAAAAAGATAGTTACATTCGTGTGGTGTAATATATGTAATATAGTGTGCTTATGCTTTATGATATATGTAAAAATTGCTTGTATTAATAAGTATTTTTTTTATGAATCTAATTCTTGTCTATTTTATAGTATAAAAACACAAAATGGATAGACAACCCAATATTTTAAGAGACCTACCCGGAGACATGATTGATGAAATCTTGTCTAGAGTCGGTCAGAATTCCTCGGCACAACTACTTAAGGCGAGATCAGTTTGTAAGACATTCGAAGAACATTCCAAGAATGCCTTGGTTTATAAAAGGCTTTCGTTCGGAAGATGGGGGATATCACATTGGGAAATCCATAAGTTACGATGTGTTTACTTTGACGCATATATTGCGGGAAACCCAAATGCTATTTTACGCAACGGGTTAAGAAATTATTTTGACTCAGTATATCCGAATATAGGACTTCGTGATTTAGAAAAAGCGGCTAACATGCAACATAAAGAAGCATGTTATGCTTACGGGTTAGTAATGTTCGCTTCTCACCAAAGTGAGAACAAGAACATCGGGCTACAACTATTAAACAAAACGTTCCCACAAGTAACGGAGTCGGTAATTAGGATAAGAAATGAGATTTTTAGATTGTTACGGGACTGTTGGACATTACGTAACCCTCGTCCCTTTGACGACGTTACAACACGCTGTCTTATCAACGGCCATAACGGTTATGTTGCACAAGACCAAGGATGGGAAGTAGTCCTAGTAAAACCAGAATGCATGACTTGTTTCTGGACGTATGAATTACGTGTCTTTATTGCCTTTGCTGAACGACTTGTGTACTAGCTAGAATTATCTTCACAACTATCTTGTATCAAAGTTATTGTGTGCTATATTTCATGCTTTATGTAAAATAAGCGGTATTGTAAGTTTGTAAAATATTGTATAAAAGTTTGAACGCGAAATATTATTATAATCAGTTTTTCATATAGAATTGTAGTAGTTGAATTGTATATTAGCTACTAAGTATGAACTTAACGGGTAGGTACTACCCGAATTTAAACTTATAAAACGCTAATATGAAGAAAAAGCTTTTATAAATGAGTTCATATTATGCTACGAAATACTATTAACTACTCTTAATATTCTGTATGATTAACTTGTTCCATTTGACTATTTTGAAGGAAATGGCACCGACTACTCGACACACCGTGAATATGAATGAAGAGGAATTCCGTACTTTTCTAGCTTCAAACATAGCCGCAGTACAGGCTGCGCTACATACCAACAATAACCTTGGATCTAGCAGTACAGGAAATCGTGTAGGATGCACCTACAAAGAATTTACTGCCTGCAAACCTTTGGAATTTGATGGAACCGAAGGACCGATCGGATTGAAACGGTGGACCGAGAAGGTCGAATCGGTGTTTGCCATAAGTAAGTGTACTGAAGAGGACAAAGTGAAGTATGCTACGCATACCTTCACAGGTTCTGCGTTAACATGGTGGAATACCTATCTAGAGCAGGTGGGACAAGACGATGCGTACGCACTACCGTGGTCAGCATTCAAGCACTTGATGAACGAGAAGTACCGTCCCAGAACCGAGGTCAATAAGCTCAAGACAGAACTTAGAGGGTTACGAACCCAAGGATTTGATATTACCACGTACGAAAGACGATTCACAGAATTGTGCCTATTGTGTCCGGGAGCATTCGAAGATGAGGAAGAGAAGATCGACACGTTTGTGAAAGGATTACCGGAAAGAATCCAAGAAGATATAAGTTCACACGAGCCCGCCTCCATACAACAGGCATGTAGAATGGCTCACAAACTAGTGAACCAGATTGAAGAAAGAATTAAAGAACAGACTGCTGAAGAGGTCAATGTGAAGCAAGTCAAAAGAAAGTGGGAGGAAAATGGTGATAAGAATCACCAATACAACAACAACAGCAATTACAACAATAATCGCAACAATTATCCCAACAATCGCAACATCAATCGCAACTACAACAAACGGCCCAACAACAACAACAACAATAATAACAACAGCAACTACAACAATCATCCCAACAACAATAATAACCGCAACAACAACAACAATCAGAAGCAGCTATGCCAAAGGTGTGAAAAGTATCACTCGGGGTTCTGCACCAAATTTTGCAACAAGTGTAAAAGAAATGGTCATAGCGCGGCGAAGTGTGAGGTCTACGGACCAGGGGTTAATAGAACGAAAGGAAAAAATGGTGTCGGAAAGAGTAATGGCGGAGCAAGTAGTGTCGGAGCAAGTTATGCCAATGTAGTTTGTTATAAATGTGGAAAACCGGGCCACATTATTAGAAATTGCCCGAACCAGGAGAACACGAATGGACAAGGCCGCGGAAGAGTTTTCAATATTAATGCGGCAGAGGCACAAGAAGACCCGGAGCTTGTTACGGGTACGTTTCTTATTGACAATAAATCTGCTTACGTTTTATTTGATTCGGGTGCGGATAGAAGCTATATGAGTAGAGATTTTTGTGCTAAATTAAGTTGTCCATTGACGCCTTTGGATAGTAAATTTTTACTCGAATTATCAAATGGTAAATTAATTTCAGCAGATAATATATGTCGGAATCGAGAAATTAAACTGGTTAGCGAAACATTTAAGATTGATTTGATACCAGTAGAGTTAGGGAGTTTTGATGTGATAATCGGTATGGACTGGTTGAAAGAAGTGAAAGCAGAGATCGTTTGTTACAAAAATGCAATTCGCATTATACGAGAAAAAGGAAAACCCTTAATGGTGTACGGAGAAAAGGGCAACACGAAGCTACATCTTATTAGTAATTTGAAGGCACAAAAACTAATAAGAAAAGGTTGCTATGCTGTTCTAGCACACGTCGAGAAAGTACAAACTGAAGAAAAGAGCATCAATGATGTTCCCATTGCAAAAGAATTTCCCGATGTATTTCCGAAAGAATTACCGGGATTACCCCCACATCGATCCGTTGAATTTCAAATAGATCTTGTACCAGGAGCTGCACCAATAGCTCGTGCTCCTTACAGACTCGCACCCAGCGAGATGAAAGAACTGCAAAGCCAATTACAAGAACTTTTAGAGCGTGGTTTCATTCGACCAAGCACATCACCGTGGGGAGCTCCTGTTTTGTTTGTCAAGAAGAAAGATGGTACATTCAGGTTGTGTATCGACTACCGAGAGTTGAACAAACTTACCATCAAGAACCGCTACCCACTACCGAGAATCGACGACTTATTTGATCAACTACAAGGCTCGTCTGTTTATTCAAAGATTGACTTACGTTCCGGGTACCATCAAATGCGGGTGAAAGAAGATGATATTCCAAAGACTGCTTTCAGAACACGTTACGGTCATTACGAGTTTATGGTCATGCCGTTTGGTTTAACTAATGCACCAGCTGTGTTCATGGACCTTATGAACCGAGTGTGTGGACCATACCTTGACAAGTTTGTCATTGTTTTCATTGATGACATACTTATTTACTCAAAGAATGACCAAGAACACGGTGAACATTTGAGAAAGGTGTTAGAAGTATTGAGGAAAGAAGAATTGTACGCTAAGTTTTCAAAGTGTGCATTTTGGTTGGAAGAAGTTCAATTTCTCGGTCACATAGTGAACAAAGAAGGTATTAAGGTGGATCCGGCAAAGATAGAAACTGTTGAAAAGTGGGAAACCCCGAAAACTCCGAAACACATACGCCAGTTTTTAGGACTAGCTGGTTACTACAGAAGGTTCATCCAAGACTTTTCCAGAATAGCAAAACCCTTGACTGCATTAACGCATAAAGGGAAGAAATTTGAATGGAATGATGAACAAGAGAAAGCGTTTCAGTTATTGAAGAAAAAGCTAACTACGGCACCTATATTGTCATTGCCTGAAGGGAATGATGATTTTGTGATTTATTGTGACGCATCAAAGCAAGGTCTCGGTTGTGTATTAATGCAACGAACGAAGGTGATTGCTTATGCGTCTAGACAATTGAAGATTCACGAACAAAATTATACGACGTATGATTTGGAATTAGGCGCGGTTGTTTTTGCATTAAAGACTTGGAGGCACTACTTATATGGGGTCAAAAGTATTATATATACCGACCACAAAAGTCTTCAACACATATTTAATCAGAAACAACTGAATATGAGGCAGCGTAGGTGGATTGAATTGTTGAATGATTACGACTTTGAGATTCGTTACCATCCGGGGAAGGCAAATGTGGTAGCCGATGCCTTGAGCAGGAAGGACAGAGAACCCATTCGAGTAAAATCTATGAATATAATGATTCATAATAACCTTACTACTCAAATAAAGGAGGCGCAACAAGGAGTTTTAAAAGAGGGAAATTTAAAGGATGAAATACCCAAAGGATCGGAGAAGCATCTTAATATTCGGGAAGACGGAACCCGGTATAGGGCTGAAAGGATTTGGGTACCAAAATTTGGAGATATGAGAGAAATGGTACTTAGAGAAGCTCATAAAACCAGATACTCAATACATCCTGGAACGGGGAAGATGTACAAGGATCTCAAGAAACATTTTTGGTGGCCGGGTATGAAAGCCGATGTTGCTAAATACGTAGGAGAATGTTTGACGTGTTCTAAGGTCAAAGCTGAGCATCAGAAACCATCAGGTCTACTTCAACAACCTGAAATCCCGGAATGGAAATGATGTTATATGTATTTTTACTATAAATTATATATAGTAACAACCATAGACAATGGAAATGACGTGTTCGGAACAACCATAGACACTCTATATGCAGTAATGTTGGAGTTAGCTATACAGGGTTAAGGTTGATTCCAAAAATATATATACTTTGAGTTGTGATCTAGCCTGAGACGTGTATACACTGGGTCGTGGATTGATTCAAGATAATATATATCAATTTATTTCTGTACATCTAACTTTGGACAACTAGTTGTAGGTTACTAACGAGGACAGCTGACTTAATACACTCAAATCTTTAAAACATAATAAAAATGGTTGTAATTATATTTTGATCATACTTTGATATATATGTACATATTTGTATAGGTTCGTGAATCGATCTGTGGCCAAGTCTTATTTCCGAAGAAGGAAATATATGTGAAAGTGAGTTATAGTCCCACTTTTAAAATCTAATATTTTTGGGATGAGAATACATGTAGGTTTTATAAATGATTTACAAAATAGACACAAGTACGTGAAACTACATTCTATGGTTGAATTATCGAAATCGAATATGTCCCTTTTTATTAAGTCTGGTAATCTAAGAATTAGGGAACAGACACCCTAATTGAAGCGAATCCTAAAGATAGATCTATTGGGCCTAACAAACCGCATCCAAATTACCGGATGCTTTAGTACTTTGAAATTTATATCATATTCGAAGGGTGTCCCGGAATGATGGGGATATTCTTATATTTGCATCTTGTTAATGTCGGTTACCAGGTGTTCACCATATGAATGATTTTTATCTCTATGTATGGGATGTGCATTGAAATATGAAATCTTGTGGTCTATTGTTACGATTTGATATATATAGGTTAAACCTATAACTCACCAACATTTTTGTTGACGTTTAAAGCAAGTTTATTCTCAGGTGAATACTAAGAGCTTCCGCTGTTGCATACTAAAATAAGGACAAGATTTGGAGTTCATGTTTGTATGATATTGTGTAAAAACTGCATTCAAGAAACATATGTCGATGTAATATATTTCTGTTGTAAACCATTATGTAATGGTCGTGTGTAAACAGTATATTTTAGATTATCATTATTTGATAATCTACGTAATGTTTTTAAAACCTTTATTTATAAAATAAAGGTTATGGTTGTTTTAAAAATGAATGCAGTCTTTGAAAAACGTCTCATATAGAGGTCAAAACCTCGCAACGAAATCAATTATTATGGAACGTTTATAATCAATATGAACGGGACATTTCTGTTGGTATCTGAGCGTTGGTCTTAGAGAACCAGAAAATTTGCATTATTGTGTCTTATCGAGTTTGTTAGGATGCATTAGCGAGTCTGGACGTCGACCGTGTTTTCTTTAAAAATGATTGCTTAACATTTTTGTTGGAAACTATATATTATTAACATGTAAATATTATGTGATATATTAATCTCTTAATATGTTTGATATTGTGTGATAGATGTCTACCTCTAGCACAAATCCTATTGACTCACCTAATAATAACGAAGAGTCGAATATATATTGGCAAGATTCACAAGTTCTCGAAGAACCGGAAGAAGAGGAAACGGAACCGGAAGAAGAGGAACCAGAAGAAGAGGAACCAGAAGAAGAGGAACCGGAAGAAGAAGAGGTTCCGGAGGGGGGAATAGTAGGAACCACAGAAAACCGGTCAAATAAAAGAAAATCCTCAACCAATGGACCTAAGTTAATAATGGTCAATGGTGTTTCCGCTAAGGAAGTAAAATATTGGGAAAATTACCAATTTTCCGATGAATCGGATCCTGATGAGGATTCCGATGATGTTATAGAAATTATCCCGACCCAATTTAATGAGGCAAAAGAAAATAATAAGGGAAAAGGCATCAAAATAGAGAAATCTGATTTCGACCCCGATGAACTTTATATGTACCGTCAACACCCGTATTTTCAATATCGTGATAATAACCCGGGAACCTCTAAACCACCAGGTTTTTCTAAACCAATGTGGAAAATGACGACTCGTATTAGAGGAACATCATATATCCCTAGAAGATTAGGAAAAAGAACCAAGTCCGAAGAAGAAGAAATCAGTGATTCAGATTAGAGGGGTGTGAGCATGTTGTGTAATAAATGTATTGTAGTGTGCTTGTACTTTTATGTTCTATGTAAAAATTGCTTGTATTGTTTGTTATTACGAATCTAATCCTTGTCTATTTAAAGTATAAAAATAAAATGGACGTTAAGGGTAGACAACCGAATATTTTAGAAGACCTACCAGAGGATATGATTGAGGAAATCTTGTCTAGAGTCGGTCAGAATTCATCAGCACATTTAGTTATGGCGAAATTAACTTGTCAAACATTTGAAAGACTTTCCAGAAATGCCTTAGTTTATAAAAGGCTTTCCTTTGATAGGTGGGGTATATCACATTGGGGAGACTTTAAGTTACGCCGTGTTTTCTTTAAAGCATTAAATGCGGGGAACCCAAATGCAATTTTACGCTACGGGTTAAGAACCTATTTTGACTCAACATATCCCAACATAGGATTTCATGAATTAGAAAGAGCTTCTAACATGCAACATAAAGAAGCATGTTATGCTTACGGATTAGTGATGTTCGCTTCTTACCAAAGTGAGAAAAAGAACATCGGATTGCAGCTTTTAAATAAAACTTTCCCACAAGTGACGGATTCAGTAGTTGGGGTGAGAAACAAGGTTTTTAGATTATTACGGGGCTGTTGGACATTACGAAACCCTCATCCTTTTGACGACATTACAACATGCTGCCTAGACAATGGTCATAACGGTTATTTTTCACAAGACCAAGGATGGGAAGTCGTCTTAGTAAAACCAGAATGCATGACTTGTTTCTGGACTTATGAATTATGTGTCTTTATTTCCTTTGCTGAACAACTTGCGTATTAACTAGATTTATCTTCAAAACTGTCCTGTATCATAGTGTACTATATTTCATGTTATATGTAATATAGCGAAGTTGTAAGTTTGAAGAATATTTGTATGTGATATATTATTATAATCAGTTTTTCATATGGAATTGTAGTAGTTGAATTGTATATTAGCTACTAAGTATGAACTTAACGGGTAGGTAGTACCCGAATTTAAACTTATAAAACGCTAATATGAAGAAAAAGCTTTTATAAATGAGTTCATATTATGCTACGAGATACTATTGACTACTCTTAATATTCTGTATGATTAACTTGTTTCATTTGACTATTTTAAAGGAAATGGCACCGACTACTCGACACACCTTGAATATGGGCGAAGAGGAATTTCGTGCCTTTCTTGCTTCAAACATAGCCGCAGTACAGGCTGCGCTACATACCAACAATAACTCTGAATCTAGCAATACAGCTAACGGCGCAAGAAATCGTGTAGGATGCTCCTACAAGGAATTCACTGCCTGCAAACCTTCAGAATTTGATGGGACCGAAGGACCAATCGGATTGAAACGGTGGACCAAGAAAGTTGAATCGGTGTTTGCCATAAGTAAGTGTGCTGAAGGAGACAAAGTGAAGTACACTACGCATACCTTCACAGGTATTGCGTTAACATGGTGGAATACCTATCTAGAGCAAGTGAGACAAGATGCTGCTTACGCGCTACCGTGGTCAGCATTCAAGCACTTGATGAACGAGAAGTACCGTCCCAGAACCGAGGTCAATAAGCTCAAGTCAGAACTTGGAGGGTTATGAACGCAGGGATTCGATATTACTTCATACGAAAGACGATTCACAGAATTGTGCCTATTGTGTCCGAGAGCGTTCGAAGATGAGGAAGAGAAGATCGACGCGTTTGTGAAAGGGTTACCGGAGAGAATCCAAGAAGATATAAGTTCACACGAGCCTGCCTCCATACAAAAGGCATGTAGAATGGCTCACAAACTAGTGAACCAGATTGAGGGAAGAATTAAAGAACAGGCGGCCGAAGAGGCCAACGTGAAGCTAGTCAAAAGAAAGTGGGAGGAAAACGGTGATAAGAGTCACCAAAACAACAACAACTATCCCAACAATCGCAACATCAATCGCAACTACAACAAACGGCACAACAACAACAACAACAACAACAACAACTACAACAATCATCCCAACAATACTAACAACCGCAACAACAACAACAATCAGAAGCAGCTATGCCAAAGGTGTGAAAAGTATCACTCGGAGTTCTGCACCAAATTTTGCAACAAGTGTAAAAGAAATGGTCATAGCGCGGTGAAGTGTGAGGTCTACGGACCAGGGATTAACAGAACGAAAGGAACAAATGGTGTCGGAACTAGTAATGGCGGAGCAAGTAGTGTCGGAGCAAGTTATGCCAATGTAGTTTGTTATAAATGTGGAAAACCGGGCCACATTATTAGAAATTTCCCGAACCAGGAGAACACGAATGGACAAGGCCACGGAAGAGTTTTCAATATTAATGCGGCAGAGGCACAGGAAGACCCAGAGCTTGTTACGGGTACGTTTCTTATTGACAATAAATATGCTTACGTTTTATTTGATTCGGGTGCGGATAGAAGCTATATGAGTAGAGATTTTTGTGCTAAATTAAGTTGTCCATTGACGCCGTTGGATAGTAAATTTTTACTTTAATTAGCAAACGGTAAATTAATTTCAGCAGATTATATATGCCGGAATCGAGAAATTAAACTGGGTAGCGAAATATTTAAGATTGATTTGATACCAGTAGAGTTAGGGAGTTTTGATGTAATAATTGGCATGGACTGGCTGAAGGAGATGAAAGCAGAGATCGTATTTTACAAAAATGTAATTCGCATTGTACGAGAAGAAGGAGAACCTTTAATGGTGTACGGAGAAAAGGGCAACACGAAGCTACATCTTATTAGTAATTTGAAGGCACAAAAACTAATAAGAAAAGGTTGCTATGCTGTTCTAGCACACGTCGAGAAAGTACAAACTGAAGAAAAGAGCATCAATGATGTTTCCATCGCAAAAGAATTTCCCGATGTATTTTCGAAAGAATTATCGGGACTACCTCCACATCGATCTGTTGAATTTCAAATAGATCTTGTACCAGGAGCTGCACCAATAGCTTGTGCTCCTTACAGACTCGCACCCAGCAAGATGAAAGAACTGCAAAGCCAACTGCAAGAAATATTAGAACGTGGTTTCATTCGACCAAGCACATCACCATGGGGAGCTCCTGTTTTGTTTGTCAAGAAGAAGGATGGTACATTTAGGTTGTGTATTGACTACAGAGAGTTGAATAAACTTACCATCAAAAACCTTTATCCACTGCCGAGAATTGACGACTTATTTGATCAACTACAAGGCTCGTCAGTTTATTCGAAAATCAATTTACGTTCTGGATATCATCAAATGAGAGTAAAGGAGGATGATATTCCAAAAACTGCTTTTAGGACTCGTTATGGTCATTACGAGTTTATGGTTATGCCGTTTGGATTGACTAACGCACCAGCTGTGTTCATGGACCTTATGAACCGAGTGTGTGGGCCATATCTTGACAAGTTTGTCATTGTTTTCATCGATGACATACTTATTTACTCAAAGGATGATCAAGAGCACGAAGAACATTTGATGAAAGGACCCGTTCATATACATTATAAATGATTCACAATAGTTGATTACATCGCGAGGTATTTGACCTCTATATGATACATTTTACAAACATTGCATTCGTTTTTAAAAGACAAACTTTCTTTACAACGAAAGTTGACGGCATGCACACTATTTCATAATACATCCAACTATAATTGACTTAATAATAATCTTGATTAACTCAATGACTCGAATGCAACGTCTTTCAAAATATGCCATGAATGACTCCAAGTAATATCCTTAAAATGAGCTAATGCACAGCGGAAGATTTCTTTAATACCTGAGAATAAACATGCTTTAAACTGTCAACCAAAAGGTTGGTGAGTTCATAGGTTTATCATAACAATCATTTCAATATATTAATAGACCACGAGATTTTCTTTTATAAATATATGTACACTCGCAAGTATATAAAAGTATTCTATAAGTTATAGGTACCCGGTAACAAGCCTTAACGTTCATGTTTTACCCTCTGAAGTACACCGGATCAGGTGTGTTTAAAATAACCTCGAAGTACTAAAGCATCCCATAGTCAGGATGGGGTTTGTCAGGCTCAATAGATCTATCTTTAGGATTCGCGCCTACCGTACATAGACAAGTAGTTTAATGTTACCAAGCTAAGGGTATATTTCTGGTTTAAACCCACGTAGAATTAGTTTTAGTACTTGTGCCTATTTCGTAAAACATTTATAAAAACAGCGCATGTATTCTCAGTCCCAAAAATATATATAAAAGGGAGCAAATGAAACTCACCATACTGTATTTCGTAGTAAAAATACATATAACGTCATTTAACAAGTGCAAGGTTGGCCTCGAATTCACGAACGTATCAATATTGAGATTCAATATTGCAGGAAAGTACGTAGACGCAACGGAGATGATAAACACTAGATTGACCTCACGAGCATACCCATGAACCATACCCATCACCTCCATAGCTATAACCCATAATTTCCTTAGCTTCGACTCATTAAAAAAAACTATTTTGAAATCAATCGGACAGCACTCCGTCGTAATATTTTATGTATACTAATAATATCTTGAAATAATACAGAGCAAATATATATATATATATATATATATATATATATATATATATATATATATATATATATATATATATATATAAATCGATTGAGAGAGTTTAGAAAAATATATTTTCAAGTTTCTATGAAATAATGAAACCTATTGAATTCTATTTATAATAGATTTTTGAATTATTAAAGTGAATTATTATAGTATGAATTATTAAAGTGAATTATTAAAGTATGAATTATTAAAGTGAATTATTAAAGTATGAATTATTAAAGTGAATTATTAAAGTATGAATTATTAAAGTGAATTATTAAAGTATGAATTATTAAAGGAAATTATTAAAGTATGAATTATTAAAGTGAATTATTAAAGTATGAATTATTAAAGTTAAAGTAAAGTAAAAGTAAAGTAAATGTAAAGTTAAAGTATAGTAAAAGTATAAAAACTATATATGTATAATACGCGTATAAATATATATATAATATTAATTTAAATCGTTATATATATTTAATGAAATAAAATATAAATATCGTTATAATTATTATACTGGTTAAGTAATGAGTTGTCAAAAGTGATTCTAGATATTTATAAAAGTTATATACGTTTTAATAATAAAGTTCTTTTTAAACTGAAAACGTCTTTGTACGTTTGAAAATAGATTAATAGAATATTATGGAAACCAATTCTCCACTAACTTTTGTCTAACTTTCATAAATAACACTTTTTGTTTTTATTTATAAATAGCTTTACAAATTATTTCGAATATTGTTAAGAGGAATAGATTTACTTAAATCATAGTGGACCTCTCAACAGAGACTTGTAATCATAATTCAATGTTTCTGATAATTCAATCATTTAATATATATATATTTTTTTAATTTCGTCGATAATCATATTGAAACAAATACGTTCATATAAAGCATTATACGTTTAAATACTTTGTTGACATTTTCAATTTATAATATATACACATATTCATACATATACATACATGTTCATTTATTCGTTCGTGAATCATTGGAATTTGGTCGAGGTTTAAATGAATGTATAAACATAGTTTAAAATCCTTGAGATTTAACTTAACAAACATTGCTTATCGTGTCAGAATAATATAAAGATAAAGTTTAAATTTAGTCGGAAATTTCTGGGTCGTCACATTTGAGAAAAGTGCTAGAAGTATTGAGGAATGAAAAATTGTACGCTAAGTTTTCAAAGTGTGCATTTTGGTTGGAAGAAGGTCAATTCCTCGGTCACATAGTGAACAAAGAAGGTATCCAGGTGGACCCGGAAAAGATCGAAACCGTTGAAAAGTAGGAACCCCCAAAAACTCCGAAGCATATACGTCAATTTTTAGGATTGGCTGGTTACTACAGAAGATTCATCCAAGATTTCTCCAAAATAGCAAAACCCTTGACTGCATTAACGCATAAAGGGAAGAAATTTGAATGGAAGGATGAACAAGAGAAGGCGTTTCAGTTATTGAAGAAAAAGCTAACTACGGTACCTATATTGTCATTGCCTGAAGGGAATGATGATTTTGTGATTTATTGTGACGCATCAAAGCAAGGTCTCGGTTGTGTATTAATGTAACGAACGAAGGTGATTGCTTATGCGTCTAGACAAATGAAGATTCACGAGTAAAATTATACAACTCACGATTTGGAATTGGGTGCTGTTGTTTTTGCATTAAAGACTTGGAGGCATTATTTATATGGGGTCAAAAGTATTATATATACCAACCACAAAAGTCTCCAACATATATTTAATCAGAATGAACTGAATATGAGACAATGCAGGTGGATTGAACTGTTGAATGATTATAATTTTGAGATTCGATACCACCCGGGGAAGGCGAATGTGGTAGTCGACGCTTTGAGTAGAAAGGACAGAGAACCTATACGGGTAAAAGCTATGAATTTAATTATTCGTACTAACCTTACTACTCAAATAAAGGAGGCGCAACAGGTAGTTGTAAAAGAAGGAAAGTTGAAGAATGAGATACCCAAAGGATCAGAGAAACATCTTAATATTCGGGAAGACGGAACCCGATATAGGGCTGATAGAATTTGGGTACCAAGGTTTGGAGATGTGAGAGAAATGGTACTTAAAGAAGCACATAAAACCAGATATTCAATACATCCCGGAGCGGGGAAGATGTATAAAGATCTCAAGAAACACTTTTGGTGGCCGGGTATGAAAGCCGATAAGGAGAATGTTTGATGTGTTCTAAGGTCAAAGCTGAACATCAGAAACCATCAGGTCTACTACAACAACCTGAAATCCCGGAATGGAAATGGGAAAACATTACCATGGATTTCATTACTAAATTGCCAAGGACTGCAAGTGGTTATGATACTATTTGGGTAATAGTTGATCGTCTCACCAAGTCAGCACACTTCCTGCCAATGAGAGAAGATGACAAAATGGAGAAGTTGGCGCGATTGTATTTAAAGGAGGTTGTCTCCAGACATGGAATACCCGTCTCTATTATCTCTGATAGGGATGGTAGATTTGTTTCAAGGTTCTGGAAGACGTTGCAACAAGCATTGGGGACTCGTCTAGACATGAGTACTGCCTATCATCCACAAACTGATGGGCAGAGTGAAAGGACGATACAAACACTTGAAGACATGCTACGAGCATGTGTTATTGATTTCAGAAACAGTTGGGATCGACACCTACCGTTAGCAGAATTTTCCTACAACAACATTTATCATTCTAGTATTGAGATGGCGCCGTTTGAGGCACCTTATGGTAGAAAGTGCAGGTCTCCGATTTGTTGGAATGAAATGGGGGATAGACAGATTACGGGTCCGGAGATAATACAAGAAACTACCGAGAAAATCATCCAAATTCAACAACGATTGAAAACCGCCCAGAGTCGAAAAAAGAGCTACGTGGACATTAAAGAAAAGATATAGAGTTTGAAATTGAAGAAATGGTCATGCTTAAGGTTTTATCTTGGAAAGGCATTGTTCAATTTGGTAAACGGTGGAAACTAAATCCAAGGTACATTGGACCATTCAAAATTATAGATCGTGTCGGACCAGTAGCTTACCAACTGGAGCTACCTCAACAACTCGCAGCTGTACATAACACTTTTCACGTCTTGAATTTGAAGAAATGTTTTGCTAAAGAAGATCTCACTATTCCATTGGACGAAATCCAAATCAATGAAAAACTTCAATTCATTGAAGAATCCGTCGAAATAATGGATCTTGAGGTTAAGAGACTTAAGCAAAACAAGATACCGATTGTTAAGGTTCGATGGAATGCTCGTAGAGGACCTGAGTTCACCTGGGAGCGTGAAGATCAGATGAAGAAGAAATACCAGCATCTATTTCCAGAAGATTCGTCAACACCTTCAACAGCTTAAAATTTCGAGACGAAATTTATTTAACGGGTAGGTACTGTAGTGACCCGAACTTTTCCATGTTTATATATATTAATTGAGATTGATATTTACATGACTAAATGTTTCCAACGTATTAAGCAATCAAACTTGTTAATACTTGATTAAATGAAATAAGTTTCATATAGACAATTGATCACCCAAGTTGACCGGCGATTCACGAACGTTACAGATTTGTAAAAACTACATGTTGTGGTATATATAGACATATATATGTGGTTTACATGAGATTACGATGAGTAAGTATCTCACTAAGTATATTAACAATGTGTGATATACATAAGAAATGAGATTACTAAGTTAAGAAACTCGAAATGATATATATAACGATTATCGTTATGATAACGTCTACTAAATACATATGTATCATATTAAGATATTGATACACTATATTTAACATGATAAAATGATATTTAAATATATCATTAAGTGTGTTAACAATGAACTACATATGTAAAAACAAGACTACTAACTCAAGAATTACGAAACTAGACTTATATGTAACGATTATCGTTGTAACAATATTTTAATGTATATATCATATTAAGAGATATTCATACATCATAATATCATGATAATATAATAATTTAACATCTCATTTTATATAATAAACATTGGGATAACAACATTAATTGAGATCGTTAACTTAAAGGTTTCAAAACAACACTTACATGTAACGACTAACGAAGACTTAACGACTCCATTAGAATGTATATACATGTTGTGTTTTGATATGTATTCTTACACTTTTGAAAGACTTCAAGACACATATCAAAGTACTTCTACTTAACAAAAATTCTTACAATTACATCCTCGTTCAGTTTCATCAACAATTCTACTCGTATGCACCCGTATTCGTACTCGTACAATACACAGCTTTTAGATGTATGTATTATTGGTATATACACTCCAATGATCAGCTCTTAGCAGCCCTTGTGAGTCACCTAACACATGTGGGAACCATCATTTGGAAACTAGCATGAAATATCTCATAAAATTACAAAAATATTAGTAATCATTCATGACTTATTTACATGAAAACAAAATTACATATCCTTTATATCTAATCCATATACCAACGACCAAAAACACCTATAAACACTTTCATTCTTCAATTTTCTTCATCTAATTGATCTCTCTCAAGTTCCATCTTCAAGTTCTAAGGGTTCTTCATAAATTCCATAAGTATAGTTTCATAAAAATCAAGAATACTTCCAAGTTTGCAAGTCTACTTCCAAGCTTTCTAATCCATTCCAAGTAATCATCTAAGATTAAGGAACCTTTGTTATTTATAGTAGGTTATCTTTCTAATTCAAGGTAATATTCATATTCAAATTTTGATTCAATTTCTACAACTATAACAATCTTATTTCGAGTGAAAATCTTACTTGAACTGTTTTCGTGTCATGATTCTGCTTCAAGAACTTTCAAGCCATCCAAGGATCCTTTGAAGCTAGATCCATTTTTCTCATTTCCAGTAGTTTTTTCCAGAAAACTTGAGATAGTAATGATGTTCATAACATCATTCGATTCATACATATAAAGCTATCTTATTTGAAGGTTTAAACTTGTAATCACTAGAACATAGTTTAGTTAATTCTAAACTTGTTCGCAAATAAAAGTTAATCCTTCTAAATTGACTTTTAAAATCAACTAAACACATGTTCTATATCTATATGATATGCTAACTTAATGATTTAAAACCTGGAAACACGATGAACACCATAAAATCGGATATACGCCGTCGTAGTGAAACCGGGGGCTGTTTTGGTTTGGATAATTAAAAACTATGATAAATTTTGATTTAAAAGTTGTTCTTCTAGGAAAATGATTTATCATATGAACATGAAACTATATCCAAAAATCTTGGTTAAACTCAAAGTGAAAGTATGTTTTTCAAAATGGTCATCAAGATGTCGTTCTTTCGACGAAAATGACTACCTCTTTAGTAATTGACATGTTACTTAAATTTCCGACTATAAACCTATACTTTTTATGTTTGGATTCTTAAATTAGAGTTCAATATGAAACCATAGCAATTTGATTCACTCAAAACGGATTTAAAATGAAGAAGTTATGGGTAAAACAAGATTGGATATTTTTGATCTTTTTAGCTACTGGAAATGTTTAACAAATCTATACAAATCATATCCTAGCTAACTTATATTGTATTATACATGTATTCTAATATATTATGTAATCTTGGGATACCATAGACACGTATGCAAATGTTTTGACATATCATATCGACCCATGTATATATATTATTTGGAACAACCATAGACACTCTATATGCAGTAATGTTGGAGTTAGCTATACAGGGTTGAGGTTGATTCCAAAAATATATATACTTTGAGTTGTGATCTAGCCTGAGACGTGTATACACTGGGTCGTGGATTGATTCAAGATAATATATATCGATTTATTTCTGTACATCTAACTGTGGACAACTAGTTGTAGGTTACTAACGAGGACAGCTGACTTAATACACTCAAATCTTTAAAACATAATAAAAATGGTTGTAATTATATTTTGATCATACTTTGATATATATGTACATATTTGTATAGGTTCGTGAATCGATCTGTGGCCAAGTCTTATTTTCGAAGAAGGAAATATCTGTGAAAGTGAGTTATAGTCCCACTTTTAAAATCTAATATTTTTGGGATGAGAATACATGCAGGTTTTATAAATGATTTACAAAATAGACGCAAGTACGTGAAACTACATTCTATGGTTGAATTATCGAAATCGAATATGTCCCTTTTTATTAAGTCTGGTAATCTAAGAATTAGGGAACAGACACCTTAATTGACGCGAATCCTAAAGATAGATCTATTGGGCCTAACAAACTCCATCCAAAGTACTAGATGCTTTAGTACTTTGAAATTTATATCATATCCGAAGGGTGTCCCGGAATGATGGAGATATTCTTATATATGCATCTTGTTAATGTCGGTTACCAGGTGTTCACCATATGAATGATTTTTATCTCTATGTATGGGATGTGCATTGAAATATGAAATCTTGTGGTCTATTGTTACGATTTGATATATATAGGTTAAACCTATAACTCACCAACATTTTTGTTGACGTTTAAAGCATGTTTATTCTCAGGTGAATACTAAGAGCTTCCGCTGTTGCATACTAAAATAAGGACAAGATTTGGAGTCCATGTTTGTATGATATTGTGTAAAAATACTAGAATGGCTCACAAACTAGTGAACCAGATTGAGGGAAGAATTAAAGAACAGGCGGCCGAAGAGGCCAACGTGAAGCTAGTTAAAATAAAGTGGGAGGAAAACGGTGATAAGAGTCACCAAAACAACAACAACTATCCCAACAATCGCAACATCAATCGCAACTACAACAAACGGCACAACAACAACAACTACTACAACAATCATCCCAACAACAATAACAACCGCAACAACAACAACAATCAGAAGCAGCTATGCCAAAGGTGTGAAAAGTATCACTCGAGGTTCTGCACCAAATTTTGCAACAAGTGTAAAAGAAATGGTCATAGCGCGGCGAAGTGTGAGGTCTACGGACCAGGGGTTAACAGAACGAAAGGAACAAATGGTGTTGGAACGAGTAATGGCGGAGCAAGTAGTGTCAGAGCAAGTTATGCCAATGTAGTTTGTTATAAATGTGGAAAACCGAGCCACATTATTAGAAATTTCCCAAACCAGGAGAACACGAATGGACAAGGCCGCGGAAGAGTTTTCAATATTAATGCGGCAGAGGCACAGGAAGACCCGGAGCTTGTTACGGGTACGTTTCTTATTGACAATAAATCTGCTTACGTTTTATTTGATTCGGGTGCGGATAGAAGCTATATGAGTAGAGATTTTTGTGCTAAATTAAGTTGTCCATTGACGCCGTTGGATAGCAAATTTTTACTCGAATTAGCAAACGGTAAATTAATTTCAGCATATTATATATGCCGGAATCGAGAAATTAAACTGGGTAGCGAAATATTTAAGATTGATTTGATACCAGTAGAGTTAGGGAGTTTTGGTGTAATAATTTGCATGGACTAGCTGAAGGAGATGAAAGCAGAGATCGTATGTTACAAAAATGAAATTTGCATTGTATGAGAAGAAGGAGAACCCTTAATGGTGTACAGAGAAAAGGGCAATACGAAGCTACATCTTATTAGTAATTTGAAGGCTTAAAAACTAATAAGAAAAGGTTGCTATGTTGTTCTAGCACACGTCGAGAAAATACAAACTAAAGAAAAGAGCATCAATGATGTTCCCGTCGCAAAAGAATTTCCCGATGTATTTCCAAAAGAATTACCGGGACTACCTCCACATCAATCTGTTGAATTTCAAATAGATCTTGTACCAGGAGCTGCACCAATAGCTCGTGCTCCTTACAGACTCGCACCCAGCGAGATGAAAGAACTGCAAAGCCAACTGCAAGAACTATTAGAACGTGGTTTCATTCGACCAAGCACATCACCATGGGGAGCTCCTATTTTGTTTGTCAAGAAGAAGGATGGTACATTTAGGTTGTGTATTGACTACAGAGAGTTGAATAAACTTACCATCAAAAACCGTTATCCACTGCCGAGAATTGACGACTTATTTGATCAACTACAAGGCTCGTCGGTTTATTCGAAAATCGATTTACGTTTTGGATATCATCAAATGCGAGTAAAGGAGGATGATATTCCAAAAACTACTTTTAAGACGCGTTATGGTCATTACGAGTTTATGGTTATGCCGTTTGGATTGACTAACGCACCAGCTGTGTTCATGGACCTTATGAACCGAGTGTGTGGGCCATATCTTGACAAGTTTGTCATTGTTTTTATCGATGACATACTTATTTACTCAAAGAATGATCAAGAGCACGAAGAACATTTGAGAAAAGTGCTAGAAGTATTGAGGAAAGAAAAACTGTACGCTAAGTTTTCAAAGTGTGCATTTTGGTTGGAAGAAGTTCAATTCCTCGGTCACATAGTGAACAAAGAAGGTATCCAGGTGGACCCGGCAAAGATTGAAACCGTTGAAAAGTGGGAAACCCCAAAAACTCCGAAGCATATACGTCAATTTTTAGGATTGGCTGGTTATTACAGAAGATTCATCCAAGATTTCTCCAAAATAGCAAAACCCTTGACTGCATTAACGCATAGATCTATTGGGCCTAACAAACCCCATCCAAAGTACCGGATACTTTAGTACTTCGAAATTTATATCATATCCGAAGGGTGTCCCAGAATGATGGGGATATTCTTATATATGCATCTTGTTAATGTCGATTACCAGGTGTTCACCATATGAATGATTTTTATCTCTATGTCTGGGATGTGTATTGAAATATGAAATCTTGTGGTCTATTGTTACGATTTGATATATATAGGTTAAACCTATAACTCACCAATATTTTTGTTGACGTTTAAAGCATGTTTATTCTCAGGTGAATACTAAGAGCTTCCGCTGTTGCATACTAAAATAAGGACAAGATTTGGAGTTCGTGTTTGTATGATATTGTGTAAAAACTGCATTCAAGAAACATATGTCGATGTAATATATTTCTATTGTAAACCATTATGTAATGGTCGTGTGTAAACAGTATATTTTAGATTATCATTATTTGATAATCTACGTAATGTTTTTAAAACCTTTATTGATAAAATAAAGGTTATGGTTGTTTTAAAAATGAATGCAGACTTTGAAAAACGTCTCATATAGAGGTCAAAACCTCGCAACGAAATCAATTAATATGGAACGTTTATAATCAATATGAACGGGACATTTCATCTAGACTTTAAGGATGATAAGCAAATAATTTTTGACACTAAATGATAAGCAAAAACTTTTGACATGCAGACACGGTCGAAGTCCAGACCCACTAATGCATCTAAACAGCTATCAGTTAGACAAACTAATGCAAGACCTGGTTCGCTAAGACCACCGCTCTGATACCAACTGTAATGACCCTTCCTAATCCATCTAGACGAATACATTACATTTGGTTACATCGTGAGGTACTTGACCTCTATATGATACATTTTACAAACATTGCATTCGTTTTTAAAAGACAAACTTTCTTTACATCGAAAGTTGACGGCATGCATACCATTTCATAATACATCCAACTATAGTTGACTTAATAATAATCTTGATAAACTCAATGACTCGAATGCAACGTCTTTCGAAATATGCCATGAATGACTCCAAGTAATATCCTTAAAGTGAGCTAATGCACAGCGGAAGATTTCTTTAATACATGAGAATAAACATGCTTTCAAGTGTCAACCAAAAGGTTGGTGAGTTCATTAGTTTATCGTAAGCAATAAAATTCATCATTTTAATAGACCACAAGATTTAAATACAGTACACCTATCTCGTGTACAAAACCATATTTCATAATGCTTAGCAGAGTAGGTTCGTATCCTTTTCTCCCCCGTAGGTTGCTTCGCGATTTTTAATATCTTTTATAAACATAATCTCGTATCAGGCATTTCGCATGGCATAGAAATAAAAGTCATTCATACGAACTACAAACACCCGGTAATCGACCTTAACAAGATGCATATAGAATATCCCCCGCATACCGGCATTTCGCTCGGTCATGCAAAAGCATACAATCCGGCCACTCTTTTAAATATGATGGTTGTGTACACCTTACAAACAGATCATATCTTTTAAAGCTGGCGGTTGTATACCTATTTTAAAGTACTAAAGCAGTTCAAATTCTCTGACTGGGGCTGGTTAGTGCCCATAGATCTATCTTTAGGATTCGCGTCAATTAGGAGCTCGGTTTCCTAATTCTTAGATTACCAGACTATAAAGGGGTGATATCCGGTGTACTCATAATAACTCATTCGTAGAATGTTTTTAAGTACTTGTGTCTATTTCGTCAAACATTTATAAAAGTTGCACATGTATTCTCAGTCCCAAAAATATATATTGCAAAAGCATTTAAAAAGGGAGCAAATGAAACTCACAATACTGTATTTTGTAGTAAAAATACATATGACGATATTGAACAACTGAACAGTGCAGAGTTGGCCTCGGATTCACGAACCTATATTATTTGGATATTTATTAATACAAATAATCGTAATCGAATAAGTTTATATATATATGATTTATTAATCATATCATTTTTATATTAATAATATATATACGTCTCATATATTCATTTTGTATATAAAACTGGAAATTTTGTTATGTTATATGTTTTAAATATATTTTTATAAGTATATATATATATATCATTGTTTGTTAAAAAAAAATATTGATAGTAATACTAAAATTATATTAATATTGGTCAAAATGATAATAATTATAGTTCTTAGTTTTACTAAATAAGGTATTATTGTTAATAATTATATTATTGATAAAAATAATGATATTTATAATAATAACTATAAAAATATAAATTTTTCGGTTAATGATAGCTAGGATAATGATTTTAGTAATTATATATATTAGTAGTACTCGTTATTTATAAATAATCATACTTCTGATAATAATGATAACATTAGTAATAATACGTATGTTAATAATAAATACTAATTCTAGTAGTTATAAAATGGTTCTAATACTAGTATTAATAAAATAATAATAACTTTTATTATGTTCATAGTGATCATAATTATATTTATAATAATAATACTAATGATAATTATAATATTTTTAGATATAATACAAATGATAATAATAGTAACAATAATAATATATGATCATAAATCTTGTATTAGTAATAATAACAATAATAATACTTACATTACTAATAATAATAACAATAACAATAATAATACTAATAATCATGGTAATAATAATAATAATAATAATAATAATAATAATAATAATAATAATAATAATAATAATAATAATAATAATAATAATAATAATAATAATAATAATAATAAACATAATGATAAATATGATAAATAAAGACTACCTTTGAAGTTTTTCACAAAAAGATTTACACCAGACCAGGATTGAACCCATGACCACTCGCCAAACCGCAAACGCCCTAAACTACTACTCCAGTTTCTGTTTTTCTGTTTTAATATCTCGTTTATTTTTATATAACCCATCTCTTCCTGTTTACTCTATTTCTTCTTCCCTTTCACGAATTAAATCAACCAGAGATCAATACTTTTTCAGTTCTTTTATTAAATTTATTTTGAATAAGATTATAAATAATAAAAATTATTTGTTTGCATTTATAAAAGGCGAGAAACAAAAAAAAATATATATATATATATATATATATATATATATATATATATATATATATATATATATATATATATATATATATATATATATATATATACAACCGAACTGGTCTGTTGTTCGTGGTTGAAGAACATAAAAAAAATGTGATTCTGATTTTCGTAATGTTTTAGCTAAAGTTCACAACACAAATTTTGTTGCAAACATCTCCTAGAAACTTTATAAACCCTCAATTTATCTAAATACAACACACAGAAATCAAATTTTTAAGATGAACAAACGTTTGAATTTTTGTAAAATCAACTTTGACTCCAAAATTCGAGCTTGATGGATAAAATTAGAACTTGTGATTTTCCAGATAGTTTAAGCAAAAGATTTATAACGTAATGGCATTAACACCTTTTGTAATTGATTTTAATTTCGGACAAATTGAAACAATAAAGCAAGAACAGGGTGTTTCATGTGTTCTTCATATTCTGAATAACATTTGCGAAATTTAGAAGCTGTAATTAGGTAGTTATGAATTAGTTAATGGTGTTAGGTCGACTAGTAACCCTTATTACTATATTGGATTGTTTATATATCGAATTGCTGGCCAATAGAACTTTAAATCGGTTATAGCAAGATAATAAAAAAAAATAAGAAGGAGAAAAGGATTGTTAACAAATTTTGGATTGTATCTTGTGACTGAATCTGAATTCGTACGATTCTAAAGACATAAAACAAAATTCATCTACAGTAGATTGAGATGGGCAACGAATTTGATTCCAAAAGTAAAGAACTTGTTTTCTTATTTCTAATAAATAAAAAAAGATATGTAAAAAAAATATGTATTAATAATGATATTAATAATAATTATATTAAATATTACCAATAAAATACAGATAATAATAAAGTAAAAAAAATATAATAACAATAATTTGAGGATTTTTAATAATAACCAAAATGATATTTTTATTAAGTTTGTTAATAATAATAATAATAATAATAATAATAGAAATAACAAATGATAAAAATAATTACTAAAAATAATACACATAATAATTCTAGAAGTAACATAAAAATAATACTAATAATAAGAATAATGTTCAAAGTAATGATAATGACAATTTTTAGTAATAATAATAATAATCATAATAGTAATTATAAATTTTACTACTATATATAATAATACTGATATCGATAAAGATGACAATAATATTAGTAATTTCATTTTAATTTACGGCTTATTTATTTTTGTAACCCATTTTTCATATTTAATTCTAATGTTTATTTTACAAATTTAAATTATTATACATACTTTCATTTATGTATATATATATATATATGTGTGTATATATATATATATATATATATATACATATTTATTTACAATCGATTGTTCGTGAATCGTCGGGAATAGTCAAAGGTCAAATTCATATAAACAGTTCCAAAATTTTGAGACTCATCTTTACAGACTTTGCTTATTGTGATAACCCGTCCTAATCCATCTGGACGAATTCATCAACTTTTGATCCCAGAGCGATGATCGACTCCAATTAATGTCCTTAAAATGAGCAAATGCGCAGCGGAAGATTTCTTTCATACCTGAGAATAAACATGCTTTAAAGTGTCAACCAAATGGTTGGTGAGTTCATAGGTTTATCGTAAATAATAAAATTCATCATTTTGATAGACCACAAGATTTAAATACCGCATGGTACAAATGGGCCCGAATCCTATACCCACCTGTAATGTACATGCGATATCTTTTAAATACAGTACACCTTTCTCGTGTACGAAATCATCTTTCATAAATCTTAGTAACCGTACACATATCTTGTACATAAAGATAACATACACATAACTTGTGTATAAAATCATTCTCTCGATATATAACATTCACATCAACTGGTGGCAATTATCATGTCCACATAATTCAATGGTGGCAATTATCATGTCCACATAATTCAATGGTGGCAATTATCATGTCCACATAATTCAATGGTGGCAATTATCATGTCCACATAATTCAATAATAATCCGCAGAACTTCTGTCTGCATAATAATTCATTCGAGGAATGTTTTGCTTGTGTCTATCTTGTCAAACATTTGTAAAAGCATTTCATGTATTCGCAGTTCAAAATATATTTCTAAAGAATTTAATAAAGCAGTTGTAAAAACAGTGCATGTATTCTCAGTCCCAAAAATGTAAAGAGTAAAAGGGAGCAAATGAAACTCACCTAATGTATTTTGTAGTAAAAATACATATGTCTATATTGAACAATGCAGGGTTGGCCTTGGATTCACGAACCTCACAAGAAAAGCTCCAAAAAATAAATTAACTGCCCATGCCAAGGCTCGAACCAGCGACTCTCCTTTACACCCATACTCCATTAACCATTGCTCCATGTGTTTCTTTCTAATTAAATTGGTACCTTAAACCTTTTAACCCAAAATTACAATTCCATGGCCCAACTAAAATACTTATGATATTCGGCCCAACTGAGATACTTATGATATTCGGCCCAACTCATAAATATTTACTAAGCTTAATATGAAAACAGGCCCAAGTTGTATTAAGACACCTTCTAATAAAAATATAGTTGTAGTAGCCTAGTTTCGAACCCATGACCTCTTGGTTAACTCATCACCACACCAAACCACTCCTCTGTTTCTATTTTTATCTGAAATAGTCCTATCCTATACATATATAAACTATTCCTTTCTGTTTCTATTTCTTTTTCATCATCACAGTAACTTAATCGCTTGCCATCATCGCCATTTTAATATTATCTAGCATCATTACCAGCGATAACATCATTACCAGCAATCTAATAAAAGGTTTATTCATGATATTTGTTATTTGCTATCTATTTGGCCAAAGACATAAGTTGAATCTAAGACCTACAAAGTAACAGAAATGGGACCCTTATTGTTTCATTTAATCGATCCAAGTAGCAAATGAATATTCAATTTTCATCTTACCATCATCAACAAATTAAAGTTTGTTTAGCAAGTGGGTTTCTACTTTATCTCTTATTTGACCAGGACCACACAAGCAATCCACCATTCTTTCTTTCCATCATTATCATTACTTTTTCATTCACTTATATACCACTATCACCTTAATTAAAATCATCAACTAATACTCATCATGATTAGATTATCATCTTCAAATTTCTTTATTGTTGTAACCAAAAAAAATACAGCAGCTTCAGCTTCAACAGAAACAGTGAAATTGCAGTAGGTGGATTACGATTGTATAATACTCTAACAGAAGATGAATAGTAGGAGTTGAAGGTAGTTGTAGGTTGTGGTGTCGTGCATGGGGTCATGAGAGAAACAACCAAAAAAAAAAAAAAAAAACAGTAAGGTAGTAGCAGCGGAGCTGCAGTAGCAGTTCGAAAGAGAAAAAATATATATATATATATATATATATATATGTGTGTGTGTGTGTGTGTGTGTGTGAAACGGTTTGCAATAATTAACAAGGGTGATAGTGGTTTTCGTACGATGGTTGTGGGCTGCAGGGTGACGGATCGAATAGAAATAGAATGGATAGGAACAGATTACAGTTAACGTGGGTGTGTGTGTTTTGTTCCAAAACAGAAGACAGAAAAGATTATAGCAGTCGAAGGTGTTGGTTGTCAATTGTTTACTAGTAGTAACAAGAGAAATAGACGTAGAGAGTGCGTGAGAGAGTAAGGTTGTCAATGGTGATCATACTTCAAAGGTGGTATTGATTCGGTTTGAAGATCCTAAACAGAAACAGTGAATTGTTAATAGGTTTCATCAAGGGAGGTGGTGGTTCGAAATAAACAGGAAGGCAGAAAAAGAAAAGAAACAGAAATAGTAACCGGCGAGTATTAATCGTGGTTGAGGGTTATGTATTAGCTTTTGTTGGTGTTGGGTTGAATGGAAACAAAAGGGAACCATGGTAGCCGCTAATGAATAAGAGAAGTATTATGCAGTTTGATGTATTAACTTGTCAAAGAAACAGTTTGGTTGGTTGTTCGTGTTGATCATCGATAGCATATACAAGAGATGTTCGTAGTTGCATAATCAAGGTGAGTAGTAGTTGGTACCGATTAATAGGAGCAAGATAAATCGAGCGGTAGGTGGATGTTACAAATAAGAAGCAAGACTTAGAAATAGTGAATGGGTTTTGTGGTGGTTAAAAATAGAATGGAAGCCAAATCAAAGAGAGATAGGAGAGAAGTGATTACTTGATGATGGTGTTTGTTTCGATTGTAGGCATGATAGATCAGAAAAGCTCGAGGTTTGCTTGAGGTGGCTCACGATGGTATATGGTTATGATTAAACTGAAGGTGATGGTGGTACGTTTGGTTTGATGTGAGTGGTGATCGATGTGTTGTGGTTCTAGGATGGTAGAGTGGTGGTTTTCGGTTGAAAGTGATTGCAATTAGCAAGTAAGTTCAAGAAGGTGATGGTTTTGTTTAATGGTGATCATGGGTTGAAAACTTCGACCAGGGTTAGAAACAAATAGCAAAACAAATGAGTTGTACTCGTTCAAGTTACACACGATGGTTTTGAAGTGGTGCTTGAGTGGTTTGAGTTGTACTAAACAAAAAGAAGATGGTTTGAAGATTAAGACGAATCAAGGAATTAATAATTAGTTAGTATATGTGTGTAGGTCTATATATATAATAGAATATATGAAAGTTGATGAATGGTTTCATTGGATTCGGTTGATTCCAAGAAAGATGAAAAAGTAATAAAAGATAATTAGATGGTCATCTTTTCTATCCATTAGTATATGTATATAGATTAATATAATGTGATAGTTGTTATGACTTTTGTCTTGTGGTTTAGATTCATGTATGTCGTACATATATATTAATAATAATAATATAAAGTAACTAGAAAGTATCAAATAATGATATGAAATCAAATGTTAGTTGAAAATTTTAGAACTCCTCTGCCGACAGTTTATCGTGAAATGTGATTCTTATTCGATTTATAAACAAGGGAAACAAAATCAGTACATTGTGATTGTGACAAGAAACAAATTCCATTCATATATATCTGATTCTTTTATAATTCATATAATATAATTAATATTAATAAATAATTAAGTATATCAATAATAATAATTCTAATAATAATAATATCTAATAATACAAGTGATATATATAAATATATATATATATATATATATATATATATATATATATATATATATATATATATATATATATATATATATATATATATATATATATAACAAGTTACATGAATTCTATTTTTATATTAGAATAAAGATATTAATAATACTGATATAGTTATTAATGTTAACAATAATAAAAGTAATCATAATATTACACAAATATATTTTCAACTTGTAGTTATATTTAATATAATAATTTTACAATTTACTACCTATGTAATGTTTACTAATTATGCAATATATAATTGAATTATTACATATAATAATACTTATACATAGTATTCCTATATATTTATGTGTATAGATTTATTACAACATATATATTATATTTATTGTGTATAGGATTCATATATAAATAACATCTTAATGATTTTGTATGTTACTCTACATATTTAATTCAAATGATTAAATGGTATTATATTAGTTTAACTTAATATATACACTTATATTCATATTTACATATATATATTTAATTACTTGCTTATCTACACACAATTGTTCGTGAATCGTCGGGAATAGTAGAAGGACAAATGAATTCATATAAACAGTTCCAAAAATTTTTAAGACTTAACATTACATACTTTGCTTAACTTGTCGGAATCATGTAAAGATTAAGTTTAAATTTGGTCGGAAATTCCCGGGTCGTCACAGTACCTACCCGTTAAAGAAATTTCGTCCCGAAATTTGAGTGAGGTGGTCATGGCTAACAATAAAAATATTTTCATGACGAATATGAGTTGATAGATTGTGTTTTGTCATCCTTGAGTAATATGGATAAAATGATTCGATTATTTGAAGAGTACGAGTGAAGCTGTTACAAAAGAGTGAAGTGAATAATTGCATATTCGTCTTGTCTGGTGACGTAGTCTCGATTGATTTCCGGAAATCGAGGAATTTAGAGGAAATCTTCGTAATAAAATTTGATTCTTCGATAATTAAGGAAATTAGGATCCTCTTTGGTTCAATGCGATAATCAGTTTCAATTGCTTTGTCGGATATTTCACTATAAATCTACTCCATTTATTTCCCTTATATTTTGGAGTTCTATACTTTGGTTTTCTCTTCCCGACTTTAAGTTAAGCAAATAATGGTCCAGAATTCAGAATGAACATTGCTAATGTCCTAAGAAAGAAACGGTAGTAGCACAATTTAACTTGTCAAATTACCAGAATTCAAGGAAAGATAGGACTATCAAGAAAAATATGTTCTTGATATGTTTACAGATTAGACAGAACGTAAGAGTCGTGTAACATGGCACATGATGACGTTATGATCTGTGAATCATCACGTTCCATTAGAAACTCAGCATGACCTACTGTAATATAATCACGTTGATCAAGTGTCATTATATTGTACTAACTCATGCATCAGTTCCGAACACTACTTCAAAAACATTCATATTTTAAATTCGAAGGTTCACCGAATATAGAAACTAAAACAGTTTCCTTTTATGATATAATGCAGATAGCGCGGAGAGATAATTAATATCGGACGAGGATATTTATGAAGATATCTTCAGAAATATTGAGGATATTAATAAAGAAAGGTACGATGATATCTTAGGATTTCAGAATCAAATCGTGATGAAGATATTCATTCACGATGATTTAGAGCGGTTAAGGAGTAAGGTATTCGCTAAAGATTTCATCAGAAATAGAATCATCTGGATTCTTTATGTACAAGTTTAGTCCTTGTAATTTGTTCAGAGTCTCCTTCATGGTTTGCTCAATCCAGTTTCCAGTTTCAACTTTTCTGCGCTTTGCCAACATACTATTCTTTATCTTTATACCTTCGACGGTTAAGGTCGTGTACAGTTTTTGCTGCTGTATTCAGCTTGTATAGTTTTTTTTTTTTTTTTTTTTTTTTTTCTGATGTATTCAGCTGTCATAACCCGTCCTTAACCATAAGAACGTGTTAGATAACGTATGATTTCATTGCGAGGTATTGACCTCTATATGCGACATTTTTAAAAGGGAAACTGCATATATTATACATTACAAACCATAACCATTATTTTTGTTACAAGCTTTAGACAATAAAAAGATGATTATCGTTTAGCGATAATCTTCGACTTACAAACTTTACATATAATGATAACAACACGATTTCGAGCATATTTTACAACACAAATCCTTGGGTATGCAGTTTTATTTTTGACACAAATATGCGTACGCAAGATCCTGCTCAAATTCAACATAATGCAGCGGAAGCTTTAGTAATCACCTGAGAATAGACATGTTTTAAAAGGTCAACATAAAGTTGGTGAGATATAGGTTTAATGCCGGCAGCAATATATATATATAGACCACAAGATTTCGTATATAAACAGTTTAATAAAAATATTCTAAGTGGTTGAGCACTTGGTAACCATACTTAACATTTAATCACGTCGCATATTCCCTTTATTATGAAATCTTACTACACCGTACCAAGTGTAGTCACGAAACGAAGTACTGTGCAACCGTTGAATACTGGTCGTCCAGTCCGGTTAGGGTTGTCAGGCCCGATAGATCTATCAACAGGATTCGCGTTTACAATACCGCTGTAAATAACAGTTACCAAGCTACAGGGAAGTATGCCAGTGGTACAACTCAACGTAGAATATATTTTTCAGTTACTTGTGTCCATAACGTAAAACATAAAACACATGTATTCTCATCCCGAAATATTTAGAGTTTAAAAGTGGGACTATATACTCACTTTCGTCTTGAAGATATATATATAATTTGACTTGGTCTCCGGTTGATATCACGAACCTATCCATATATAATATATCAATACCTTTTCTTTTTAAACAAACGTCACATATATATACTTGTTATACTTTTAATACTTTGAATAATTCCTTAGTCCGTAGTTAGCAGTTCATTGTTAGTAATTCAATTTTAATGGTTCATTTTTAGATGTTTAATATACCCGCAATGAAATAAATAAAACCCCCAACGAAATAAATAAAACCCCATCGTATATGTATTGGTCGAGATTAATCTTGACCCATGGTACCGGTGTTGTCAAATGACGTGTTGCGTACATAAAGTACCGGTGTTGTCAAATGACGTGTTGCGTACAATCATGGGATCTTATGATTAATCCTCTCGTGTTGTTTACGGGTGATCCTGAACCATATAAAATTGAATTATAAGTACATATATATAAAATATCATGTTAACTTAAAAAGATGTGATTTATTTAATTTTTTCCCAATTATTTTCGTGGCTAAACTAGTCTTGGATATCCGATTTTGTTTCGGTCATAGTTTCTTCGTTACAACTCCGTTTTCGTTGATTCAACTTGCCATCTCCTTGGATCGAGTCCCTCTTTAAGACTATGAACTGTAAATACCTTAGTTTGTATTCAAAATCACACGGCATAGGTCAAACTTTAGTGAAACTTATGAAGTTAATCATTTTCCATCATGTAAACAACCTCAAATGATTATTTTTCTAAAAATACTTATACTTTGAGTTAAATCATGAAATTTTTATGTGTTATCATATTCATAGTAAAAATCATTTTTCCAGAAAATAAACCTCCAATTCAAAGTTTAAGATGGTTTTTAATTATCCAACCCAAAACAGCCCCCGGTTGCACTCCGACGTCGTAAATTCAGTTTTTAAGGTGTTCTTTGAAAAACCAAGTTATACCTTGTTAAGTTAGCATATAATTAAGATATGTTACAGGTCTTGAAGTATTTTAAAAGTTAATTTAGAAGGATCTATTTAGTTTGCGAACAAGTTTGAAATCATTCAAACTATGTTCTAGTTTATAAACTCTTATATATATAGCTTTAAATATATGAATTGAAAAAGAGTTGAAGTAGAGTTTTTACCTCAAGTTTAAAATGTAAAGTTGCTGGAAAGAAGTAGTAAAATAAAAGTTGAGAGAGTTCTTGCAAGTGTGTGTGAAAATTGGAAGTAAAATTTGGAAAATGAATGTGTAAAAATGAGTTAGAAATGGTGCTTATTTATAGGCTTGAAAATTTGGTTTTTAGTGAAAATATCTAAGATAAGTTAAAATTTATTATGTCATGAATGACATATTATTCCAATAATTGAAGATTTCTATTGGTATATACCAATAGTAAATACTTCTAGAAGCTGTGTATAGTACCCTAGATATACGTATAGGATTATTGAGGAAACGGAACGAGAATTCAAATATAACTATCTTTTGTAAATATACTTATATTGTTTTATGTATAAAAGCCCTTTAAAAATGATTAAATACATTACTTATACGATATATGTATAAACATTATAAATCATCAGTATTTATGTCAAATAACGTTACGTAGGTTATTGTTTTGAAAACTTAAGTTAGTAGTTTCAAAATATACTTATGACTTTTTGTTATTAATACAAAATGAGATATTAAAACATCCTTAGATCATGTTAAATATGTATGTATAATTATCATATATTGTATAGTTCGTGATATCATCGGTCAAACTAGACGGTCAAACGTTGTGTAAAACTCTTTTCAAAAACATAAGTCTCAACAATTTGGATTGCTTATCATGTTGGTAAGGTTTAATTTATGTAAATATTAATCTCATAAGTATAGAACGATCAGAAAAATGCGGGTCGTTACAGTACCTACCCGTTAAATAAATTTCGTCCCGAAATTTTAAAATTGTACCTATTTTGCGTCATCGAGAAACAAGTGTGGATACTTTTGTTTCATCTGATCCTCTCGTTCCCAAGTAAACTCAGGACCTCTTCGAGCATTCCAACGAACCTTAACGATTGGTATGTTGCTCTGCTTGAGCTGTTTAACTTCACGATCCATGATTTCGATTGGTTCTTCGATGAATTGTAGTTTCTCATCGACATGGATTTCTTCAAGAGGAATGGTGAGGTCTTCCTTTGCAAGACACTTCTTAAGGTTTGAGACGTGAAAGGTATTGTGTACTCCGGCGAGTTGTTGCGGTAACTCGAGTCGATAAGCTACCGGTCCAATGCGTTCGATGATCTTGAACGGGCCTACATATCTTGGGTTCAGTTTACCTCTTTTACCGAAACGTATTACACCTTTCCAAGGTGACACCTTTAGCATAACCATGTCCCCAATCTGAAACTCTAATGGTTTCCTTCGGACATCGGCGTAGCTCTTTTGGCGACTTCGGGCTGTTTTCAATCTCTCCTTGATTTGTACTATCTTCTCAGTCGTTTCGTGTATGATCTCGGGACCAGTTAATTGTCGATCTCCTACTTCATTCCAACAGATAGGAGATCTACACTTCCTTCCATACAATGCTTCGAATGGTGCAGCTTTAATGCTTGCATGATAACTATTATTATACGAAAATTCTGCTAACGGTAGATACTTATCCCATCCGTTTCCAAAATCGATCACACATGCCCTGAGCATGTCTTCAAGAGTCTGAATCGTTCTTTCACTCTGCCCGTCGGTTTGCGGATGATATGCGGTACTCATATCTAAACGAGTTCCTAGTGCCTCCTGCAGTGATTGCCAGAACTTTGAGGTAAATCTACTATCACGATCGGATATAATGGAAATAGGTATTCCATGCCTTGAAACAATTTCCTTTATATACAATCGTAATAGTTTCTCCATTCTATCCGTTTCCTTTATAGGCAAGAAATGGGCAGATTTGGTAAGACGATCAACAATCACCCAAATGGTGTCGTATCCCCAGGCAGTCTTTGGTAACTTCGTGATGAAATCCATGGTAATACCATCCCATTTCCATTCTGGGATTTCTGGTTGTTGAAGTAACCCTGATGGTTTCTGGTGTTCTGCCTTGACCTTGGAACAAGTTAAACACTCCCCAACATATGTTGCAACGTCTGTCTTTAAGTTAGGCCACCAATAATGTGTCTTAAGATCTTGATACATCTTTCCAACTCCAGGATGTATCGAGTATCTTGTCTTATGTGCCTCGTTCAATATCAACTTCCTTAATCCACCCAACTTCGGTACCCAAATACGGTTTGCAAAATATCGAATTCCATCTTCCCGTATAACGAGTTGCTTCTCATACTTCTTCATTATTTCATTTCCTATATTTTCTTTAGTAAGTGCTTCTCGTTGAACTTCTTTGATTTGTGAGTTGAGATTCATGCGAATTTTTATGTTCATCGCTCGTACTCGAATTGGTTCTCGTTCCTTTCTGCTTAGTGCGTCAGCCACCACATTCGCTTTCCCGGGATGATAACGAATTTCACAATCATAGTCGTTTATTAACTCGACCCACCTACGTTGCCTCATGTTCAGCTGTTTCTGATCAAAAATATGTTGAAGACTTTTATGATCAGTAAACACAGTGCATCTAACCCCATATAAGTAGTGTCTCCATATCTTTAACGCAAACACGACTGCTCCCAGTTCTAGATCATGCGTCGTATAATTCCGCTCGTGAATCTTCAATTGTCGAGATGCGTATGCAATAACTTTCTTTCGTTGCATAAGAACACAACCAAAACCTTGTCGCGAAGCGTCACAATATATTTCAAAATCATCGTTCCCTTCAGGTAACGATAAAATAGGCGCCGTAGTCAACTTCTTTTTCAATAATTGAAATGCGTTCTCCTGCTCCGAGGTCCATTCGTATTTCTTCCCTTTTTGCGTTAATGCTGTCAACGGCTTAGCTATTCGGGAAAAATCTTGAATAAACCTTCTATAATAACCGGCTAAACCCAAAAATTGGCGTATCTGCATTGGTGTTTTAGGAGTCTCCCATTTTTCAATGGCTTCAATTTTTGCTGGATCAACCTGAATTCCTTTGCTACTAACAACGTGGCCAAGAAATTGCACTTCTTTCAACCAGAAAGCACACTTAGAAAATTTAGCGTATAGCTGTTCTTTTCTCAACAACTCTAATATCAACCTTAAATGCTGCTCATGCTCTTGCTCACTCTTGGAATAGATAAGAATGTCATCAATGAAAACGATAACAAACTTATCTAAATACGGACTACAAACTCGATTCATGAGGTCCATGAATACAGCTGGCGCATTCGTCAATCCAAACGGCATGACCAAAAATTCGTAATGACCATAACGTGTCCGAAAAGCAGTTTTCGGAATGTCCTCTTCTTTGACACGTAGTTGATGATAGCCCGATCTTAGGTCGATTTTCGAATAAACACATGATCCCTGGAGTTGATCAAATAAGTCGTCAATTCTCGGTAGTGGATACCGATTTTTGATAGTTAACTTATTTAATTCACGATAATCTATACACATCCTAAAAGATCCATCTTTCTTTTTAACAAATAGAATCGGAGCTCCCCACGGTGAAGTACTTGGTCGTATGAATCCATGATCCAGTAATTCTTTTAACTGACTCTGAAGTTCTTTTAACTCGGACGGTGCAAGTCTATATGGAGCACGAGCCACTGGTGCGGCTCCTGGTACTAAATCTATTTGAAATTCTACAGATCTAAATGGAGGTAATCCCGGCAACTCTTCCGGAAAAACTTCAGGAAAATCTCTTGCCACAGGCACGTCGTTGATGCACTTCTCTTTTTCTTTCTTTTCGACTTTATTAACATGTGCTAAGTGAAATGTCCCGTTCTTATTGATTAAAAACGTTCCATATTAATTGATTTCGTTGCGAGGTTTTGACCTCTATATGAGACGTTTTTCAAAGACTGCATTCATTTTTAAACAAACCATAACCTTTATTTCATCAATAAAGGTTTAAAAAGCTTTACGTAGATTATCAAATAATGATAATCTAAAATATCCTGTTTACACACGACCATTACATAATGGTTTACAATACAAATATGTTACAACAAAATAAGTTTCTTGAATGCAGTTTTTACACAATATCATACAAGCATGGACTCCAAATCTTGTCCTTATTTAAGTATGCAACAGCGGAAGCTCTTAATAATTACCTGAGAATAAACATGCTTAAAACGTCAACAAAAATGTTGGTGAGTTATAGGTTTAACCTATATATATCAAATCATAATAAGAATATCCCATACATAGAGATAAAAATCATTCATATGGTGAACACCTGGTAACCGACAATAACACGATGCATATATAAGAATATCCCCATCATTCCGGGACACCCTTCGGATATGATATAAATTTCGAAGTACTAAAGCATCCGGTACTTTGGATGGGGTTTGTTAGGCCCAATAGATCTATCTTTAGGATTCGCGTCAATTAGGGTGTCTGTTCCCTAATTCTTAGATTACCAGACTTAATAAAAAGGGGCATATTCGATTTCGATAATTCAACCATAGAATGTAGTTTCACGTACTTGTGTCTATTTTGTAAATCATTTATAAAACCTGCATGTATTCTCATCCCAAAAATATTAGATTTTAAAAGTGGGACTATAACTCACTTTCACATATTTTTACTTCGTCGGGAAGTAAGACTTGGCCACTGGTTGATTCACGAACCTATAACAATATATACATATATATCAAAGTATGTTCAAAATATATTTACAACACTTTTAATATATTTTGATGTTTTAAGTTTATTAAGTCAGCTGTCCTCGTTAGTAACCTACAACTAGTTGTCCACAGTTAGATGTACAGAAATAAATCGATAAATATTATCTTGAATCAATCCACGACCCAGTGTATACGTATCTCAGTATTGATCACAACTCAAACTATATATATTTTGGAATCAACCTCAACCCTGTATAGCTAACTCCAACATTCACATATAGAGTGTCTAGGGTTGTTCCGAAATATATATAGATGTGTCGACATGATAGGTCGAAACATTGTATACGTGTCTATGGTATCTCAAGATTACATAATATATAATACAAGTTGATTAAGTTATGGTTGGAATAGATTTGTTACCAATTTTCACGTAGCTAAAATGAGAAAAATTATCCAATCTTGTTTTACCCATAACTTCTTCATTTTAAATCCGTTTTGAGTGAATCAAATTGCTATGGTTTCATATTGAACTCTATTTTATGAATCTAAACAAAAAAAGTATAGGTTTCTAGTCGGAAAAATAAGTTACAAGTCGTTTTTGTAAAGGTAGTCATTTCAGTCGAAAGAACGACGTCTAGATGACCATTTTAGAAAACATACTTCCACTTTGAGTTTAACCATAATTTTTGGATATAGTTTCATGTTCATAATAAAAATCATTTTCTCAGAATAACAACTTTTAAATCAAAGTTTATCATAGTTTTTAATTAACTAACCCAAAACAGCCCGCGGTGTTACTACGACGGCGTAAATCCGGTTTTACGGTGTTTTTCGTGTTTCCAGGTTTTAAATCATTAAGTTAGCATATCATATAGATATAGAACATGTGTTTAGTTGATTTTAAAAGTCAAGTTAGAAGGATTAACTTTTGTTTGCGAACAAGTTTAGAATTAACTAAACTATGTTCTAGTGATTACAAGTTTAAACCTTCGAATAAGATAGCTTTATATGTATGAATCGAATGATGTTATGAACATCATTACTACCTTAAGTTCCTTGGATGAACCTACTGGAAAAGAGAAAAATGGATCTAGCTTCAATGGATCCTTGGATGGCTCAAAGTTCTTGAAGCAAAATCATGACACGAAAACAAGTTCAAGTAAGATCATCACTTGAAATAAGATTGTTATAGTTATAGAAATTGAACCAAAGTTTGAATATGATTATTACCTTGTATTAGAATGATAACCTACTGTAAGAAACAAAGATTTCTTGAGGTTGGATGATCACCTTACAAGATTGGAAGTGAGCTAGCAAACTTGAAAGTATTCTTGATTTTATGAAACTAGAACTTTTAGAATTTATGAAGAACACTTAGAACTTGAAGATAGAACTTGAGAGAGTTCAATTAGATGAAGAAAATTGAAGAATGAAAGTGTTTGTAGGTGTTTTTGGTCGTTGGTGTATGGATTAGATATAAAGGATATGTAATTTTGTTTTCATGTAAATAAGTCATGAATGATTACTCATATTTTTGTAATCTTATGAGATATTTCATGCTAGTTGCCAAATGATGGTTCCCACATGTGTTAGGTGACTCACATGGGCTGCTAAGAGCTGATCATTGGAGTGTATATACCAATAGTACATACATCTAAAAGCTGTGTATTGTACGAGTACGAATACGGGTGCATACGAGTAGAATTGTTGATGAAACTGAACGAGAATGTAATTGTAAGCATTTTTGTTAAGTAGAAGTATTTTGATAAGTGTATTGAAGTCTTTCAAAAGTGTATAAATACATATTAAAACACTACATGTATATACATTTTAACTGAGTCGTTAAGTCATCGTTAGTCGTTACATGTAAGTGTTGTTTTGAAACCTTTAGGTTAACGATCTTGTTAAATGTTGTTAACCCAATGTTTATAATAACAAAAGAGATTTTAAATTATTATATTATCATGATATTATGATGTACGAATATCTCTTAATATGATATATATACATTAAATGTCGTTACAACGATAAACGTTACATATATGTCTCGTTTCAAAATCATTAAGTTAGTAGTCTTGTTTTTACATACGTAGTTCATTGTTAATATAGTTAATGATATGTTTACTTATCATAATATCATGTTAACTATATATATAACCATATATATGTCATCATATAGTTTTTTTTTACAAGTTTTAACGTTCGTGAATCACCGGTCAACTTGGGTGGTCAATTGTCTATATGAAACATATTTCAATTAATCAAGTCTTAACAAGTTTGATTGCTTAACATGTTGGAAACATTTAATCATGTAAATATCACTCTCAATTAATATATATAAACATGGAAAAGTTCGGGTCACTACAGTACCTACCCGTTAAATAAATTTCGTCCCGAAATTTTAAGCTGTTGAAGGTGTTGACGAATCTTCTGGAAATAGATGCGGGTATTTCTTCTTCATCTGATCTTCATGCTCCCAGGTGAACTCGGGTCCTCTACGAGCATTCCATCGAACCTTAACAATTGGTATCTTGTTTTGCTTAAGTCTTTTAACCTCACGATCCATTATTTCGACGGGTTCTTCGATGAATTGAAGTTTTTTGTTGATTTGGATTTCATCTAACGGAATAGTGAGATCTTCTTTAGCAAAACATTTCTTTAAATTAGAGACGTGGAAAGTGTTATGTACAGCCGCGAGTTGTTGAGGTAACTCTAGTCGGTAAGCTACTGGTCCGACACGATCAATAATCTTGAATGGTCCAATATACCTTGGATTTAATTTCCCTCGTTTACCAAATCGAACAACGCCTTTCCAAGGTGCAACTTTAAGCATGACCATCTCTCCAATTTCAAATTCTATATCTTTTCTTTTAATGTCAGCGTAGCTCTTTTGTCGACTTTGGGCGGTTTTCAACCGTTGTTGAATTTGGATGATCTTCTCGGTAGTTTCTTGTATAATCTCCGGACCCGTAATCTGTCTATCCCCCACTTCACTCCAACAAATCGGAGACCTGCACTTTCTACCATAAAGTGCTTCAAACGGCGCCATCTCAATGCTTGAATGGTAGCTGTTGTTGTAGGAAAATTCTGCTAACGGTAGATGTCGATCCCAACTGTTTCCGAAATCAATAACACATGCTCGTAGCATGTCTTCAAGCGTTTGTATCGTCCTTTCGCTCTGCCCATCAGTTTGTGGATGATAGGCAGTACTCATGTCTAGACGAGTTCCTAATGCTTGCTGTAATGTCTGCCAGAATCTTGAAATAAATCTGCCATCCCTATCAGAGATAATAGAGATTGGTATTCCATGTCTGGAGACGACTTCCTTCAAATACAGTCGTGCTAACTTCTCCATCTTGTCATCTTCTCTTATTGGTAGGAAGTGTGCTGATTTGGTGAGACGATCAACTATTACCCAAATAGTATCAAAACCACTTGCAGTCCTTGGCAATTTAGTGATGAAATCCATGGTAATGTTTTCCCATTTCCATTTCGGGATTTCGGGTTGTTGAAGTAGACCTGATGGTTTCTGATGCTCAGCTTTGACCTTAGAACACGTCAAACATTCTCCTACGTATTTAGCAACATCGGCTTTCATACCCGGCCACCAAAAATGTTTCTTGAGATCCTTGTACATCTTCCCCGTTCCAGGATGTATTGAGTATCTGGTTTTATGAGCTTCTCTAAGTACCATTTCTCTCATATCTCCAAATTTTGGTACCCAAATCCTTTCAGCCCTATACCGGGTTCCGTCTTCCCGAATATTAAGATGCTTCTCCGATCCTTTGGGTATTTCATCCTTTAAATTTCCCTCTTTTAAAACTCCTTGTTGCGCCTCCTTTATTTGAGTAGTAATGTTATTATGAATCATTATATTCATAGATTTTACTCGAATGGGTTCTCTATCCTTCCTGCTCAAGGCATCGGCTACCACATTTGCCTTCCCCGGGTGGTAACGAATCTCAAAATCGTAATCATTCAATAATTCAATCCACCTACGCTGCCTCATATTCAGTTGTTTCTGATTAAATATGTGTTGAAGACTTTTGTGGTCGGTATATATAATACTTTTGACCCCATATAAGTAGTGCCTCCAAGTCTTTAATGCAAAAACAACCGCGCCTAATTCCAAATCATGCGTCGTATAATTTTGTTCGTGAATCTTCAATTGTCTAGACGCATAAGCAATCACCTTCGTTCGTTGCATTAATACACAACCGAGACCTTGCTTTGATGCGTCACAATAAATCACAAAATCATTATTCCCTTCAGGCAATGACAATATAGGTGCCGTAGTTAGCTTTTTCTTCAATAACTGAAACGCTTTCTCTTGTTCATCATTCCATTCAAATTTCTTCCCTTTATGCGTTAATGCAGTCAAGGGTTTTGCTATTCTGGAAAAGTCTTGGATGAACCTTCTGTAGTAACCAGCTAGTCCTAAAAACTGGCGTATGTGTTTCGGAGTTTTCGGGGTTTCCCACTTTTCAACAGTTTCTATCTTTGCCGGATCCACCTTAATACCTTCTTTGTTCACTATGTGACCGAGGAATTGAACTTCTTCCAACCAAAATGCACACTTTGAAAACTTAGCGTACAATTCTTCCTTCCTCAATACTTCTAACACCTTTCTCAAATGTTCACCGTGTTCTTGGTCATTCTTTGAGTAAATAAGTATGTCATCAATGAAAACAATGACAAACTTGTCAAGGTATGGTCCACACACTCGGTTCATAAGGTCCATGAACACAGCTGGTGCATTAGTTAAACCAAACGGCATGACCATAAACTCGTAATGACCGTAACGTGTTCTGAAAGCAGTCTTTGGAAAATCATCTTCTTTCACCCGCATTTGATGATACCCGGAACGTAAGTCAATCTTTGAATAAACAGACGAGCCTTGTAGTTGATCAAATAAGTCGTCGATTCTCGATAGTGGGTAGCGGTTCTTGATGGTAAGTTTGTTCAACTCTCGGTAGTCGATACACAACCTGAATGTACCATCTTTCTTCTTGACAAACAAAACAGGAGCTCCCCACGGTGATGTGCTTGGTCGAATGAAACCACGCTCTAAAAGTTCTTGTAATTGGCTTTGCAGTTCTTTCATCTCGCTGGGTGCGAGTCTGTAAGGAGCACGAGCTATTGGTGCAGCTCCTGGTACAAGATCTATTTGAAATTCAACGGACCGATGTGGGGGTAATCCCGGTAATTCTTTCGGAAATACATCGGGAAATTCTTTTGCAATGGGAACATCATTGATGCTCTTTTCTTCAGTTTGTACTTTCTCGACGTGTGCTAGAACAGCATAGCAACCTTTTCTTATTAGTTTTTGTGCCTTCAAATTACTAATAAGATGTAGCTTCGTGTTGCCCTTTTCTCCGTACACCATTAAGGGTTTTCCTTTTTCTCGTATAATGCGAATTGCATTTTTGTAACAAACGATCTCCGCTTTCACTTCTTTCAACCAGTCCATACCGATTATCACATCAAAACTCCCTAACTCTACTGGTATCAAATCAATCTTAAATGTTTCGCTAACCAGTTTAATTTCTCGATTCCGACATATATTATCTGCTGAAATTAATTTACCATTTGCTAATTCGAGTAAAAATTTACTATCCAAAGGCGTCAATGGACAACTTAATTTAGCACAAAAATCTCTACTCATATACCTTCTATCCGCACCCGAATCAAATAAAACGTAAGCAGATTTATTGTCAATAAGAAACGTACCCGTAACAAGCTCCGGGTCTTCCTGTGCCTCTACCGCATTAATATTGAAAACTCTTCCACGGCCTTGTCCATTCGTGTTCTCCTGGTTCGGGCAATTTCTAATAATGTGGCCTGGTTTTCCACATTTATAACAAACTACATTGGCATAACTTGCTCCGACACTACTTGCTCCGCCATTACTCGTTCCGACACCATTTGTTCCTTTCGTTCTATTAACCCCTGGTCCGTAGACCTCACACTTCGCCGAGCTATGACCATTTCTTTTACACTTATTGCAAAATTTGGTGCAGAACCCCGAGTGATACTTTTCACACCTTTGGCATAGCTGCTTCTGATTGTTGTTGTTGTTGCGGTTATTATTGTTGTTGGGATGATTGTTGTAGTTGCTGTTGTTGTTGTTGTTGTTGTTGTTGGGCCGTTTATTGTAGTTGCGATTGATGTTGCGATTGTTGGGATAATTGTTGCGATTATTGTTGTAATTGCTGTTGTTGTTATATTGGTGATTCTTATCACCGTTTTCCTCCCACTTTCTTTTGACTTGCTTCACATTGGCCTCTTCAGCAGTCTGTTCTTTAATTCTTTCTTCAATCTGGTTCACTAGTTTGTGAGCCATTCTACATGCCTGTTGTATGGAGGCGGGCTCGTGTGAACTTATATCTTCTTGGATTCTTTCCGGTAATCCTTTCACAAACGCGTCGATCTTCTCTTCCTCATCTTCGAACGCTCCCGGACACAATAGGCACAATTCTGTGAATCGTCTTTCATACGTGGTAATATCAAATCCTTGGGTTCGTAACCCTCTAAGTTCTGTCTTGAGCTTATTGACCTCGGTTCTGGGACGGTACTTCTCGTTCATCAAGTGCTTGAATGCTGACCACGGTAGTGCGTACGCATCGTCTTGTCCCACTTGCTCTAGATAGGTATTCCACCATGTTAACGCAGAACCTGTGAAGGTATGCGTAGCGTACTTCACTTTGTCCTCTTCAGTACACTTACTTATGGCAAACACCGATTCGACCTTCTCGGTCCACCGTTTCAATCCGATCGGTCCTTCGGTTCCATCAAATTCCAAAGGTTTGCAGGCAGTGAATTCTTTGTAGGTGCATCCTACACGATTTCCTGTACTGCTAGATCCAAGGTTATTGTTGGTATGTAGCGCAGCCTGTACTGCAGCTATGTTTGAAGCTAGAAAAGTACGGAATTCCTCTTCATTCATATTCACGGTGTGTCGAGTAGTCGGTGCCATTTCCTTCAAAATAGTTAAATGGAACAAGTTAATCATACAGAATATTAAGAGTAGTTAATAGTATTTCGTAGCATAATATGAACTCATTTATAAAAGCTTTTTCTTCATATTAGCGTTTTATAAGTTTAAATTCGGGTAGTACCTACCCGTTAAGTTCATACTTAGTAGCTAATATACAATTCAACTACTACAATTCTATATGAAAAACTGATTATAATAATATTTCGCGTTCAAACTTTTATACAATATTTTACAAACTTACAATACCGCTTATTTTACATAAAGCATGAAATATAGCACACAATAACTTTGATACAAGATAGTTGTGAAGACAATTCTAGCTAGTACACAAGTCGTTCAGCAAAGGCAATAAAGACACGTAATTCATACGTCCAGAAACAAGTCATGCATTCTGGTTTTACTAGGACTACTTCCCATCCTTGGTCTTGTGCAACATAACCGTTATGGCCGTTGATAAGACAGCGTGTTGTAACGTCATCAAAGGGACGAGGGTTACGTAATGTCCAACAGTCCCGTAATAATCTAAAAACCTCATTTCTTACCCCAATTACCGACTCCGTCACTTGTGGAAACGTTTTGTTTAATAGTTGTAGCCCGATGTTCTTGTTCTCACTTTGGTGAGAAGCGAACATTACTAATCCGTAAGCATAACATGCTTCTTTATGTTGCATGTTAGCCGCTTTTTCTAAATCACGAAGTCCAATATTCGGATATATTGAGTCAAAATAATTTCTTAACCCGTTGCGTAAAATAGCATTTGGGTTCCCCGCAATATATGCGTCAAAGTAAACACATCGTAACTTATGGGTTTCCCAATGTGATATCCCCCATCTTTCAAACGAAAGTCTCTTATAAACCAAGACATTCTTGGAACGTTCTTCGAATGTCTTACAAACTGATCTCGCCTTAAATAGTTGTGCCGAGGAATTCTGACCGACTCTAGACAAGATTTCATCAATCATGTCTCCGGGTAGGTCTCTTAAAATATTGGGTTGTCTATCCATTTTGCGTTTTTATACTGTAAAATAGACAAGAGTTAGATTCATAAAAAAAAAATACTTATTAATACAAGCAATTTTTACATATATCATAAAGCATAAGCACACTATATTACATATATTACACCACATGAATACAACTATCTTATTCCGACTCGCTTGTTTCTTCTTCTTCGGTTTTGGTTCGTTTTGCCAAGTTTCTAGGGATATATGATTTTCCCCTAATATGAGCCGTCGTTATCCACATTGGTTTAGAAAAACCTGGTGGTTTAGAGGTTCCTGGGTCATTGTTACAACTTAAGGACTTTGGGGGTTGACGATACATATAAAGTTCATCGGGGTTGGAATTAGATTTCTCTATTTTTATGCCCTTTCCCTTATTATTTTCTTTTGCCTTTTTAAATTCAGTTGGGGTAATTTCTATAACATCATCGGAATTCTCGTCGGAATCCGATTCATCGGAGAATTGGTAATCCTCCCAATATTTTGCTTCCTTGGTGGAAACACCATTGACCATAATTAACTTTGGTCGGTTGGTTGAGGATTTTCTTTTACTTAACCGTTTTATTATTTCCCCCACCGGTTCTATTTCTTCATCCGGTTCCGATTCTTCTTCCGGTTCCGATTCTTCTTCCGGTTCCGACTCTCCTTCCGGTTCCTCTTCGGGAACTTGTGAATCAGTCCACAAATCATTCCAATTTACATTTGACTCTTCATTATTATTAGGTGAGTCAATGGGGCTTGTTCTAGAGGTAGACATCTATCACATAATATCAAACACGTTAAGAGATTAATATATCACATAATATTCATATGTTAAAAATATATAGTTTCCAACAAAAATGTTAAGCAATCATTTTTAAAGAAAACACGGTCGAAGTCCAGACTCACTAATGCATCCTAACAAACTCGATAAGACACACTAATGCAAATTTTCTGGTTCTCTAAGACCAACGCTCGGATACCAACTGAAATGTCCCGTTCTTATTGATTAAAAACGTTCCATATTAATTGATTTCGTTGCGAGGTTTTGACCTCTATATGAGACGTTTTTCAAAGACTGCATTCATTTTTAAACAAACCATAACCTTTATTTCATCAATAAAGGTTTAAAAAGCTTTACGTAGATTATCAAATAATGATAATCTAAAATATCCTGTTTACACACGACCATTACATAATGGTTTACAATACAAATATGTTACAACAAAATAAGTTTCTTGAATGCAGTTTTTACACAATATCATACAAGCATGGACTCCAAATCTTGTCCTTATTTAAGTATGCAACAGCGGAAGCTCTTAATAATTACCTGAGAATAAACATGCTTAAAACGTCAACAAAAATGTTGGTGAGTTATAGGTTTAACCTATATATATCAAATCATAATAAGAATATCCCATACATAGAGATAAAAATCATTCATATGGTGAACACCTGGTAACCGACAATAACACGATGCATATATAAGAATATCCCCATCATTCCGGGACACCCTTCGGATATGATATAAATTTCGAAGTACTAAAGCATCCGGTACTTTGGATGGGGTTTGTTAGGCCCAATAGATCTATCTTTAGGATTCGCGTCAATTAGGGTGTCTGTTCCCTAATTCTTAGATTACCAGACTTAATAAAAAGGGGCATATTCGATTTCGATAATTCAACCATAGAATGTAGTTTCACGTACTTGTGTCTATTTTGTAAATCATTTATAAAACCTGCATGTATTCTCATCCCAAAAATATTAGATTTTAAAAGTGGGACTATAACTCACTTTCACATATTTTTACTTCGTCGGGAAGTAAGACTTGGCCACTGGTTGATTCACGAACCTATAACAATATATACATATATATCAAAGTATGTTCAAAATATATTTACAACACTTTTAATATATTTTGATGTTTTAAGTTTATTAAGTCAGCTGTCCTCGTTAGTAACCTACAACTAGTTGTCCACAGTTAGATGTACAGAAATAAATCGATAAATATTATCTTGAATCAATCCACGACCCAGTGTATACGTATCTCAGTATTGATCACAACTCAAACTATATATATTTTGGAATCAACCTCAACCCTGTATAGCTAACTCCAACATTCACATATAGAGTGTCTAGGGTTGTTCCGAAATATATATAGATGTGTCGACATGATAGGTCGAAACATTGTATACGTGTCTATGGTATCTCAAGATTACATAATATATAATACAAGTTGATTAAGTTATGGTTGGAATAGATTTGTTACCAATTTTCACGTAGCTAAAATGAGAAAAATTATCCAATCTTGTTTTACCCATAACTTCTTCATTTTAAATCCGTTTTGAGTGAATCAAATTGCTATGGTTTCATATTGAACTCTATTTTATGAATATAAACAAAAAAAGTATAGGTTTCTAGTCGGAAAAATAAGTTACAAGTCGTTTTTGTAAAGGTAGTCATTTCAGTCGAAAGAACGACGTCTAGATGACCATTTTAGAAAACATACTTCCACTTTGAGTTTAACCATAATTTTTGGATATAGTTTCATGTTCATAATAAAAATCATTTTCTCAGAATAACAACTTTTAAATCAAAGTTTATCATAGTTTTTAATTAACTAACCCAAAACAGCCCGCGGTGTTACTACGACGGCGTAAATCCGGTTTTACGGTGTTTTTCGTGTTTCCAGGTTTTAAATCATTAAGTTAGCATATCATATAGATATAGAACATGTGTTTAGTTGATTTTAAAAGTCAAGTTAGAAGGATTAACTTTTGTTTGCGAACAAGTTTAGAATTAACTAAACTATGTTCTAGTGATTACAAGTTTAAACCTTCGAATAAGATAGCTTTATATGTATGAATCGAATGATGTTATGAATATCATTACTACCTTAAGTTCCTTGGATGAACCTACTGGAAAAGAGAAAAATGGATCTAGCTTCAATGGATCCTTGGATGGCTCAAAGTTCTTGAAGCAAAATCATGACACGAAAACAAGTTCAAGTAAGATCATCACTTGAAATAAGATTGTTATAGTTATAGAAATTGAACCAAAGTTTGAATATGATTATTACCTTGTATTAGAATGATAACCTACTGTAAGAAACAAAGATTTCTTGAGGTTGGATGATCACCTTACAAGATTGGAAGTGAGCTAGCAAACTTGAAAGTATTCTTGATTTTATGAAACTAGAACTTTTAGAATTTATGAAGAACACTTAGAACTTGAAGATAGAACTTGAGAGAGTTCAATTAGATGAAGAAAATTGAAGAATGAAAGTGTTTGTAGGTGTTTTTGGTCGTTGGTGTATGGATTAGATATAAAGGATATGTAATTTTGTTTTCATGTAAATAAGTCATGAATGATTACTCATATTTTTGTAATCTTATGAGATATTTCATGCTAGTTGCCAAATGATGGTTCCCACATGTGTTAGGTGACTCACATGGGCTGCTAAGAGCTGATCATTGGAGTGTATATACCAATAGTACATACATCTAAAAGCTGTGTATTGTACGAGTACGAATACGGGTGCATACGAGTAGAATTGTTGATGAAACTGAACGAGAATGTAATTGTAAGCATTTTTGTTAAGTAGAAGTATTTTGATAAGTGTATTGAAGTCTTTCAAAAGTGTATAAATACATATTAAAACACTACATGTATATACATTTTAACTGAGTCGTTAAGTCATCGTTAGTCGTTACATGTAAGTGTTGTTTTGAAACCTTTAGGTTAACGATCTTGTTAAATGTTGTTAACCCAATGTTTATAATAACAAAAGAGATTTTAAATTATTATATTATCATGATATTATGATGTACGAATATCTCTTAATATGATATATATACATTAAATGTCGTTACAACGATAAACGTTACATATATGTCTCGTTTCAAAATCATTAAGTTAGTAGTCTTGTTTTTACATACGTAGTTCATTGTTAATATAATTAATGATATGTTTACTTATCATAATATCATGTTAACTATATATATAACCATATATATGTCATCATATAGTTTTTTTTTACAAGTTTTAACGTTCGTGAATCACCGGTCAACTTGGGTGGTCAATTGTCTATATGAAACATATTTCAATTAATCAAGTCTTAACAAGTTTGATTGCTTAACATGTTGGAAACATTTAATCATGTAAATATCACTCTCAATTAATATATATAAACATGGAAAAGTTCGGGTCACTACACTAAGATAGCATAGCACCCTTTCTTCAAGCACTTTTGAGCTTTCAAATAACTAATGAGTTTTAGCTTTGAGTTACCCTTCTCTCCATAAATCATCACCGGCATTCTATCCTTACAAGGAATGCGAATTGCCTTCTTGGCACACACAACTTTAGCTCCTACTTTGGACATCCAGTCCATGCCGACTATTACATCAAAACTTCCTAATTCTACGGGTATTAAGTCAATTTTAAATGTTTCTCCGGCTAAATTTATTTTACAATCACGGCAAATTTTATCGGCTTTAATTAGTTTACCATTAGCTAACTCAATCATGTACTTAGCATCTAGAGGTAATGATGAACAATTCAATTTAGCGTAAAAGCCTCTACTCACGTAACTTCTATCGGCACCAGTATCAAATATAATAGATGCGGATAAGTTATTAATGGTAAACGTACCCGTAACAAGCTCCGGGTCTTCACACGCCTCTCTAGCATTAATAACAAATGCTCTTCCACGTGCAGATCCATTATTCTTCTCTGGATTCGGACACTGGCTCTTATAGTGACCTTGTTTTCCACACCCATAACAAGTAATGGTAGCCAATGCAGTTCTATTTGCATTGGTGGCAGGAGTCTTGGTACCATTTGTATTTGTAACGAGAGCCCTACAATCTTCAGCAAGATGACCCTTTCGATTACATTTGTTGCATACCACATTACAGTAGCCAGAGTGATGTTTGTGGCATCGGTTGCATAAAGGATTTTGTCCTTTGTAACCAAAGCTTGAACCACCACCTGCACCTTGTATGGTTTCTTGTTTCTTAAAAGATTGTTGTTGGTTACCTTGATCATAATTTCTATTCCACTTTCTTTTGTTACCTGATACCTTCACATCAGTATTGGATACTTTCTTATCCATGATAACCTAATCCATTAGCTCGTTTGCCATGGTTATAGCTTCATGAATTGTCTTAGGTTTCGATGCTGTAACATTTGCCTTGACCTTTTTGGGCAAACCATCTTTGTACATTTCAATCTTCCGTTCTTCGGTTGGAACCAATTCAGGACATAGCAAAACTAATTCCATGAATCGCTGATTGTAGTTGGTGATTTCAGTACCAATAACCTTCAGACTTCGTAACTCATCTTCCAACTTCCTAACCTCGTTCCTTGGACAATATTCGTTGATTAACATTGTTTTGAATTCTTCCCACGGAGTATCATAAGCTACATCTCCTCCTACAGCCTTCACATAATTTTTCCACCACGTGAGTGCACTATCTTGTAAAGTGCACGATGCATACTTGGTCATGTCCTTTTCAACACAACCACTGATTTTAAACACAGTCTCCATCTTTTCTATCCACCGGGTTAAACCGATTGGTCCTTCTGTTCCACTGAATGATGAGGGCTTGCAAGCTTGAAAAGTTTTGTAAGTGCACCCCACACGAGGATTTGGGTTAACTGCAGCACCTCTTGCAGCCTCGACCCATAACATTCTGTCGTTCACTCGCTGATTGATGAGTTCCTGGATTTCTTGTTCCGTCATTCGGTTCAATCGCGCCATATTCTTCTATAAGAATGAAAAGAAAATAATTATTCACATGGAATATTATAGATGTAGTGTATATTTACAGTACATTATAGCTTATTAATAATATGAACCAGGTATTATTATAAAAGCCTTTTCTTCTTATTAGCGTTTTATAATTATATCTAGGGTAGTACCTACCCGTTAATGTCCATACTTAATAGCTTAGTACAGAATCAATTACTACCATCTAAATAATACTTAACCATGGAAAATTATTGCATTTCACACTTCACTATTTTACATATGCTTATCTTATATCGAACATTAAGCAAACCACACTAATAATATTATACAAAACATTATATGATCCCATGGTTTAATACGGCAGCGCATCGTTTGGTCTATTTTCTAGGACGTTTAGGTTCAAGGAATGGCCTAACGCTTATCCTAGCTGTCTGCCTATATTTTGGCTGTGGGGCTGAAGAACTGGATGCCGGGACAGCACGAATAGGAATAGCGGGAATAGGGGTGGTAGTGTCTAGTGGAGTTGGTGCCACATCATCCTTACTAAACTCGGGATTTGAATTTTCTAATTCATTAGCCTTTCGTTTCTTTCCTAGTTCGAACTCGTCTTTTGTAATTTCCTGTATTTCTTCCTCGGGTTCACTTTCCTCCTCGGGTTCACTTTCCTCCTCGGGTTCACTTTCCTCCTCGGGTTCACTTTCCGGGTTCTCTATAGTCGGTTCATCCGGAATTTGTGAGTCTTCCCCAAAGATATTATTTTCGTAATCGGATAGGTTAATGACTGGAACACCATCTGAAGATTCTGGTTCGGAGTCGCTGAATGTGATAACAAGTTTTGAGCCCGACATCTATCATACAACAACTAACCCATTAGTACTACATAATATTTACATATAAATTTTAACCAACAATGATAAGCAATGGTTTTTAAATCAGACCCGGTCAAAGTCCAGACTTACTAATGTATCCTAACGACTTATCGGTTTAGACACACTAATGCAAACCTGGTTCGCTAAGACCACCGCTCTGATACCACATGTCATAACCCGTCCTTAACCATAAGAACGTGTTAGATAACGTATGATTTCATTGCGAGGTATTGACCTCTATATGCGACATTTTTAAAAGGGAAACTGCATATATTATACATTACAAACCATAACCATTATTTTTGTTACAAGCTTTAGACAATAAAAAGATGATTATCGTTTAGCGATAATCTTCGACTTACAAACTTTACATATAATGATAACAACACGATTTCGAGCATATTTTACAACACAAATCCTTGGGTATGCAGTTTTATTTTTGACACAAATATGCGTACGCAAGATCCTGCTCAAATTCAACATAATGCAGCGGAAGCTTTAGTAATCACCTGAGAATAGACATGTTTTAAAAGGTCAACATAAAGTTGGTGAGATATAGGTTTAATGCCGGCAGCAATATATATATATAGACCACAAGATTTCGTATATAAACAGTTTAATAAAAATATTCTAAGTGGTTGAGCACTTGGTAACCATACTTAACATTTAATCACGTCGCATATTCCCTTTATTATGAAATCTTACTACACCGTACCAAGTGTAGTCACGAAACGAAGTACTGTGCAACCGTTGAATACTGGTCGTCCAGTCCGGTTGGGGTTGTCAGGCCCGATAGATCTATCAACAGGATTCGCGTTTACAATACCGCTGTAAATAACAGTTACCAAGCTACAGGGAAGTATGCCAGTGGTACAACTCAACGTAGAATATATTTTTCAGTTACTTGTGTCCATAACGTAAAACATAAAATACATGTATTCTCATCCCGAAATATTTAGAGTTTAAAAGTGGGACTATATACTCACTTTCGTCTTGAAGATATATATATAATTTGACTTGGTCTCCGGTTGATATCACGAACCTATCCATATATAATATATCAATACCTTTTCTTTTTAAACAAACGTCACATATATATACTTGTTATACTTTTAATACTTTGAATAATTCCTTAGTCCGTAGTTAGCAGTTCGTTGTTAGTAATTCAATTTTAATGGTTCATTTTTAGATGTTTAATATACCCGCAATGAAATAAATAAAACCCCCAACGAAATAAATAAAACCCCATCGTATATGTATTGGTCGAGATTAATCTTGACCCATGGTACCGGTGTTGTCAAATGACGTGTTGCGTACATAAAGTACCGGTGTTGTCAAATGACGTGTTGCGTACAATCATGGGATCTTATGATTAATCTTCTCGTGTTGTTTATGGGTGATCCTGAACCATATAAAATTGAATTATAAGTACATATATATAAAATATCATGTTAACTTAAAAAGATGTGATTTATTTAATTTTTTCCCAATTATTTTCGTGGCTAAACTAGTCTTGGATATCCGATTTTGTTTCGGTCATAGTTTCTTCGTTACAACTCCGTTTTCGTTGATTCAACTTGCCATCTCCTTGGATCGAGTCCCTCTTTAAGACTATGAACTGTAAATACCTTAGTTTGTATTCAAAATCACACGGCATAGGTCAAACTTTAGTGAAACTTATGAAGTTAATCATTTTCCATCATGTAAACAACCTCAAATGATTATTTTTCTAAAAATACTTATACTTTGAGTTAAATCATGAAATTTTTATGTGTTATCATATTCATAGTAAAAATCATTTTTCCAGAAAATAAACCTCCAATTCAAAGTTTAAGATGGTTTTTAATTATCCAACCCAAAACAGCCCCCGGTTGCACTCCGACGTCGTAAATTCAGTTTTTAAGGTGTTCTTTGAAAAACCAAGTTATACCTTGTTAAGTTAGCATATAATTAAGATATGTTACAGGTCTTGAAGTATTTTAAAAGTTAATTTAGAAGGATCTATTTAGTTTGCGAACAAGTTTGAAATCATTCAAACTATGTTCTAGTTTATAAACTCTTATATATATAGCTTTAAATATATGAATTGAAAAAGAGTTGAAGTAGAGTTTTTACCTCAAGTTTAAAATGTAAAGTTGCTGGAAAGAAGTAGTAAAATAAAAGTTGAGAGAGTTCTTGCAAGTGTGTGTGAAAATTGGAAGTAAAATTTGGAAAATGAATGTGTAAAAATGAGTTAGAAATGGTGCTTATTTATAGGCTTGAAAATTTGGTTTTTAGTGAAAATATCTAAGATAAGTTAAAATTTATTATGTCATGAATGACATATTATTCCAATAATTGAAGATTTCTATTAGTATATACCAATAGTAAATACTTCTAGAAGCTGTGTATAGTACCCTAGATATACGTATAGGATTATTGAGGAAACGGAACGAGAATTCAAATATAAATATCTTTTGTAAATATACTTATATTGTTTTATGTATAAAAGCCCTTTAAAAATGATTAAATACATTACTTATACGATATATGTATAAACATTATAAATCATCAGTATTTATGTCAAATAACGTTACGTAGGTTATTGTTTTGAAAACTTAAGTTAGTAGTTTCAAAATATACTTATGACTTTTTGTTATTAATACAAAATGAGATATTAAAACATCCTTAGATCATGTTAAATATGTATGTATAATTATCATATATTGTATAGTTCGTGATATCATCGGTCAAACTAGACGGTCAAACGTTGTGTAAAACTCTTTTCAAAAACATAAGTCTCAACAATTTGGATTGCTTATCATGTTGGTAAGGTTTAATTTATGTAAATATTAATCTCATAAGTATAGAACGATCGGAAAAATGCGGGTCGTTACATCAGCTTTATCAGAATTTGGAGTATTGATTTGTAGACCAGGTGCTTTTCAAAATTTCTGAGTGAAAGATCATAATTCTAAGAGATAAGGATTATATGTATACTTATAACTGTTGAAGTAAAAACGCTGCGAGATTTAAAAATACTGATTGCTAATTCCCGGTAGTTGGTATAGTAATTCTCGTTATAAGATGTAAATGAGTAAATGATAGGGTTTCACTGAATATAGTGATTTTTCGGAAAGTCAAAGATCAACGGAGTTGTTGGTAAATTTACTGCTAATGTGGTTAGATATAAACGGTTTCCCGGTATCGATGACGAATGACAACTTGTATATCAGGGTTATAATAAGCTAATCCGAGTGAAAATTAGAAGTTGACTTGTTGGAGCTGCGACAAAATTGGCTAATTTGGAAAGGGATTGCAAAGTTATTTCCGGTAATAATAATGCTAAAGGATCTGACACAGATACGTGTAGTTGGATCATCCTATCGATTGAGATGTTTTCCAAGATTCGTGAAAGGTTTGAACGCAGATTGTAATCGTCAAGATACAAATGAGGTTTAAGATGAAACCAAGTTACAAAGGATGTTTAAGATTAAATCAAAATTCAAATATGAAATTGGATGAATATGGTTATTCTGGGGTGAACAGATACGTATCTCTGTAGGAGTAAATAGGATAGTAATTGATCGTTGAATCAGATTCGAAGAATGTACAATGTAACTTATTAATGTGAAATCTAAATATTCCTCGGGTATTACCTACCCGTTAAAATATTTTTACCATTAACAGTTTGTACGAAAGAATTTTTAATTACAATCTTTATGAAACAATATATGTACATATATATTTTCTTCAGACGTAATCATGGATTTAATGAGTCAATGCGATATTAAACTCATTAGGTTTACGGCTAGAACTAGTGTACATAATATCTAAAACATTAGAGATTACGTAATCGCCATGAAGGACGAAGATAGTTTATGTAGAACGATTCGTAGAACGATGATTATGCTTGAGGTATAGATTACGAGGTTGAGACGTGTGATGATGATGTTGTTGTTGGTACTGGTTATGCTGCTGGTGCTGCTGATGGTGGTACTGTTGATGTCGGTGCTACAAGTGTTGTTGGTGCTGAGGTTGGTGATAATGTTGGTGTAGTAAGTATAGCTTGTAGATCACGCACCATTCTTGTCAGGTTTTCTATCCTACCCTCAATCATTTCTATCCATCCACTCATCTGATTCGATAGATCTTAATTATCAATTCGAAGTTCTCTAATTTCTCCTAATATTCCCCTTCGATTGGTATTCGAAAGTAGAGGATGAATATTTTCTGAGATTGCAATAATGCGACCTTCGAGGTCGAAAACTTTAGTAAGAAGGGTGAATATAGTGTTGCGCATAGGTTCACCGGTGAGTACATCGTTTTCTCCGATGTTAGGAGGTAAGTTCGGTTTGCGGTAGGGCTCGCCTTCTTCATTTCTCCATCGAGTGAGTAAGTCTCGGACCCACCCCCATCTCCTCCAAAAAGAAAAATAACTAAATGGTTGAGGCACTTCTGTTTCATTGACTTCGGAGTCTGCTTCAATATACATCTCGAAATCACTTCCGGAACTAATGGAATCCAAGCTAGGCGTAGGATCCATCTCTCACGATCAGTTAAAGGGTTTTGATATGAAATGATTTTCGAATATCGAATGATATTCTAATTATATATAGAATATCTATACATACTTCCAAAGATCCTGTGAATTACGGAGATAATTAAGGAAACGTGTCAGATAAAGTCTACAGTGACAGATACGCTAAGATATGAATTTTCTCTATACACTATTTATGCAGTCAATGCAGTAAAACGCGTCTAGACTAAGAATAATGAGCAGGTCATTTCCTAAGGATTATAATTAGATGATTTCCGACAAAAATGATAAGCAAAACTTTTGACATGCAGACACGGCCGAAGTCCAGACTCCCTAATGCATCCTAACGACTATCAGTTAGAGACACTAATGCAAGACCTGGTTTTCGTGGTTTTCGTGGTTTGTGAAACGGTTTGCAATAATTAACAAGGGTGATAGTGGTTTTCGTACGATGGTTATGGGCTGCAGGGTGACGGATCGAATAGAAATAGAATGGATAGGAACAGATTACAGTTAACGTGGGTGCGTGTGTGTTTTGTTCCAAAACAGAAGACAGAAAAGATTATAGCAGTCGAAGGTGTTGGTTGTCAATTGTTTACTAGTAGTAACAAGAGAAAGAGACGTAGAGAGTGCGTGAGAGAGTAAGGTTGTCAATGGTGATCATACTTCAAAGGTGGTATTGATTCGGTTTGAAGATCCTAAACAGAAACAGTGAATTGTTAATAGGTTTCATCAAGGGAGGTGGTGGTTCGAAATAAACAGGAAGGCAGAAAAAGAAAAGAAACGGAAATAGTAACCGGCGAGTATTAATCGTGGTTGAGGGTTATGTATTAGCTTTTGTTGGTGTTGGGTTGAATGGAAACAAAAAGGAACCATGGTAGCCGCTAATGAATAAGAGAAGTATTATGCAGTTTGATGTATTAACTTGTCAAAGAAACAGTTTGGTTGGTTGTTCGTGTTGATCATCGATAGCATAGACAAGAGATGTTCGTAGTTGCATAATCAAGGTGAGTAGTAGTTGGTACCGATTAATAGGAGCAAGATAAATCGAGCGGTAGGTGGATGTTACAAATAAGAAGCAAGACTTAGAAATAGTGAATGGGTTTTGTGGTGGTTAAAAATAGAATGGAAGCCAAATCAAAGAGAGATAGGAGAGAAGTGATTACTTGATGATGGTGTTTGTTTCGATTGTAGGCATGATAGATCAGAAAAGCTCGAGGTTTGCTTGAGGTGGCTCACGATGGTATATGGTTATGATTAAACTGAAGGTGATGGTGTACGTTTGGTTTGATGTGAGTGGTGATCGATGTGTTGTGGTTCTAGGATGGTAGAGTGGTGGTTTTCGGTTGAAAGTGATTGCAATTAGCAAGTAAGTTCAAGAAGGTGATGGTTTTGTTTAATGGTGATCATGGGTTGAAAACTTCGACCAGGGTTAGAAACAAATAGCAAAACAAATGAGTTGTACTCGTTCAAGTTACACACGATGGTTTTGAAGTGGTGCTTGAGTGGTTTGAGTTGTACTAAACAAAAAGAAGATGGTTTGAAGATTAAGACGAATCAAGGAATTAATAATTAGTTAGTATATGTGTGTAGGTCTATATATATAATAGAATATATGAAAGTTGATGAATGGTTTCATTGGATTCGGTTGATTCCAAGAAAGATGAAAAAGTAATAAAAGATAATTAGATGGTCATCTTTTCTATCCATTAGTATATGTATATAGATTAATATAATGTGATAGTTGTTATGACTTTTGTCTTGTGGTTTAGATTCATGTATGTCGTACATATATATTAATAATAATAATATAAAGTAACTAGAAAGTATCAAATAATGATATGAAATCAAATGTTAGTTGAAAATTTTAGAACTCCTCTGCCGACAGTTTATCGTGAAATGTGATTCTTATTCGATTTATAAACAAGGGAAACAAAATCAGTACATTGTGATTGTGACAAGAAACAAATTCCATTCATATATATCTGATTCTTTTATAATTCATATAATATAATTAATATTAATAAATAATTAAGTATATCAATAATAATAATTCTAATAATAATAATATCTAATAATACAAGTGATATATATAAATATATATAATATATATATATATATATATATATATATATATATATATATATATATATATATATATATATATATATATATATATATATATATATATATATATATAACAAGTTACATGAATTCTATTTTTATATTAGAATAAAGATATTAATAATACTGATATAGTTATTAATGTTAACAATAATAAAAGTAATCATAATATTACACAGATATATTTTCAACTTGTAGTTATATTTAATATAATAATTTTACAATTTACTACCTATGTAATGTTTACTAATTATGCAATATATAATTGAATTATTACATATAATAATACTTATACATAGTATTCCTATATATTTATGTGTATAGATTTATTACAACATATATATTATATTTATTGTGTATAGGATTCATATATAAATAACATCTTAATGATTTTGTATGTTACTCTACATATTTAATTCAAATGATTAAATGGTATTATATTAGTTTAACTTAATATATACACTTATATTCATATTTACATATATATATTTAATTACTTGCTTATCTACACACAATTGTTCGTGAATCGTCGGAAATAGTAGAAGGACAAATGAATTCATATAAACAGTTCCAAAAATTTTTAAGACTTAACATTACATACTTTGCTTAACTTGTCGGAATCATGTAAAGATTAAGTTTAAATTTGGTCAGAAATTCCCGGGTCGTCACACTTATCGTGTCGAAATCATAACAAGATTAGGTTTAAATTTAGTCGAAAATCTCCGGGTCATCACAATATCGATTAGAATTACCCACTGAGCTTAGTAATGTGCATGATGTATTTCATGTCTCGAATCTTAAAAAATGTCTTACTGATGATACACTCATTATTCCATTAGAGGATATCCGTATTGATGATAAAATGCATTTTGTTGAAGAACCGATAGAGGTTATGGATCGTGAGGTTAAAAGCTTGAAACAAAGCTCTACTCCGATTGTTAAGATCCGTTGGAATTCATGGAGAGGCCCCGAGTATACCTAGGAACGTGAAGACCAGATGAAGCGAAAATATCCTCATTTTTTTTTCAATTGCTGATACATCAGAGAAGTCTTCCTGAAACTTCAGGACAAAGTTTAAATTAACGGGGAGGTACTATAACAACCCTCATTTTTCTACTCTAAAATGACTATAATACCCCTAGGGTTTCATTAATGTTTTGTACTTCTGTGTTATAACTATTAAGGTTGTTATACGGACATAATAAATGAAGTAATTAATGTTCATAAACCAAACCCTATCATCTTGTGCGGACTTTTTGTACCTTTCGGGTTTATCAATAATATTGTCGTTCAAAAAGAAATCATAAACCAAACCCTAACCCTAATACTCGTCATTAATGAACTAAACCCTAAACCTAATCATTAAATGTAAACCCTAATTATTTAATGTAACCCTAACCCTAATAATAATGTTATTATTATTATTATTATTATTATTATTATTATTATTATTATTATTATTATTATTATTATTATTATTATAATTATTATAATTATTATTATTATTATTATTATTATTATTATTATTAATATTATTATTATTATTAAATGTATATATTATGTATTAAAGTGTATATACTCTTTATTAATGTAACTAAAATATATATAAAATATAAGTGTGAGTGTATATATAAAATGATTAAGTAATGGGTAATAAATGTAAGGTTTGTAAAATAAAAATATATGTATTTATATATATTTGCCGAAAAATACAAATAAATATATAATAATTAATTAAATGAAAATAAAATACAAGATAATCTAGAATGTTCTTTTTAATAAAAAAAAATAAAAAAAATAAAAAGGCCTAGGTCGGCCGGTTTTAAAAAAGGAAAAAAAATCATTAATTAAATTGTATTTAACTTGGAGCTCAAGCAATTAAAAATCTATAAATAGGGCCTTAACCCCTCATTATTTTTCATTCATAAAAATTTGGAGCTTCTTCAAAACCCTAAAATATTTGTAAGATTTTCTTTTTCTTTTCTTTCTTTTCTTTTTTCATTTTTTTTTCTTTTTTCTTTTTTTCGGCCGAAAACCCCAACAAAGGAAAAAAAATAGTTTTGCAATTTATTAAATTTTTCTAAACTCATGATAATTAGCTAGATGATTAATAAGTTTCATAAAAATTAAATTTTTACATTTATGAGTTGATTTAGCAATTTTATATTAACTTTTTGTGTTTTCATTCGGCCAAAAATACATATATATAATATATATATATATATATATATATATATATATATATATATATATATATATATATATATATATATATATATATATATATATATATATATATATATATATATATATATATATATATATATAATTAAAACAGTTTATTAATACATATATATATATATATATATATATATATATATATATATATAAGATATACATATATATTTATAAAAAATAGGAAAAAGACTAATTACACTATATAAATATTTTTCCAGTAAAATATGATGTTTAAATTAGTTATTTAGGTCAGAATATAATTTATAAAAATTAAATACGAATTTTGTATTATTTAATTATGGAAACTAAGAGAAATTCGTAAAAAACATATATACAGTAAATAAAAAATAATAAATAATTTTTATGTGTTCTTAAACTTTGTCTAAGTCTGGAAAAAATATAAAAATTAATTTATGGGTCGAATTAATAATTTTTACATATTTAAACACTATTATAATGTAAATAGGAAGTAAATAAGGAAATAATTATAAAAATAAGGAAATCTTTTATTTAATATTTTTCTACAGGTTTATTTACTGGAAGAAACTTATAAAATTTTTAAAAATAATTAGTTATGTTTATTTGGTATTTTATGTGGAATTAAACTTATTTTGTGATTAAATTAAGAATAAAAACGAATTTAAATACAAAATTTTAATAAAATTATTTTCTTAAATTTTTCTACTGATTATTATAATTAACTAAGACTATAAAAATTATGTATATGATTATTAGGTATTTAATTAATTATTTAGGTATTTAAGGATAATATTGGGTTAATAAAGTACTATATTAATAGTATCTTGTAAATTAAGTAATAAATAATATAACAAAATTATTTTATATATTGTATGAGATTAATGATTAGTATATTATAAATATTAATTAATCCATGATACAAGTTAGTAATCTTAGCTTGAATAATAATACATATATAATTATTAAACTAATAATAGTTATACAATACTAATAATAATTATATATATAATTAACTTACTATATAATAAACGATTATACACCTTTAATATGTGAAGGTTATAATTAAGATAATGTGAACTATATACGAACCTCACCGCTACATATGGCCTAGGGTGGTCCTTGTTGCCTAATGGGAACCGCTTGTGGATTTCGAATGTCATGACATAGATTCTAGTCAAGAATCCTGGACGCCCGGTAACAACTGATCATCAGAGTGACTTGTATGATAGCAACGAGATTTGGGTAAAGGTGTACAGAGTCTTGTTATAGATTATAACCCGAACTTTGTATAATTAGAAAGATACTATAAGTGGAAACTTTTCATAAATGGTAACTTTCCGAAAATAGAAATTATTTTAGAAAACCATCATCATTATTATAATTAATATACTTAAGTCTTTTAGGCTATATCTCTGATCGTACATTCTATCTCTAGGTTGAGATTCTGATCATATTCTTTCGTCCAATTCATTAATCTTGTGGAATAATTCTTCTGTGCTACTAAGGTGAACTCATAGCCCCGCTTTTACATATTTTAATGTATTTTATAAATCTTGGGGTGAGACACATGCTTGCTTTAAATGAATTACAATTTAGACACAAGTGCCTAAACTTTTTGATATGCAACTTCATGAGATTATTGTTAACTTGTATTCTTACATGCAAATCCCCACCATAATATCGTTAATTGCTGGAATTAGAATTTTGCAAGCTTAATTATTGTGAGTAGGCCTATTGAGAGTGACGTCTCTACCCATTGGCGTGATCGTCAAGGGGTACATAATAATGATTGCCGACACCCGTACATTGTCAGAGGTTAATGTTTAGCTCGATATTATAACTCATGGCATATTGAATATTTTGATGTTTTGAAATAAATCTTGTGGTCTAAAACTTATTAATTATTAAACCTATGATGTTCACTCAACCATTGTGTTGACATTTTAAGCATGTTTGTCTCAGGTGAAGAATAGTTTATGTGCTGCCCTATGTTGCTTGCCTGCTGTTGCATTGAAGCCCGCATTTAATATATCTGATCATTTGTTAAACATTTATTACATTTGGGTTTACCATATAAAACATTTTGCTTTCCGCTGCAATTGAATTATTGAATTTATTAAACGTCTCATTTAGAGTCGTTCTCGTTTATATAACTGTGTGATGATATTGGAAAAGTCATATTTACCCCAGGCCATATTTGGGGGTATGACATAACTCTATAACTGTTTTTTTTTTTTAAATTTTATACTGAATGCAAATATATATATGAATATAGTATCGTTTCGATAATAATTCATTGTCGCAAAACACATATTTGAACACATTACATTTGTCACATAATCGTGCTCAATTATGTGGCGAACGTGTTAAAAATAATTTTGGATGAAAATTGTACTCATTTTCCCAGGATGACTAGATAATAGCGCGACGAGCAAGACTTCCTGAAGGTTTGCTGACATTCAAAGTAACGACGCTGCAAAAGACGTTTTGCTATTTTTAAAAGTGAATTTTCATCTTTCAGATTTTACGATAATTATATTCTTTGCATTTGAATTACAATGCATATTTAAATACCAATTTGATACTTATTTTTTTATGTAACATTGTATTTAGGTGCATGCATTGAGAATATTTATGGGGTTAATATCACCCCACCAATCACAAATCCTTACGCGTTTTGTGACATCTTGATTTAATAGTTCGATTATTTTGTGGCACGTTTTGATGTCTCTCAGTTCATAATTATATTATTGTATTTGTTTTAAAATTTCATAATGAATATAAATATATTTTACTATAGTATCGTTTTGATAATAATTTATGGCCACAAAACACAATTTTGATGCTTACATTTGTCACATAATCGTGCTGAATTATGTGGAGAACGTGCTAATAATATTTTGGTTGAATAATGGACCCATTTTCGCACGATGACTTGAGAATGACGTTATGAGAAAGACTTGCTGTCTTTTGAAGTTTTTTCGAAGCCGAAAAAGTCGTTTTGCTATTTTTAAAGGTGAATTTTAAACTTTTAGAATATACGATAATTATTAACTATGTCTTTGAATACCTATGCATATTTAAATACTATTTTGATATTTTTTTTTAATGTAAAATGATATTTATGTACATTAGAATCTTTTTGGGCCAATATAACTCCTCTAGCCACAAATCTTTATGAGTTTTGTGAAATCTTGATTTAATGATTCGATTATTTTGTAACACCTTTTGATATCTTTCAATTCATAACTCTATTATTGCTTTTATTTTAAAATTTATATATATATATATATATATATATATATATATATATATATATATATATATATATATATATATATATATATATATATATATATATATATATATATATATATATATATATATATATATATATATGAGGATCCGGTGAGAACTCAGCATGTGTGAGAACCTGAGAACTCCAATTAGAACAATTTTGGTGAAATTCGAGCAATATTTGGTGAAATTCGAGCAATTTTAGTGAAATTCGAGCAATTTTGGTGAAATTCGAGCAAAAAAATTGGCGGGCGAGCAAAAATCGAAATTCGAGCAATATTGGTGAAATTCGAGCAAAAAAAATGGCGGGCGAGCAAAAATGGTGAAATTCGAGCAAAAATGGGAGCTGCTGAAAATGTAGAACGGAAATTGTAGAACCGAATTTGTAGAACAGAAAAATGTAGAACATGTTCGAATTTCTCCAAATTTGTTCGAATTGCACCTGTTCTACATCAAAATCAACTTTTTTTATTTTTAAATTTAGCCTGATTTAGGATTTAGGGTTTAGAGTTTAGGAATTTCGGGTTTACTCCGTAAACCCTAAACCCTAAACTCTAAACGTTCGTGTAAAAAACTCAATCTAAACCCTAAACCCTAAAATCTAAACCCTAAACTTAATTCGAAGAAAATCGATGCAGAAACGAGTGTAGAACTAGTGTAGAACATGCCGTTCTACAAAATTGTAGAAACAAAGCAAATGCATCTAAAATTGTAGAATTGTTCTAATAGCTCAAAAATTGTTCGCCCTTCTTTTTTTTTCTTTTTTTTTTTTTTGGTTCTAATTCAAACTTTTTTGTTCTAATTCAACAATTTTTGTTCTAATACAAAAAAATGCTCCCCCTTCTTTTTTTTGCTCGAATTTCATTTTTTTTGTTCGCCCTTCTTAGTTCTCAGGGTTCTCAATGCAAAATTGATTCTCATTTGATCCCTGGTGTGTGTGTGTGTGTGTGTGTGTGTGTGTGTGTGTATATATATATATACACATTATTATAAAGCGCGTGGCAATAATTCTACATGTCAATTTTTTAATTAATCTTAGTTAAATTTGCATACGTGTTAATTTCTCAATTAAACTGAATTAGATATGCACACGTGTATTTTCTTAATTAAACTGAATTAAATAATAATAACTTTCCAAAATAACCTGCTAAATCAAAGGTATGTAATTTTTTTAATATTCTGTTTAATTTATTTATAGAATCACAATCATAATTTAAATCTAATAATAACTCATATTTTATCTATTAATATTAATATGATATGACTTCAAGTTTTAGTTATTATTTATTAAATTTAATATTTTAATAATTTGAAGTTAATTTAACTCGTGATAGTCTTTAGATCGCGTGATAGTCCAATTTATAATTTTCATGTAGTACGTGTATAAAAGTTATTGTGTTCCCCTCACGCTATCACTCATATACGGAGTATGTAAATGCATGAGGCCTTATGTACTATATTTTAAAATTAACTAGTGTTGTGATCCGCGCGTTGCCGCGGTTTTTGGCAACCGTTGTGAGGACGAATCGTAACTATTCTCAGTTTGTTGCTTCGGACTGTTGCATACAGTTAAAATAATCAACATGTAAACTAAACATTAATTCAAATTACCAACACTATCGAAAATCAAAAATTTAAGATTAATAGTAACTTATTATTAAAGTAATTAAACTTATAACTAAACTTCTAACCCTACCAATCACATGTTGACACCATTTCTAGGTGATGGCAGCCGCGCGTTGCCGCGGCTTTGTTTTTGCGTTTTTTATGTGCTTTGTTGACTATTTACGATTTTGATAACATTTATAATGCATATTAGCTATCCATCTTAAGAACTTCAACAATCACACTACAAAAAAATAGAAACAAAATAAAGAATCAACTAAATAGTTTACTATATATATATACAAAAATCTTGCTAAATGGTATTAAAATAGATCAAGATGCAAATGAATGTATGCTTGACTTACCTTTCGGAATAATAGAACGCGACCCACAAAACGGTGGGAATTGTGTAGCAGAAAGAGCAACTGAAGTTCAATAATAATAACATAAATATCTTCTTGCAGCCATACTTTCCACCAAAGATCGTAGCGGAAAATATCTGAAAGTAGCATGCGTTGTACTTATATGCAACTTGTAATTTAGGTCATGCCTTTTTATGTAAAGAAGCAGCATATCTTGACCTGCATACAAATCAATCTTATAAATCACGTGGAGCGGTTGTGTTGTGTTTGGTATATTCTAGCAGTAAGTTAGGTGTGTGTTAATAGGATACAATTAATCAAACATCAATAATAACTGTCAGCAATGGCCACACTATAGTAATCCTTTATGTACAGCTTATTTAAAAGAGACCGAGACTTATTTCCAATTTTGAGTACGACAATCTGAATCCCTTTGAGGCCTTCCAAGAGTTTGAAATACTTTAAACGCTACGCATGTAAAAGGCTACTATGATTGCAAATGTTTCTTCTTGGCAATTTGCGTAGCAAGTTTTTTTTTTATACACACACCCATTCAAACCCTAAGCAAACATACAGTTAAACACAGAATCGCAATGCACAACATGGTATGTATAAAGAACAAACCCTAATGTGAAATTTCTTAGTAGATGGCAAAGAACCCTCTATAATATGGTTTACCCTTTTTTAGGAAGCATTAGAACATAAACAAATAAGCAACTATCCTTCACTCGACAATGACACTACTAGTAAAAAATCAGTTGAACAACTACAACTGCCAAAAGAACATCAACTCATAAAAGCTAACTGCGATAACAAACATCATAACTTAAACTCAATTCTTAGTACCTTCACACAGAAAAAGACACCAAATAGAATGCATTCACCAGCTGAAACTCAATTGTATAAAGAGGTGCAACAAATTAATAACATGTAGTTACTAATAGAAAATTACAGTAACCATATAACTGACCTGGTATGAACCATTCATATGGATATTTGTCCTTCAAAAATGCAATGAAATGCTTGTCTTTCATATGAAATATACGGGTCAATACATCAGGTCTGTCTGCAGCAGCAGTAAAAGGGTGCGAAACCGGAGACTCTGCACGATTACAATCTCGGACCGTCTTTGTAGCAGCAAATCAAAAGATCCATTGTAACTCAGAGAAGACTTTCTTTGACATTTTGAAGCTGCCATTAGGCTGTGTGACACTGTTGCAGCATTCATATATGATAACACAAATTGCATTCAAGTGAACTATCATAAAAACACAACACATATAACATTTTTTACTGTAATCTTATGACAATAAACAAATTGGTGTAGCATAGAGAAAAAACATTACATTCAAACAAATTTATTTGGAAAATACACTTCCAACAAAAAAAAAAACTTGAAGCAAAACAATGACAAAATGACATTTAATCACACTAATCACATATTGAAATCATTCTCAAATATTCTATACTCAATACAATAACTCTTAGTACCTTTACCTGCCTAATTTACCTCCTACAGGTTTTTTAACCCAATCATACATTAAAAGATTGATATCATGTTAAAACAGGTTGTAAGCATCCGAGATACATATTGTTGACTTAAATATAGGAGGGATAGATGCTTACTCTGAACTCAATATAGTGAGGCATTTGAGCAGCACATCAAGAGCAAAATAATCCGAAGTACCAATGTCTGTTCTGTACCACATTATCAAATATCATGAATATGTTTTCCCAGCAAAAAAATAATGGCAGCGATAAAATAGCATTATGTCAAATATCATACCAAATCCGTCAATAGATTGTATTCCATCCATGTATCGTCTTATGGTGTTTAATAAGATGCATATTAATAGTATTACATGAATGGATGAAGATTGTGCAACTAATATTTGTCGTATCTTTTATTTAAGGTAATACACATTAGAAAATATTTTGGTGTTCAAAATCATTAACTTCATAACATTAACTTCATTCTACAACGTTGGTCAAAAACTCCAAAAGCAAAATACCTTTGAATGAAACAGAAAAGAAACAAATAAATCGTACCACCTTAGGCGTCTTTATCAACGGACTTAAAGCGTCTGCATCTGGTCTGCAAATTCCGTGAGCAACTTATTTAAATCATTATTTTTTAGAAAACATATAAATATAAATACTTCAATACATATTTTTGAGTAAAAAAATAGTATACCTGGAAAACTATGACAACCTTATGATGAATTTTTTCTGGACTATACGATGAATACATAAATGATAAAACGCAAAAACCATGGTAATAAAATTGCAGGCTCAGTTTTGTACCAATAATAACTCTAGTTGATAAACAAACTTCTTATAACAACAATTTTAGACAAACATGTGTACTAAAAACTCGGGCTCAGTTATGTCGGTAAGTTCTATCAACAGAACACGGTCCACCATGGCTGCAACCTATAGGTTGCCTCGCCACAACATGGCTGCACCCTGTAGGTTGCCTTGCCAATATATGGATGCTACCTATAGGCTGCCCCGCCAATATTCAAAGTGCATGAGATGTTTATCATCATAGCCCTTTCGTTTATATGACAAAATGAAATGGGGTTCCAAAAACCCTAAGAGGTATAAATAGGTAAGTGGAAAAAGCACACAAAATGACCAAAATAACTTCAAAAAATTAAGTGAAATGACAGGTCAGTCCAAAGGGAACAGTAATTCCCACAACATCAAGTAGGCAACTTTCACAATTAGTATGTAGAGGAAATAATTTGGACTCAGGCATGTACAGAAGCTAATAGACAAATAATGAGTTGCCATGGCTGCAACATATGTTGCCCCGCCAAGTTGCAAACCCATTTATTATGAATGTAATGGTTAGCTCCTACATGTTCATCATCATGGTCCAAGCATCATCATGTCTGCAATTTATATCCTGCAAACATGTGTTTCAACGACAATGACTATGATTAGCCATACTCACAGCACATATGTTAGATCACCAAAGCTGCAACACGTATGTTGTCGTGCCAAACATAATCCTGTCAGGAGAGAATACATATCATTTTAATATCATAGATATGCTACATAACTTACTAAAATCTCATTATTTTTTATAGGCAACAACAAAACATACAGAACACCATAGCAACAACATAGCAACAACATAACAACAGCATAACAACATAGCAACAGTATGAAAGCGTCTACAATTCTCATTGGAAAAAGTACAACACCATAGCAACAGCAATACAGATAGCAACCCATAATTGTTGATTTTTTTTTCATCAAATAAACATCAACAATAACCTTAAATCAATTTTCATTATGTTTTAAGAATTCATTTTGAAGAGTAAAACTTAAACATCATCAAGAATAGAGAGTTACCTTAATAAACCTAGGACAACAGCCATCCGAACGACAACCACGACAACCATCCCGACGGCCAAAATCAAGACCAACGATTGTCGTAAAAGGGTCAAAATCAAGTATTATAACCATTAATTAGCAAGATATAATAATACATAAAGCCACAAAGGAAGGTAGAAATTACCCATCGGAGGTGTTAATAACAGAGTTAAAAACCGTCACTGATAACATCGCAAAACCAAAATACGGGGGCAGAAACCACACCAATACCATGACCACCGCTAGAAATCAACCGTCGGGACGTTAGGAGACGACCACCGAGGAGCGGCGATGACAAGCAATCGTAACCATCGCTGATGACAGCGCGAGAGAACATCAGGGGAGGTAGGTGAATGAATGAAATAAAAGAAAATGGGTCGGGTAAGGGGAGGTTCTGGGTACTAATTTTAGTTACTGTTAACGCACCATATTTACCAATCAAATTTTGACACTAATTACCACAATTTACATTTACAATAAGTATATTAGCACCATCAATGAATAGTACTCAGGTGATGTCATCATGACATCACCTATTTCGTTTTTTTTTTTTTACGATTTTTCCTCTCGATTATCTGGCCCAACGAAGTGGGCTACTCCGGACCTCCATCTAATTTATATATATATAAATACTCCGTATAACTATAGCTATCTTGCTTTCATAAATAAAGGCTACAATATTCATATTTTCAATAACAATATTTTCAATACAAATGTTATTAATAATGAACGTTTTTTTATTATAATTATATTATATATTGGCTAAATATCAATACTATACTAAGTTATAGAATTTTTGTGCAATGTACGGGCTCACGTTACTATTCAATATTAATACTTTCGATACAAATATTATTAATAATAAAATGAGTTTTTCATTGTAATTGTGTTATACATTTGATAAAATATTAATAAATGAATTTTCATTTTCATTATGATAATTGTATTATATATTTGATAAAATATCAATACCAACGTTAACGAATATTAATTTATAGATTTGTCGTGCAACGCACGGGCTCATAAAACTAGTATATATATATAATACTAGGTTTTGAGCCCGTGCGTTGCACGACTGATAAAAAACATTTAACTCACTTTGTATTGAAAAAGATTTGATGATTTTGTGAAGTATCAAGTATCACCACACAGTAAAATTGTCAGCATTCTGTGACGACCCGAAAATTTTCGACCAAATTTAAACTTAATCTTTATATAATTCCGACACGATAAGCAAAGTCTGTAATGTTAAGTCTCAAAAAAATTTTGGAATTATATTTATGTAATCAATTACCCTTTGACTGTGCTCGACGATTCACGAACAATTGTTTGTAAATAAATATGTATATATATAAATATAAGTTTATATTATAATTTGAAATTATAAAATATAATATTAACATTAGAAATAAATATGTAAAATGAGATACAAAATAAGTAAGTACAATTTAAAATGAATCTATATATAAATACATATGATTTCTATGCATAATTATTATTATGTGTATATTGTAATATATAGAAATATTAGAAATAATAAATAATCAATAAAAATTATTATATTAATAAGGTTATTATTACTTTCATTAAAAATAAGTGTTATTATTAATCTCAGTATTATGAATATTACTATTATTACATATAAAAGTTAATACATGTAATTTAGGATATTAATGTGTTATTATTGTTTTAAAAAAAGCATTATTATTATTATAGTAATTATTATTAATAGAAAATAATACAACACTAATAGTACTATTGTTATCAATATTATAAGAATGATGAAGATAATTAAGATTAAAATTTATTTATAATTTAAATGAATTCTTATATTTTTATTATCATTTTCATAATATTATTACTAGTATTTAGTTATTTTAAAGAATTATTATTATTATTATTATTATTATTATTATTATTAATATAATTATTATTAATATTATTAGTACAATTACTATTAATATTTATTAAATTGAATTACAAAGAATCAAAATCAGTTGCAGGTATCTATCAACACTGTAATTGAATTTTGTTTCTGCCTCCAATTTGTTACCAGTCATTCTCAATCATAATTCAAGACATAAATCTTGTGCTATATATTGTCTCTTGCATCCAGTGAATGAATCAAACTGAGAAAATCACTAAATAAGCTCGACACTCTGTACATTCATCCTTTTAACCATATTTTGATTTCGAATGAATTTTTAAAATGTAATAATACAGTCTTGTTAGGAATCGTCTATCAAAACTATCTGTAAGTTTTCAATCCTCAATTCTTTCTATTAATCTCTAATTTGAGAGTCAAAGTTTTGGGTTTTAAAAGTCAACTAAGTGTTCTTGAATCAAATTCGAGTTTGTCTTGATGTTTCCAGTTAATTTGATGATCCATAAAGATTATAGGAATGATTTGCAACACAATTCATGTTGTAATCATAACCTATAACATTCTTAATCTCAAAACCAAATTTTGAGCTTATGTATTCTTGACAGTGAGATACACAAACTTGAATTCGAAACAAATTTCAAAAACTAAAAATGCAGAGTTGTTAGGAATCATTTACTTAAACTTTCTGTAAAATCTCAAGTTCCAATTCTTAATAACGAATTCGAATTTGCGAGTCAAAGTTATTTTGTCAAAAGTCAACTAATTTGTTCATCGAGAAATTAGAGCTTGTTTTGATGTTTTAAGTTCAATTGACGATTCCAATAGTTTTTAGGAATGATTTGAAACATATTTCATGTTGTAAAGATTGTCCAAAACGAACTCAAAATTGAAAACAATTTTTTTTTAAGGAAGCTACTAGCTTCAGCAGTAGGTTGTTTTTCAGTTTTTTTTTTTAATTTTCTTAATTACAAGAACACTTTTATTTTTTGTTTCATGTTTGTTTAAAAGTCCTAAAACCATTTTGATGATTAACTATTAAGAATGAAGTTGTATGATCGTTTGGATTTTGGTGAAGAAGATGAAGTGGGTTGAAACATGTACTAGATAAATACTTTGGGTTGTATTATAAATTAGATAAACAAGACAGAGGGAATGGTTAAGGGTGTTTGCGGGTGAGCGAGAGGTCTCGGGTTCAAGCCCTGTTTCGGACATGTTTTTTTTAGAAAAGCTTTGGAAGGTAGATTTCATTACCAAAATTATTATTATTATTATTATTATTGTTATTGTTACTAAAATTATAATTTTTATCATTATTATTATTACTAATATGTGTATTATTACTATTATTATGATTAGGATTATTATTATTATCAGAATAACACAAACTGTTATTATTATTATTATTCATATTAGTATTAGTATCATTACGTACTTATTAGTATTATTAGAATCATTATTAACATATGTATTATCATTATTATCATTATCATTTTTATTATTAGTATTATCATTATTAATAAAGTTATTATTAGTATGACTATTATTAGTAAAATCATTAATATCAAAACTATCATTTTTAACAAATAGATATTTGGTACATAAAACCTACCTATTATATATACAACTATATTAATAATCTATATAACTATATACAAGACATATTAACATTTCTTATATAAATACCGACATACAACAAATTCGATATTTTTAATATAATACTAAATATATATATGGATATATTAATATAACTAAATGTATAGATTCTAATCATTATAAATATATATAAAATAAATATATATAACATATACTTTAAAATATAATATAAGTATATATTTTTAAATGAAATTTAATATAAATTATAGACAAAATCGCTGAAATGGTCCCTGTGGTTTGTACCAAAATGCTGATTTAGTCCCCATGCTTTTTTTTTGACCGAGTTCATCCTCGTGGTTTGCAAATGTTGCTAATTTCATCCCTCCGGCTAACGGCCGTGAAAATACCCCGTTAACTCATGTCACATGCTACGCACACGAGGGTAAATTCGTCTTTTAAATTTTCTCCCTTTTTTTCTCTTCTTTTTTATCTTTTATATCATATCATCTTCATATTTATCCCTAAAAAGAAAGAACATTCCCTAATTTTTTTTTTTTTTTATCTTTTTATCTATTTCATATCTGTTATCTGTTATCCATATCATTTCACCTTCATCTTCATCATCATCTAAAAAATATAAACCCTATTTCTAATCATCTCACCTAAATATAGATCTAAAATTATAAATTTTGACAATAAATCAAAATTGACAAGGCTTGTGCGTTCATTTTTATCTCAGGAGCACCAACAATCGGATATGAAGGGTGTGCTTGTTTATATGTCAGCAACAACAATCAATTAACCTTCTTTATCATTAGCTCAAAAATTAAAAGAGTAATTAACCTCTTGTTCTCGATCGACGATTGTTCAAACACTAAACAATGGTAGCTTCATGGCTTCTTTACACCTTCAAAATCAGAAGATGAAGCCTCGTTGGAATGGGCGGTGGTTTGCCATGGGTCTCAGCCACCGTCGTCGCCACCCAATTGAACAACGGTAGATCTGATTATTTGAACGATTTTGTGGGTAGAATCGAAATCAAAAACCTGTAAATCTGAACGATTTTCAGCTCGTGAGTTGCAAAGTAAGGATTTATGTACAACAAAGATTAGAGATATGGAAATACACTTACAATTAGTGAAAATGTAATGATTCTTTTTTTTTTATTTACTTTTTTTTTAATTCATAAACATAGATATATTAGTGTATGTAAAAATTTATAGAAACTTTGTTAGTAGTAAACATTAACAAAGGAAATGGTTTGATTTTGTAAGTAAATGGTTTGATTTTGTGATTGGGCATATGAGGTATTTTGATTGAAGTGATAGACTAGTACGTAGTAATTTTAATTTGGTTTTAATTTTGTGTATATGTATAATTGTGGTGTTTTGAAGTTTTGATCTGTAAAGTCACTAAGTCAGCCTAGTAATGCGTTGAATCTTGATTTCGTGTGTTTCCTGGAACTAACTAATTTGTCTTGTTGAATACAGAGTGTGAACTCAAAAGGATTTTAACTCCCCATGAATTTATGAAATTTGTTTGATCTGTTGACTTATGGTTTGATTCAAGATTTGACTATGTGAATATAAACCTATTTAGTTGTTTTGATTTGATTTGCTTTGATTTGAGATAACGATTTGAATTAGATTTGGACTGGATTTATTTAGATTTATTTTTATAGTTTTGATTAATATTTGGTTGAGGGTTTATGAAGCAGGTGAAGTAGATGAAGGATGAAGTTTTTTTTTGAGGAAAGACAAACCACAAGGACTATATCAGCAATTTTTTACAAATGAAAAGATAAAAGGACATTTTTACCCTCATGTGCGTGACATGTGATTGGAGTTAACGGAATTTTTTAACGTCCGTCAGAAATAGGGACTAAATTAGCAACATTGACATACCATGAGGATGAAATCAGTCAAAAAAAAGCATAGGGACTAAATCAGCATTTTGATACAAACCACAGAGATCATTTCAGCGATTTTGTCTAAATTATATAAACTACAAACACATAAATAATATATAATTAATAAAGAAAATTATGTGATTTCCATTATATGTTTTAATAGATATACAATTGATATAGGTTCGTGAATCCGATGCTAACCCTGCATTGTTCAGTTTCATCATATGTATTTTTACTACAAAATACAGTATTGTGAGTTTCATTATTCCCTTTTTAAATGCTTTTGCAATATATATTTTTGGGACTGAGAATACATGCGCTTTTATAAATGTTTTACGAAATAGACATAAGTAATCGAAACTACATTATATGGTTGAATGATCGAAGCCGAATATGCCCCTTTTACTTGGTAACCTAAGAATTAGTAAAACAGTCTACTAATTGACGCGAATCCTAAAGATAGATCTATTGGGGCCAACAAACCCCATCCGTTGTAGCGGATGCTTTAGTACTTCGATGTTGTTTTATATCATGTCCGATGGATGTCCCGGAATGATAGAGGATATTCTTATATGCATCTTGTTAATGTCGGTTACCAGGTGTTCAATCCATATGAATGATTTTTGTCTCTATGCATGAGACGTATATTTATGAGAAATGAAAATGAAAATGAAAATCTTGTGGTCTATCAAAATGATGAAAATGAATGTTTATGATAAACTAATGAACTCACCAACCTTTTGGTTGACACTTGAAAGCATGTTTATTCTCAGGTATTAAAGAAATCTTCCGCTGTGCATTAGTTCATTTTAAGGATATTACTTGGAGTCATTCATGGCATATTTCGAAAGACGTTGCATTCGAGTCGTTGAGTTCAGTAAAGATTATGATTAAGTAAATGAGAGATTAGATCATTTATAGATGGATATTATAAAATGGTATGCATGCCTGTCAACTTTTGATGTAATGAAAGTTTGTCTTTTAAAACGAATGCAATGTTTGTAAAATGTATCATATAAAGGTCAAATACCTCGCGATGTAATCATATGTTATTGTATTCGGGTCGCTTCATATTCCCTTAATTGGATATCATGCAATACAAACTGTTTGAGTCAAAAGTCAGCCACATATCATTTTAAATGCTGTAACAGTGAAACTTGATTTAACCATAACTTGTACATGAACTGTTTATCAATAAATTTTAGAAATGAAAAACAGAGTCAAGACATTTTAACACGTACTATTAAAGATGGAATTCGAACCAATTTTGACATGAGACTTTACAAAATTTGCCGACCCGCCCAAGTTGACATCAACAGTGATCTTGATTACAAAAAACATGTCCTTTTGATTACGAAAAAAAAATCAAAAATCAGTTAGATGAATAAACTAAACTAATAACTAAAAATAGAAAATTATAATAACTCTCAAACATACCACACCAATTTGCTAGTGATCAGTTGTCTGTAGGGCAACACCAATTTGTTGGTGTTCCATGAATTATCAGTGGACCATAGTTCACCAAAACAAAGCCCTTCCAATTTTAACTAACTTTTGTATTTGATTCACGTGAAATACTGTAACAAAAAACTTAACCCAAGTTGTTATCCTTTAAATGTAAATGGGTCATATTTACCACCTTTAGTATAAACACTACATACAATACAATCAGTAGAAAGTCAGAGATAAGCTGCATTATTAAACTACATGGAGCGTGTAATTGTCAATAAACTATCAAAAAAAGTATTCGGTTAATAAACTATTAAACTTGGGTTTTGCATTTAGTGAGATGTACATTGGCACATTGTACAATCATCAACCAAATTAAAAGAAAAAAAAAAACTTTGAAGGATGTCACATAGATGTTGCAGAGTCATGGTCCAAATAACTGATAATCACCAAAAGCAATATCTTCTTAAAGTAATTTCTGATGACAACTATAAGAGATAAAACTCAATTGATGATTAACATATTACGTGGATAAGATGAAGCACCAATGATCCCACTGTTTTCCCAATTGTACCGATACACAAACAAACGATACAAGTGTAATATCATGAGAGTAGGAATGACAAATTCAGTTTCCGATTCGCATTATGCATTCAGATATTTGATATCACATAGTCGATATGATTGTAGAGTAAAATGAAATCGGGAAAAAATTAGAAACGAAATCAAGAAAATTTGTTAAACGTAAAAAAGCAACAAATATTTCAATATTATCGATGACTAATTGAAACTTGTACTTCAAAAGCAATATCATCATCATCACGTTATAATACGAACCAAAAAATTATTATTTAAATCGAAATAAATTTTTTTACAAATGCTATAAACGATTTAGAAAGAACGCAACCGTAAGATTAATAACCTGATCGACGCTTAATTTATCGACAAGGATGAGTTCATTGATGAGTTTGTAATTATCAAAACCGTACTCCTTTTGGGTCCACATTCTTAACACTTTGACCCGAATTGATCAACTCCGGCTTGATGTCAAGAATCGGAATAATAGCTGGATCCATATTGATGTGCAAAAAGTTAAACAGTTAGTATACATAGGATATAGGATATGTAGAAGATATACGTTTCAATGAAGATCAAAATTGTTATCATCATCGATAAGATATTCGTCTGATTACAAACGAATCATCGATAAATAAGGAAAATTTCAACATGTTTAAAAAATAGTAATGCGAATATCTTTTTTAGTAAATTCATATAATTATATTATGGAAAATACTTTAAGATCAATGAATTGAACAAAAGTCGAAATAAACCTGGAAACTTTTCAGGACTCGAAATCCTTATACACGTTTTCCATTGAATTTCTGGAGAGAAAAAAAGGGTTGGAGATAAGACCATCGAATAGATGTTATACTATTGTTGCGCTGGATAGTAAGCCATTTGATTACACCATTGGATTCTTCCTTATTCCTTATCCTTTGATCACGGACTTTTTGATAATACATCGTGATAATGAATTTAGGGTTTGATTGGGATAGTTAGATGACAGCTGTAAATTCCAGTTGGCAGTAGAAGCTTCTAATTCGGGTTTATTGACACCTAAGCTAATATAATCTTTTTTTGATAGATATATATATATATATATATATATATATATATATATATATATATATATATATATATATATATATATATATATATATATATATATATATTGATTGATTGAATTCAAATATAAGGGTTGTAGTTGCTTAAACTTCAAAATGTAAGGTCTGATTTTTCAAATTTATTTTTCCCATCGTTTCCATTTCTCTTCTTCTGAATTCCTCCGGTGACCGCCGCAGCTCGTCGGGAAATAAACTTCCGGCAGATCGCCGGATGTCTGCTGCCGCAATACACCGCTCACGAATTGCACTCATTAAGGTCTGCTACTTTTCAATTCATAATTCAACCATTACTCTGTTTCCTAAAACCCTAGTTTATCAATGCTCAAGTTGCTTCAAAACCTCATCCTTATCCAACTATAAATACGATTACCATAGTGATTTATCACCTTATAAACCTATAGATACACATTACATTGCTATAACTCCAAATGAGAGACGTGGTATCGTGTTAGGGTTAGGGTTTATGATAAAAAAAACCAACAAAGTTGTATGCTACATGAGTTCTCTCGAAAATTTTGTCCTTTTTTGTTAGTGAATATCATGAAAATGTTTAGCAACCGACATGGTGCGGTTTCGTTCTTTAAATTCGTCTTCTCAGACGATTTAAAGACGTATACAGATACTGATAGATTAGTTAGGTCTTGTTGTGTTGTATGTCAAATTTTAGCTGTTCAAGGGTTTTGGATTATCGCTCAAGACATGTTATCATGGCTGATGCTGATAGGTGGATACTCTAAGGGGTTTGAATGCTTGATACTGTCAATGCAAACAATCTTGTATATAATAATATGTATAGTAGTGGGTGCCATCCGAATATTATCACCCTATAACATTCGGATACATGGTTTTTGTCGCTGTAGAAGGATGAATCGAGGCATATAGGTATTAAGTGAGCTTCTTGCATCTGGGATTGTTCCAAATACAATAACTTATAACACAATGTTGAGTGCCATTTGCGATGATATAATACTTGAACGTGCTATGATTTTGACTGCAAAAGTGCTTAAAAAGGCGTTTGTTCCCAATATCGTGACAACAAATTTGTTATTGTCACATCTCCGTAAGTGAGGATTGCTGGAATGAGTTTTGGATTGGGGACACGATTTGAGTCATACATGCCTTGAGTTTAATGAAATAACTTACAGAATTTTGGAAAGAGCTAATCGTTGCAAAATAGAAGATGCTGCTAATTCTAGAGGGACATCAGAAAAATACCCTTTTTGTAAACTTGACGAGGTACCTTACATTCGATCATTTTTGCCGAAGCAGGGAAATACTAAAATAAAATAAAAATAATAATAGACGTCATGAAAATGATAGAATCAAATTTTCATGGGTTTTAAATCCTGGCTGGAATTTAATTTAGGCTCTAAGAGTCAGTCAAGTTGCCAATAAATCAACGATTGCTGTTGACTATAATTTGAAGATAATAGTCCATCCATAAAGTTTATCCGGAAAGGTGATTAGCCAGGGTCTGCTGCCCGGATCTGTTTGAACGTTTCAGATTCTGTTGGCATGTGCATCACATCTGCCTCAAGCAATTACATCGGCTGCTTATGAGCGGAATTGGGAAGGTAGTGATTATAAGCATTTCACTTTGAGGCCCATATCAATCGCTTGCTGTAAAGCTTAAAGCTTCTTAAGGTATGATTCACTATCTTACTTTCAGAACTTCGATAGCTATGATTAATTTAGATAATGTGAAATTGACACGAGGTAGCAATTTTTTACTGTCTTGTTATTCATATCATAGGCAGGTGTGTTGCTTTGTTTGCACAATAAATTGGTTGATCATGCATTTTTAACACAAAAGCCAACTCTGCTCTGCCCTCCTCAAACAGACAAACATACCGTAAAATATGAAGCAATTATTCTTATCAACGAGCTTTCAAATAATATTACTTATTTGTACTTTAGTTCTACCTCAACTGGATTATCAGCTAGTTTGAGTAAGATTTAGTTGTTTCTGCTAATTTTGGTTGTCTAGATTCTTCATTTGTGTCACTAGTGGAGACCTAGTTACCCGACTTCTCTTCCTTATATTAGCTAAAAAACACTTCATTGACTGTAAATTTTATTTTCCTGGCACATTAAATTATTCATTTTACTATGTTTTGTATACAAACTATATATAACATGATGACTGACTACTTTTGTTTTAAGCGTTCAATCAGATTAATCATTAGTGGCGACTGAAATTCACTCATTAAGTAGTTCTTGCCATATAAACATGTACTAGAATCTTGAAGTCTACATCTCATAAATTTTGTCAACATTAGTAAGGCTGTTGATAGATATTTATCTAGTTATACAAAATTAAGTCGATATCTAAAATGCAATTTTTGATCATGACACTTTGGCTTTATGCATTACCATGAACCCTTTCTTACTAACTCCACCAACATGTTCACTTAACTTAGCCAACTGAGCCAACCTTCTCTTCGACGAATCTGATACACCCTTTGACTTTGACTTTTCATTCAACTCCCTTGGTTCATCATCATCATCAACAATACTCTCAAAGTTCTTACTTGATGGGCTTCCTTCTGTTGACACTTCCAAAATTTGTTTCAAGGATTTCACCACTTGACTCATTTTGGGTCGGTCTTTTGCACTCTTTAACAAACAAGTATCTGCTAACTTTGCAATTTTCCTTGCAGCAGTGAGTGAATATTTTGCTTCGAGCCGTGGGTCTATAATTATTCCAAACTTTTTACTATCGATTGGATACCGTCTTACCCAATCTAGTAACTTTTGATCTTCTTTTGGTCTGTTTCTTTCTACTGACCTTCGACCCGTTAAAATCTCATACAAAACTATACCAAAGCTCCACACATCACTTTTTGCTGTAAGATGACCCGTCTCAATGTAGTCTGGAGCTGCATAACCGTGTGTGCCCATAACCTACAAGTAGAAACCAAACATAATGCCAATATTAGGATGATAAAAATTGTACTACCTTTTTGCTCACATACATACTCAGTTAAAGTTATTTTATATTTTCTTGTTTTATTACAGCTATCAGATATACCGAATGTTCAACCCTCAATAAAAGAGAATGCACTCACCGCTGTTGAGACATGTGTGTTACCCTCTGTGGGCCCCTCTCTAGCAAGCCCAAAATCTGAGAGCTTTGGGTTAAAATCTTCATCCAACAAAATATTTGACGTCTTAAAATCTCTAAATATGACCTGGAACCATTTATAAAGACAACAGATGTTATCTTAGGTATGTTGTTTAATGTTTTCAGTGTGTGTTTACTAAGTTATGTTCAAAAAGTTAAAGTAAAACCTGAGCTTCTAGTTCCTCGTGCAGGTATGCAAGTCCTTGTGCGGCTCCAAGCATAATCTGTAGTCTTTTTTGCCATGGAAGAGCTTCAATCGAACTCCTACTCTTAAAGAGATGATCTTCTAAGCTTTTATTTGGCATGAACTCGTAAACTAAAAGCCGTTGGATACCTCGTTCTCCGTCCACCGCACAGTATCCGATTAGTTTGACTAAATTTGGGTGGTCAACTATCCCTAGAAATTGTACTTCAGCTACCCATTGTTTGTGTCCCTGCATTATAAATCAAGAGCAGATGCAAAATAAGCTAAGGATCAGAAATTTCGGGTGATCTAATGTACAAGTTCCAAAGCACAATATGTACATAAGAAAACTAAAAAATGTTTTGATACCCCTTTTGTATATACAAGCTGGATTTAAATTAAAAAAAAAAAAAAAAAAAAAAAAAAAAAAAAAAAAAAAAAAAAAGGCAAATACTTGCAATAGGCAAGGTAGTTGACTTCATTATTTTTATTTTCTAAATTAAAATGAAGTTTTTGCACGTTAGCTAAGAAGTCATAAAAACTTCTAGAAATTGTACTGTATAAGTCATCCCTTTAACAATAATTTGATAAATGATGCATATTTTTTCTCAGTTCTTCAATTTCTTGGTCAATTTTGCATCTTTGCCGGAAGGGCATTGATATTTCACTTGCATAATTGATATTTCACTTAAACTGCGCATTAGGTACTTGTACTGTATAATGTACAATTTGTAGTGGATTTATCAATTTTGTAAGTGGATATATCACCATCCTTGCCAAAAGGTGCTTTTGCCGATTAGGTCAACCAATGCAAGTCGACAATTAAATCAAATAAGTTGGCTCGGTTACCTGATTGTTGTAAATGATTTTCATAACAGATCATGGAACTTATTAATATAAAAAAAAATGACCGAATGAGGCTAAATTATATGGACTCATACCTGAAAACCGTCGCTGCTCAGTTTTTTAATAGCAACTACAATGGGATTGCCTTTGCCATCAACAGGCTTGATTGAGCCTTTATAAACACATCCAAATCCACCTTCCCCAATCTTTCTTAGCCTTGTGAAATCATTAGTCGCTTGTCTGAGTTCTGCGTAGGTAAACACCCGCAATTTTTCCGCCTTTTCCTCGTATAATTCTATAATGCTACGTGTCGAATTTGCTGATCCCGAGGACTTGGTAACTCGATCTTTAAATGAAACATCCTCTGATGTGCTCAAATTGGATTCATCTTTTAGTATTGGTGCTGATCTTTGACCTCTGCTTTTGGATTTATCTTTAAAGTAATGAAAACACTTCATCTTGTTCTTAAAACTTTTGTATATGCACTTGAATCCTTTTGGAAACCAGGTTTGATTATTGTTTTGTGATTTAAATGATTAAAAGAATGGTTATGGAGGTTGAAGTTGAGATACCCACATGAGAAATCTGCAAATATTAAGTGGGAAATTGGTTATAGTGAAAGAGTTACAAGATTTGTGTGAATATATCAAGAAAAGTTGGCAGTTTTTTTTCCTATATCTTGCTTTGGAGTAGTGAATCGCTATAAAAGCGCGATAAACCGCCAAAAGATAAAAAGTTTTTGTATTTAAGTGTTACTTTAATGAGAAGATGATCATCCCAATCAAATTTGAGAAAAGTTTAAGAAAGATTTGAGGTAACATCAAGAAAAAAGCTAAACATATTATATGAGAAAATGGTACAACGTTAATCAAGAAAGGGATTTAAGGTAATACCAAGAAATAATGATCATACCAATCAAATTTGAAAAAAATAAATGAATTAATAATTGTAATCAGAAGTTTAAGTGGGAAAATGAATCAAAGTTACCAAAAATAAGTAAAGTCCTTCTATCCATCCATATGCTTATGGAAGTACAAACAAATACTACAAGCAAAACCTACAAGAGAGATTGCATACCTTTCTCAATAAAATAAGATTTCGGCAAGATGATGAAGAAGAAGAAGAAAACTAAGGCCAATTAAAGATGACAGCTTCAAACAAAGTAACAAATATTAAAATAAAGAAATTGATTTACACAAGTCAAAGTTGAGAAATTGACCTAATGAGCAGTAAATTCTAATATCTAGAACGAAAGTTTCAAAGTGAGATAGAGAGAGATGGTACCTTGAAAGAGATTGAAGTAGATAAAAAATTATTTGAAGAATGAATCAACAAAAGTGTGCTGTTACCAAATTCATTGTTATCCAATATGTTCATGATGTTTCAATCATTGTTTTGGTGTTGGTTGAATATACAATCAATGTGTGCAAACAAATGCCATATTTAACATGTATGCATGTTTCAAACATATTTTTGTATTTATCTCTTTTGTGATGTCTTCCTTCGAGAAGGTGCTCTTGGTAATTTTAGTGTCATCCAACTATCATTTTAGCTGATTGTGATTTACTAGAAAGCAGGAGTTGACTAGTGATACTTAACATGGGTTCGGTGAGTGCGGAGTACACGCCCATAAGAGTGAACCAAACAGTGGCGCACAGTAATGGCGGGGGTCAAGGGGGCTGCGCCCCCTTGCGGGGTCCAAGGGGCAGCGCCCCTGGCGGGGTCCAAGAAAACGTTTAAAGAGAACGTTTTTCCCGCTCGTTTCAACAGTCATAACCATTCAAATAATAACCGCCGTTTAAACTGTTTTATATCATCAGTTTGAAAACTGCTTTCATATACTCTTTCAATTTCACACAGAAACATACACAAAAATCTATACACTAAATCGTGTTCTTCTTGTCTGGAAACGATTTGCATTTCTAGTCTTATCCCAATTGAAATTTCGTGTAACCCGAAACAAGGAGGGTCGGAATATTCAATTAGGAAAGTGTTTCACGATTATAGAAATATTCGGATTATCTGTTTACATACCCTATATCTAACAGTGACTTCCGCACATCGCTTTACGGGGTCAGTGGGTGAGGAGGTTTTACCGTTCATGCTTTTGAACTGGGCCAGGTTTGCTCCTGGACAACAGTTGGGGCCGAGTTATGCAACTGCGTAGATGAACGCGTGAGTGGTTTAGTCTTCCTGAGTGATCCCGAACTATTGTTAAAAAAATATTGTTATTATTGTTTTTAATAAAATTCACCAATAGTCTAAAATACGGAGTACATGATTAATTATATTATACGTATAAATAATTGTACTATATAATATAATGATTTAAATAAAATAAAAATAATAATAATAATGAAAAATAATAATGAAAACATCAATTATTAGTAGCCCGTATTTTAATATTTTCGATTCTAACATTATTGTCAAATTTTCCTATTTACTTGTGCCACAAATTCAGTTATGTCCATGATTGTATTTGATCGGTTTATCTTATTTTTGTTGGTGATTTTAGTATCATCCAACATTCATTTTAGTGAACTGTGATTTACTTGAATGCAAATGTTAGCTAGTTATACTTAATAACGGGTTCGGAGAGTGTGTAGTACACGCCCGTAGAAGTTGGCTACTAATTGTCGCGCAAAATGCGGGGTCAAGGGGGCTGCGTCCCCTTGCGGGGTCCAAGGGGAAGCGCCCCTGGCGGGGTCCAAGGGGTAACGCCCCGAAACCTCAACCGAAAAGACACTATTCGTTTTAATGAAACATTGTCAACCGATTTCCCCCCTACTCTTCATTGTGACTCTTCATTATTATAACTATTAGGAAACTGTACTTGTTTGATCTTCGGATCCGTATGAACGTTATCGTTATTTTGCCAAAAAAAAAAGGAAACTGTTATATCCGTTTTACCTCTAACAGTTTTTGCATTTATTAAAACACATGAAACGCACACAAATTCTCTAATTCGTGATTTTGATTTCTTTTTGTCTGGAAACACAATTGTTCTTGTCTTTTCCCAATTAAGATTTCGTGTTAACCAGAGGCTTGTGAGGGACGAAATACTTAATTAGGAAAGTATTTCACGAGTCAAATATCAATCCGATTATCTGTTTTCATACCCGTTTGCTTACAATTATCTCACTACCTCACTATCTAAGTATCAACAAAACCCAAAACAGTCGTTTAACAGATCAAGAGAAGAGATTGAAACTGTCATTTTTAGTAATAAAAAAGAAATAGAAGTAAATTGTACGGGAAAAGAAAAAAAACTAGACATAAAATCAGATGCATATAGCCTTCTTAATTTGGTTGTGAAAGTCCTAAGAAAATAAGCAGAATGATGTGGATCCATTATTCTTTAAAGTTCACATAATTCATTAAAGTTTATGATCGCTATATATGGATCCAGCCGCCTCTGTATCAACTCTCAAAAAGGATATGCAATTTACTCGTGTTAAATATTTAATTGGGCTAACATGTTACCTATGACACATATAAAGAGCACTAGTTTAAGGACCCGTGAATAGGGATGGCGCCCCGCGGATAACGGGCACGGGTTCTACATACCCGCAACCCGCCCGCCGGGTTTGTTTTTTGCATGTTGAGACCCGTTACCCGCTCACGGGTAAAAAATTTTCGCCCATACCCGTGACCCGCGGATACCCGTGTCCCGCGGGTAACCCACGGGTAATAATAATATACAACTTTTTATTAGAAAATTCAAATAATTTTATTAATTATAAAACTATATGTACAAGGTATATGTATAATGACGTGAAAATTAAGTTTTTTACTTGTATATAATATTATATTTTTAATATTTTTAATCATTATTCGAAAACTAGTAATATAGCTTTTAAATTTAATAATTATAAGTATTAATTCGTGGGTAAATTAAGAAAAGTCTCATGTATTCACGGGTCGGTTTTTACCCGCGACGGTTAGTATATACCCGCGACCCACCCGCGACCGATTGGCGAGAATAAATTTTTACCCGTACCCGTGCCCGCGGGTAAGATTTAATGATTTTACCCGCCCATCACGGATCGGGTATCCGCGGGTCACGGATTTTTTCCCGTCCATTGCCATCCCTACCCGTGAATTTACGGGTTTGACAAAAGAAATATATCATAATATTCATTTCTACAATACATAATTAAGAAAAGCCATTCTAAAAATTCACGGGTTTGTTGCAAAGCCATTTAAATACTCATTAGCCAACTTTTCTATCTCTATGTACTCATTAGCCAAATTTAGACAAAAGTTATGAACAGTAATTAGGGGCATTTTCGACTTTAACCTTTTTTTATTTTAAATTTTAACTAAATTTCATTTTACAAACAAAGTCCCCAAACTTTTTTGAAAAATTCAAATCGACCCCCCAAACAGGGGGGTAAAGTGTCAAATAATCATTTTCATAAAAAATCTTAAATAAACTCTACCCAAATATTCAACGGGTCATATCTTCTCGCTCGCAACGAGTTAAATTTTTCCGACACCATCGTTAAACTCGAAATAATTTTAGGAACACAATGTCACTACCTATACGCAAAACGGACGCTTTTTAAAAAACGCTAAATATTTGGGGTACTTTTCATACACGTTGATTTTACGTTAAATTTTTAAAAGTCGACAATTTCATAGCGAAACGCGGAGATGCACATATATTGTTAAATTAAAATAACATTCAAATCTCTCACGGGTTATACCTTTTAGTTCAACTCGAGTTGCGCTTCAACGACATCATCGTTAGCCACAAAATAATTTTACTAAACGCAATAACATACATTGAAAATCGAACCCCCGACGCGAAGCGAGGGTTGGATAACTAGTTTGTACCATTTTTGAACTCTACTATTCTAAGCATCCATTTACTTTACCTTGAATGCCCAATTTACTCTCTCTTTCACTTCCCGAACTATTTTCAATTTGCAGCAACCCGTTACATATAACTATAGTTACCATAATCAACTGTTTTTTTGTTCATTCCTTAAGCCCGATTTAACTCGCAAACACACACACACACACACACACACACACACACACATAAATATAAATTATAAATAAAATATAAAAAGACAATTATGTGGGAACAATAGTATAATTTTTAGCTGTATCAAGCAAATGGGTCAAAACAGAAATGGGTCACAGAAATATGGTCAATCTTTACATTTAAGGTAGTGACACAATTTTTGATAAATGGATTTGTGTCCAACCTATATGTTTAAGGTAAAGTGAAACTGTTTAAAGCATTTGATGCTATTTGCTTTTGTAGGCTGTGAGTTGCCAAATGCTGAAAAAGTCAGCAGGGAAGAAGTAAGAGATTAATAAACTGAAATCATTAATTCACCTCTACTTCTATATTGGTTTGTTACTCCACAAATAATATATTATTATAGTAAGATGAGTGATCCTTGTAATAATTCACATGGATTCATACCACAATCTCACATTAGCCCATTTTAACCCAAACTTTGCTGCTACAATCACGACGCTTAAAGACGCCAATATAAACTTCAACACAATTGACCTGTAAGTCAAAAAAACCAAATCATAAGTATTGTTATGGTAATTGACCTGTAATAAAAAAAACCAAATCACAATTGACATGGTAATTTTGCCATAGAAAGCTATATATACAATTTACTCAAAAGAATATTTTTTGAACAAAAAAGTACAATATCCAGTGTATGCATCAAGGATACAATTTTGTTTTTTTTTTTTTTTTTTGAACAGCTTCAAACTTTTATTAAACACAGAAATAATGTCAGTAGCATGAAAGAACACCATATTTATGCAGCATGATATTTAAAAAGGTAAGTTTTATACAAATTATAAATCGTGGTATTATTTGTTTTCTAAACCACCAAACAAATCATAGAAAGCTATCACCACAATATTGTTGTTTTTGTGAAACTCATGTATTCACAATCACCACAATGTTAACTATCATAGACCATTGGTAGCATAACACATACACATGTATAAAAATACTTTTAAAATTCATCGACTTAAACCCTAAAAATCAAAGAATCAAGTCATTGTTAAAAAACAATAGATAAAAACCAAAAATCGAAACATTTAAAACACTAACTGTTGAATCTGATGACGTCGATTTAATCGTCGCCTCCTGATTGAATCTGAAACAAAATTATACTTTGAAGGAAACATTCAGGTGTAGTAAGAAACAAAATTATAACTTGAAGAATTTATGGAATCACCAACAAATGAAAGAAAACTACGGAGTATAAAAAAGTTACATAGTGTTTGGAGAATGAAAATCTGTGGATGGCGCCAATGAACCCTAACCCTACAAACATTAACACAGTAATCAGATTTTCATACCTGATGTTAAAGAACTGATGATCGAAAGATGAAGTGGAACAAAGTATTTGATCAAACATCTTGATAGGAAATAAAAAATAATGAAATCAGATGGGATATGAAGAGCATCTTGATAGAAAATAGAAAATGATGAAATGATATGGGATATGAAGGAAAGAGGTGTAGCCAATTTGAATTTGTATTGAGATAAGTAACATTAAAGACCTATGCGTGCAGACATGAGTAGCAATTATCGAGAAAAGGTACGCTTACACATAACAACAGAAAAAAATTAAATTAAAGCATAAATCTAAAGAAGGCCTTTTTCTTTATTTTATTAATTTTTAAATATTACATCATCAAATTAATTGAAGTACAACCTTTAATAAGCATATGTTACAACCCTATTAAGCAGTCGATGATCTCAACACAAACCCTCTTTTATCATATAATATATTAATATTAATAATAAATTATCACATTAATTACATGTTTTATTTTAAAAATTTTCAAGTTTGTCCAAATGCATTTTAATTTTTTATGGATATATTATCACCGTGTCATGGGTACGTTTTAACAAAATCATATTTGTTTTTATGTCGATTTAACATCTAACTCATATTGCAGATAAGAAATGTGTTTTTCAAATACATGAGTTGATGTTTGGTTATGAGTTTTGTACGAAGTTGTAGAATGGTATTCGAATCAAACTCATGTTTAGACTTGAGATGGCCATTTTTTGATTGAAGAGTCCGAACTACCTTATTTTCTTGTATGAGATGAACAATTTTCTCTTTCAGTCGATTATTCAGTGTATCTAAATTGAATCGTTCTTTGTTGAAAGAATCTTATTAATTTTGTAAATCTGCTTGCAACTTTGAAATTTGTTCTTTCAACTAGAACTCATTCCTCGCATGCTCATGTATTCGGTTAGCCATCTTTGAAAGATTTACTCTTGAAGGTTTGAATATTTTTGTTCGAGCAACAGAGGAACTCAGATGAGACATTACTGAGAAGCTTGAACTTTTAAAAATTTCGTTAGAAATTTTCACAAAAATTGTTAACTTTCACAACTCTGTTAGTCCTTCGTCAGAAAATTTAACGGGAAAAGTTAACTGACAGTTAACTCCTGATATGAGTTGTATTCAGATACTTAGGCTAGGTTATTGGGCCCTAAGGTATGTTGGGCTTGTGAATTAAATGAGCTGCAACAACATCCTTAAAAAAATTGTGATAGTGCGTGGAATCGACTAGCATAGGACCATTTAGTTAGCTAAACAAGCTACATCAACTTGAGTTGCTTGTGTTTTTCTGAAATATTAACCAAATTAAATCTTTTTAAAACTGAACTTTGTTGTATCCTTTAATAAGAAATCATGAACAGTTTCAACAATCACGACCTTAATTTCTTCACATCATTTCAACATTTCAACAACAAATATGCTCGACCTTTAAATCAATTCATCTATGAATTAAATCCTTTAAATCGTATCACTCTAAGACCTTTCTTGCAGTTTCGTATTCTTCTTCCCTAAATTAATCGATTAGTTTTCTTTTTCTAGTTTCAAACTCGATGAAACCGAACTCTTAAATCTGTAAAATTGATGCGATAGACAAGGGTATATCATTGAAAATTTGGGCAGGGTAACGGTATATTGAAGATATTTGGTATTTCACAACATCGATCGACAATCAAGCTTTTGTATTGATCAACTCTCTTTTTCCTGGTCGTTGCTCAACAAATGGGTGTTCAATCGATCAACTGGGAATCATTGTCAGTCGAATGGAAATTTGGTTATCAATCGATCGACTAGTGATGTTAACTGATCAAATTTTGTTCTTATGTGATCGAATGGTATTTTCAATCGATCGAGTACTGTCACTCGATTAAAATGGCGGTTATCACAATACGAACTCAAGAATTTGAATTCGATCTAGATGCGTTCCGAGGTAAAATTGACGATGCAAACAGCTTCCTGAGACAATTTAGAGTACTTCTGCATTTACACAATATGTAATAACTAAAATTAGCTGTTGAATTCTACCTGCTTCAGTTTCACTTTCGATCAAAAATTTCAGATTCCGGATAGATTATGATTTGCAGCTGTGATTTTATGATTTGCGAAGTTTTGTGATGATTGTGAACCTAGAACACTGTAGTGACCCGAACTTTTCCATGTTTATATATATTAATTGAGATTGATATTTACATGAATAAATGTTTCCAACATGTTAAGCAATCAAACTTGTTAAGACTTGATTAATTGAAATATGTTTCATATAGACAATTGACCACCCAAGTTGACCGGCGATTCACGAACGTTAAAACTTGTAAAAACGACATGACGATATATATATGGATATACATATGGGTAACATGAGATTATGATAAGTAAGTATCTCCATAAGTATATTAACAATGAGTTATATACATATAAACAAGACTACTAACTTAAGGATTTCGAAACGAGACATATATGTAACGATTATCGTTGTAACGACATTTAAATGTATATATATCATATTAAGATATATTAATATATCATAATATCATGATAATATAATAATTTAACATCTCATTAGATATAATAAACAATGGGTTAACAACATTAATTGAGATCGTTAACTTAAAGGTTTCAAAACAACACTTACATGTAACGACTAACGATGACTTAACGACTCAGTTAAAATGTATATACATGTAGTGTATTTAGATGTATTAAAATACTTTTAGAAGACTTCAAGACATATATCAAAACACTCATACTTAACGAAAATGGTTACAGTTACTTTTCCATTCTTTTCTTTCATCAAGAATTCTAGTCGTATTCTTATCCGTATTATACACAGCTTCAAAACGTACTTACTATGAGTATATACCAATAGGAACTAGCATGGGATTCCACTCTTGATTATGTCATATATGACTAATCAATTTTAACTTCTACCATGAGTTAGTCAACTAACTAGAACTCCTTTTAACCCCACTCACCACTCACCAATTACCACTCATCATTCACTCCATTTCACTTCCAATTCTCTTTCTAATTCTCTCTCAACACACACACACACACACACACACACACACACTATTATGAACGTATTTTTCCAGTAGTTAATCATCATCTTCATCAAAAATCACTTCAAGAATCAAGCTATAATCATCATAGGAAGAACACTTCAAGAACACTTCAAAAATCCCTTCAAGTTTACTAATTTACTTCCAAGCTTTCTAATTCATTCCAAGTAATCATCTAAGATCAAGAAACCTTTGTTATATACAGTAGGTTATCTTTCTTATTCAAGGTAATATTCATATTCAAACTTTGATTCAATTTCTATAACTATAAACTATCTTAATTCGAGTAAAAATCTTACTTGAACTTGTTTTTGTGTCATGATCCTACTTCAAGAACTTTCAAGCCATCCAAGATCCTTTGAAGCTAGATCATTTCTTGTCACTTCCAGTAAGTTTACCTACTAAACTTGAGGTAGTAATGATGTTCATAACATCACTCGATTCATATAAATAAAACTATCTTATTCGAAGGTTTAAACTCGTAATCATTAGAACATAGTTTAGTTAATTCTAAACTTGTTCGCAAACAAAAGTTAATCCTTCTAACTTGACTTTTAAAATTAACTACACACATGTTCTATATCTATATGATATGCTAACTTAATGATTTAAAACCTGGAAACACGAAAAACACCGTAAAACCGGATTTACGCCGTCGTAGTAACACCGCGGGCTGTTTTGGGTTAGTTAATTAAAAACTATGATAAACTTTGTTTTAAAAGTTGTTATTCTGAGAAAATGATTTTTATTATGAACATGAAACTATATCCAAAAATTATGGTTAAACTCAAAGTGGAAGTATGTTTTCTAAAATGGTCATCTAGACGTCGTTCTTTCGACTGAAATGACTACCTTTACAAAAACGACTTGTAACTTATTTTTCCGACTATAAACCTATACTATTTCTGTTTAGATTCATAAAATAGAGTTCAATATGAAACCATAGCAATTTGATTCACTCAAAACGGATTTAAAATGAAGAAGTTATGGGTAAAACAAGATTGGATAATTTTTCTCATTTTAGCTACGTGAAAATTGGTAACAAATCTATTCCAACCATAACTTAATCAACTTGTATTGTATATTATGTAATCTTGAGATACCATAGACACGTATACAATGTTTCGACCTATCATGTCGACACATCTATATATATTTCGGAACAACCATAGACACTCTATATGTGAATGTTGGAGTTAGCTATACAGGGTTGAGGTTGATTCCAAAATATATATAGTTTGAGTTGTGATCAATACTGAGATACGTATACACTGGGTCGTGGATTGATTCAAGATAATATTTATCGATTTATTTCTGTACATCTAACTGTGGACAACTAGTTGTAGGTTACTAACGAGGACAGCTGACTTAATAAACTTAAAACATCAAAATATATTAAAAGTGTTGTAAATATATTTTAAACATACTTTGATATATATGTATATATTGTTATAGGTTCGTGAATCAACCAGTGGCCAAGTCTTACTTCCCGACGAAGTAAAAATCTGTGAAAGTGAGTTTCATTTACTCCCTTTTTATTCTTTACGTTTTTAGGCTGAGAATACATGCAAATGCTTTATTAACTGTTATACAATATTTATACGTGTGAGTTTCATTATTCCCTTTTTAAATGCTTTTGCAATATATATTTTAGGGACTGAGAATACATGCGCATCTTTTATAACTATTTTACGAAATAGACACAAGTAATCGAAACTACATTATATGGTTGAATTATCGAAATTGAATATGCCCTTTTTATTAAGTCTGGTAATCTAAGAATTAGGGAACAGACACCCTAATTGACGCGAACTCTAAAGATAGATCTATTGGGCCTAACAAACCCCATCCAAAGTACCGGATGCTTTAGTACTTCGAAATTATATCATATCCGAAGGGTGTCCCGGAATGATGGGGATATTCTTATATATATATGCATCTTGTTAATGTCGGTTACCAGGTGTTCACCATATGAATGATTTTTATCTCTATGTATGGGATGTGTATTGAAATATGAAATCTTGTGGTCTATTGTTACGATTTGATATATATAGGTTAAACCTATAACTCACCAACATTTTTGTTGACGTTTAAAGCATGTTTATTCTCAGGTGAATACTAAGAGCTTCCGCTGTTGCATACTAAAATAAGGACAAGATTTGGAGTCCATGTTTGTATGATATTGTGTAAAAACTGCATTCAAGAAACTGATTTCAATGTAACATATTTGTATTGTAAACCATTATGTAATGGTCGTGTGTAAACAGGATATTTTAGATTATCATTATTTGATAATCTACATAAAGCTTTTTAAACCTTTATTTATGAAATAAAGGTTATGGTTTGTTTTAAAATGAATGCAGTCTTTGAAAAACGTCTCATATAGAGGTCAAAACCTCGCAACGAAATCAATTAATATGGAACGTTTTTAATCAATAAGAACGGGACATTTCAAACACCTCTTAGTTCAATCTATGAACACTTGAAATGAATTGTTGCACAAAAAGTCAACAATAGTCAAACATTGAAGAACACGAATAATACTTGATGAATTGAACTCTGAAACTGATATGGATCGATGAAGGAGAGCTTCTTCTACTTTGATACCAATTAAAAGGTATCATTTCAGCTCAAATTCGTGTTTGTGATTGTGTATATGTATAAGTATACGCCGTATGTATGTATATGTACATGATGAAGATGATAATGATTCTGTTGTAATTTTATTAGGATTAGGATGAAGATGATGATATGAATTAAGTACAAAGTGTTACAATTACTTGTGAGAATGAGTTGGTTACAAGGTGTGAGTTTGAGAGCATGTATGTGTTTCAAGGTGTAAGGGTGAGGGTGATTGTGAATGACTTACCTAGCTTAGGGAGGATATGGTAGGTATTTATACCTCATACTTACCATGTACATTCAAGTGAATTAAGGGTAAACTAGTTAAAATTACACTAGAGGTATTTCGAACTTTTAACACAACAAAATCGCATCAATAATAAGTAACAAATAAGCAATATTCATGCCATCATGATAAATGAATAATGAGTGGTCACACTTTCTATGTGTAAAATGGATAGTAGACACGAAATCCGTAAACCATTGATACCATGCACGTGGTGCTTGTTTTAACCCATAAAGTGGCCATTTTAAGAGGCATGCATGATTAGTCGGGACTTATCTTTAAAACCAATGGGTTGATATATATAAACCGTTTCATTTAAATTTCCATGTAGAAAAGTATTTTTAACATCGAGTTGATGGATTTCGCCAAGATTTTGAAACGAAAATACTGAGATCGGTTCGGATAGTTGCTGATTTAACAACCGAGCTAAAAGTCTCGTGACAATCAATGCCCAACTGTTGTGCACGCCCATCAACTACAAGCCGAGCTTTATACCGCTCAAAAGTACCAGCAGATTTTTTCTTATGGTGAAAGGTCCACATATACCTTATGAAGTGCATGTGTGATTTACGAGGAACAAGTTCCCATGCCCCTATTAATCAAAGCTTCATATTTTTAAATCATGGCACATCTCCAATTAGTGTCGGCCAAGGCTATTTTTGTTGTTTGATGGAATTGATGATATACGAATAGATAGCGGAGAAGTAGTAGTAGAAGTGGATAGATTGAATTGTAATTTTGGTTTATAGATTCCGGATTTAGTCATGGAACGAGTGGGAGGCACATGTATAGTTGGCGGTGAGTTCATAGAACTGGGTGCAACATAAGTAGAAAAAGGTGAGTGTTGTACGGTATTTAGGGATTGTTCAAATGGAGTAGGACTCGTCGGCCCATATTGTGTTTCATGAGATTGGGCTGAAGTGGGTGTGGAGTTAGTGGGCTCTGTTGGATTTTGGACCAAATGAAGGATGGCATCAGAGATGGGCTCAGAAGATTGCCCATTGCTAGAGGCATGTAGAATATTTGTGGAGTGGATAGGAGAATACCTATGATTTGTATTGGGCTCAGGTGGACTAGGTTTCTGGAAAAATATAGGCTGAGTAGGTTCTTGAAAAAATTAATATTCTGATGGTTTCGTTTTTGTAGGTGATGAGAAAGGAAAAATGGATTCACTAAAAACGACATGGCGTGAGACAAATAATTTTCTTAGTTGAGAGATCGTAGCATTTGTAACCTCTATGATTTTTCAAAAAGCTCAAATAGACACAAGGCGTGGAACGTGATCGGAGTTTATTGATGGTAGTGGATGGAATAAGGGGATAACAAAGACATCCGAAGATGCGTTAATGATTCTAATCATGAATACGATGGTACTATATTTCTGTAGGTGAGAGGTTATTAAGAAGTTTGCTTGAAAGAATATTCAGTAAGTATGTGGCCATTTTTATTGCATTTGGCAATAATGTGGCAAATAGTGAATAGTGTGTCATTATGGTGGGCATGATATTTTCCATGGCGCGAATTTTTCTCTCAGCCTTTTGGTTTTCAGACGAAGTGTATGGGCATGAGAAACAAAAGACCATTCCATGTTAAGTACAGAATTGGTGAAAGGATGAGTTATTATATTTGGTACCATTGTCTCATTGAAATGTTTTGACTTGTTCACCGAATTGTGTTCGAATTAATGTTTAAAAGTTAAGAAAGATACTATTCACTTGTAATTTGTTACTTAAAGGTATAGTCCAAAGAAAGTTTATGTAGTCATCTAGAAATAGAATATAATATTTATGTCCACCATTACTAAGTACGGCCGAAGTCCACAGATCACTATGAATTATATCAAAAGGCATAAATGTAGAAGTAGTAGACGAATAAAAAAGTAGTAGACGAATAAAAAAGTAAAGGAACATTTTTGCCGAAAATACACGATTGACACACTACGGTTTTATTTAATGATTTACATTGAATGTAATTTTTGTTTCTAAGTAGTCAAAGCACATTAACGCTCAGATGGCCCAGGCGTTGATGCCAAAAATCATGTGATAAAGAATAAAAAGCATAAGGAAACTTGAGTTGTTGGAGCTTGGATGTATGGATTGGCAATAGATCACCGGTCCACACTCGTCTGCTATCCAGCCTGGTATTTTGGGCCCCAAGCCCAATCATAATTATGTGCACTCAGTTGCTTCATCTTCAACACCCACAGATATTGAAGACACAATGCATACCATGAGTTTACACCCTTTGGACGAGAACTGGTATCTTAACAAGGGCGCCACATCCCACATGATGGGTAACCAAGGCAATATCATCTCTTTTTATCCTTCAAATGCTTCTAAAAGTATTATTGTTGAAAATGGTAACGTAATTCCAATTTGTGATTTTAGTGACACTACCTTCCCTATCAACCCTATCCGACCTTTATTTCATTCCAATGTCCTGTATGCTCCTCAATTAATCAAAAACTTAATTTCTATCCGTCGTCTGTCCATTGGTAATTGTATCCTACTTGAATTTGAGTCATTTGGTTTTACTATGAAGAAATTTCCAATGGGGACCCACATAATGCAGTGTAATATACGTACATGGTAGTGTAGGAGACCAAGGTGAATTTTGCCAAGCCCAATGCCCATAAGGCCATTGCTTTTGATTAGGCCCCCTTGTAAACGATAACTGTGGATTATATCCATGTAAGACCCAAGTTTCCAATGTACATATTGTATATATATAAAGTTAGCGGACTCACTTTCCTGCTTTAGGGCGCGGCGCGGCCCATTGGGACGGGGCGTGACACGACTTCGGTCTGATGGAGGATCCTTTGTTTTATTTAAATTTAAAGGAGGGATAGTTTGGTCTTTTCACTCAAGGCCATTTTAAGACAATCAAAAGGGTGGATGAGGCTCATTAACCTCATTCACCAACCTTATCATCTTCCTCATTAAAGTAGAGAGAGAGTAGTGAGATAAAGTGGGTTTGTGAAGCTTTGAAGCGGGTTTTTGCTAGATCGGGTCAAATTCTTCGTGTTTTTACCTCCTAGCATCCTATTGAGTGTTGTGGTAAGTCTCTAAACCGAATTTTTTTTAAGTTAATTGTGTTAGTGTTCATATTTGATTCTTGCTAGTGACCAAACCCTAGATGGTTGTGAAATTGGGGGTTTATGGTTTTGGTGAAAGTGTAACTAACCTAAAACTTGGTGATTTGTGTTAGTTGAGGAAATTAATAATTATATGAGTAAATCTTGGTTAAGGTTCACTAATGAATTTGATTTACTAGTGATTTGGGGAATGACACTTACAAGTTTAGGGTTTGATCCATTATTAGGTCAAAATGGGTTTTTGGGTCAAAAAGTGCACTAGCAAAAATTTAATAACCTAGTGGTGTGTAGTTGGGTGATTTAATACCATGGTCACTAACTTTGGTGATAATTGGTGATTTAGGCCTACGTTTGGCATTGTGGGTGCAAGTGGTGAACATTTGCACTAGGTGTCTATTTGGGCGGGTCGGAAGCTCTATTTGGATAAGTGTTGATTTACGTTAATGTAATAGGTGATTTCATTGATGGTTGAAGAGCTTGTTGGCTTACCTTTGTTTTAGATACAAGGTGAGTGGTGTGATGACCTGGGAATTTTTGACCAAATTTAAACTTAATCTTTATATGTTTCCGACACGATAAGCAAAGTCTGTAATGTTGAATCTCAAAATTTTGGAATTTTATTTATGTAATCAATCACCCTTTGACTGTTCTTGACGATTCACGAACAACTATTTATAAATAGATGCATATATATAAATATATACAATAATTTGAAATATTTAATTTGTTATATTATTATTAATATTAATAATATTATTGTTATCATTATTAATATCATTATTAATATAGTTAGTAGTAAAATCTTAATTTTAGTTATTATTATGATTATTATTATTATTACTAAAAATTATCATTTTTATTTAAAATTATTGTTATCATTACTTTTATTACTTTTATCATAACTTTTATTATTTTTAATGTTATTTTGATATTATTAATATTAATTCTATTATTATTATTATTATTATTAGGATATTTTTTTAATAATGTTATTATTATTATCCATTAAATTAAATTACATATAAAAATGTCATATATATACAAAAATCGTTGGAGGTACCTATCTGTTTATTTTTTTATTAGTTGATTAATAATTCGTGTACTATCTGTCCCCAAGTCTGTTAGACATCCACTTCAACTTTATTTCCTTCCCTCTCTTTATGTACACTCGTGAATCAATCAATACTATCATCCATACAAATCAACTTAACATCCCTTGATTTATGGTACAATCATTCGAAGACCCACTAGACTCTTTATTTATATACATAGTTATACATATACATTTAGAGAGATTATGGGATATATTTTGAACACTCATTTACTTAATCATCACGATCACCACCTCCACTACGGCTGCCACCTCAAAAACATCAAGGAACTCGATCACCAAACCTCCAACAACATCATTGTTACACTCTTAATTACTAAACAAAACGCACTTGTTTGCTTCAATCAACTAACCATCACCATTAACAAAAGACAACTGCTGCGTTTTATTTGCTTCTATTTCGATCATCACGAACCACCATATTAGAACACCCACCACTACACGTTTACTGTTTCTATACGAAGCAAATACAAGTAAAAGTTGCATATTGCAGCCGCTATAAACTGCATGTTACTCCATCTATCATCGATAATTGCTGCAGTTTATGCTTCTGTTAATGCCATAAAACATCACCAAACGCCACCATCATCATCGTTAGTATTTCTGTTGTCCTCGATTTCTATTAAATAAAGATGATGATGATGCTACTGCTTTGTTTCCTGCCGTTAATATTTTCGTTCCTTGTTTCTTCTACGAACTGAGCACGATCACATCATATTTCCTCCATTGCTAATACTCACTACAGTGACTATGGAGATGATGACAACAATGATGAGTTGAAGATAAAGGCATTCTTTTTCTTTTTCCTCTATAGCCGACAACCTTTAATCAAAAATACCCACTTGATTATTCTTTTGAGCTGTATCATTTTTTATTGAAACTCCTTTTTTAGTCAGGTAACAAAACAAACTCAGATAGGTTAGATTGATTTGTTATTGGGCTTACTAGGTGGACTTATAATTAGATTAGGTTGGGCCAAGATGACCCAATTCTCAACTGGGTCGAAGTGTCGATGATGATAGAGAGACGATGACAGTTTGATTGATGATGAGATTAATAAATATTATAGATGATGATTTGTTATATAATGATTAAACGATGATGATAATCACAATGATGTTACAACAGTAGCCATGATGATGTTAATGAATTGGGGTTTTAGGAAAAAATGAAATTGACTTTAGTATGTTTAAAATCCTGATTACATCAAGAAAAAACAGAATAGAAGAGATGGTTGGGTATAGAGAGTGTAAACGAAGGGTCGCATGTTCAATCCTGGCTGGCGGCATTTTTATTTTTTTAGAAAAAGCAAGAAGGAAACAAAACTGAAAGGGACTCGGGTTTTATGTCTTTGGAATGATATTAATTTCAGAAAAACAAGAATGGTCTGATGGTTAAGGAGTGGTGTTGGTTAGCGGGAGGTTGTGGGTTCGAGTCCCTACTCTAGTAGTTTATTCTTTTTAAGTCCTTAAAGGTAGTTTACATATTTATTATTATTGTTATTATTATTATTATTATTATTATTATTATTATTATTATTATTATTATTATTATTATTATTATTATTATTATTATTATTATTATTATTATTATTATTATTATTATTATTATTATTATTATTATTGGTTGTTGTTATTATTAGGTTAAAATTTATAATGTGATTATTATTATTATTTTAGAATTATTAAGTAATACCATTAAATATTATTAGTACTATTATTAATAATATTAACATAATTATTATTATTATATTTATTATGAATATGATTATTATTATTGTTGTAATTATGAAAATAACACAAACGATTACTAATATAAGTATGAGTTATCATTTATTATTATTTTTATCATAACCCTAGTTACAATTATGAATACTATTATTATTATTATTATTATTATTGTTATTACTAATCTTATTATCAAAATAAGTATTATTATTAAGTAATATGGTTATTAATATTATCATTTTTAATAAGATTTCTATAATTATTATTATAAGTATCAGTATTAGCAATATCATTATTTGTATTGTTATTAATAAAGTTATTATTATTATTATTATTAGTAAATCATAATTATTATCAAAACTATCTTTTTAAACAAATAAATACCTTGTACATAAAATATACTTATTATATAATTATATTAATATTTTCACATAACTATATATATTAAACCTATTAATATTATTTACAAATAACAAACTATCGATTTTTAAATATAACATTAAACAATTATATATATAAATATGGATATATTAATATAACTATATAAATATTAACCATTTTGAATATATACACAAATTAAATATACATAATATATAAATTAATGATATAATGAATAAATTTGTGCAGTTACGATTATATATTTTAATATATACATACAAATAATATAGGTTCGTGAATCCAAGGCCCACCATACACTTGTTCATTGTCCTAATATGTATTTTTACTACAAAATACAGTATGGTGAGTTTCATTTGCTCCCTTTTTAAATGTTTTTGCAATATATATTTTTGGGACTGAGAATACATGCGCTGCTTTTATAAATGTTTTACAAAATAGACACAAGTAATCGAAACTACATTCTATGGTTAGATTATCAAACCGAATATGCCACTTTTTAGCTTGGTAGCCTAAGAATTGGTGTTTATGATAATTGCCACCAATTGACGCGAATCCTAAAGATAGATCTATGGGCACTAACAAGCCCCAGTCAGAGAATTTGAACTGCTTTAGTACTTTGATTTATCATGTCCGATGTGAGTCCCGTAATGATGGGGATATTCTATATGCATCCTGTTAAGGTCGGTTACCAGGTGTTCAATCCATATGAATGAATTTTATGCATGATGTTTATGGGAAATGGGAATACGAAATCTTGTGGTCTATTAAAATTATAGAAATGATTGATTATGATAAACTAATGAACTCACCAACCTTTTGGTTGACACTTTAAAGCATGTTTATTCTCAAGTATGAAAGAAATCTTCCGCTGTGCATTTGCTCATTTTAAAGATATTACTTGGAGTCATTCATGACATATTTCAAACGACGTTGCATTCGAGTCTTTGAGTTCATCAAGATTATTGTTAAGTCAATTATAGTTGGATATATTATGAAATGGTATGCATGCCGTCAACTTTTGAAGAAATGAAAGTTTGTCTTTTAAAAATGAATGCAATGTTTGTAAAATGTATCATATAGAGGTCTAGTACCTTGCAATGAAATCAACTATTGTGAATCATTTATAATCAATATGGACTTTGTCCGGATGGATTAGGACGGGTCGCTTCAGTTAGTATCAGAGCGGTGGTCATATCGAACCAGGTCTTGCATTAGTATGTCTAACTAGGAGTTGTTAGGATGCATTAATGAGTCTGAACTTCGACCTAGTAGTTGTTTGGTTATATTAATAAGTCTGGACTTGAACCTGGTCTGCATGTCAAATGTTTTTGCTTACCACCATTTGTCGAAAATTATCTACTTATCATTTTCAGTCTCGACATGTCTTATTGCAATTATTGCATAGATGGTGTACAGACAAATTCATATCTCATCACATTAAATTTTATCTGACATGTTTCCTTAATTTTCTCCGTAATCTACGGGATCTTCTGTACTGAACATAAGTATTCTATGTAATTAGAATATCATCCGATATCCGAAACACATTTCATATCGAAAACCCTTTATCTAACCATACGTTATGGAACTCACAACTAGTTCAAGTCCCTCGAATCCCGATAGCTATCCCGATATGGATTCTCGCTCGAGCTCCGAAAATAGTATTACCGGAATGGATCAACCAATCAGCCATCCCTAATTCATCCGATGAGTTCATAGTCGACTTAATCAATGGAGACACGAAGAAGGCGATCCTTTCCATCCACCACATTGCCCTCTGGGCAATGAACCTGAAGCACTTACCGGCGAACCTGTCCGAATCACCATTTTCACCCTCATTTCCCGAGTATCTAGCCATGATTATATACTATCTCAAATTCAAAACCTTATTCACTCGGTCGTTCGAACCAACAATCACCCCGGTGTAATAGAAGAAGTCAACGAGCTTCGCGTTCGGGTAGTGGTCTTGAAAAATATGGTGCAAAACGTATCAGCTTCAGCAACATCACTGGCACCAACAGTACCACCAACAACAACATCCGCATCCCACACCTCAACATCACAATCCGTCCCACGAATAGCAACATCATACACACCATAGATACCAAAGAGTACCAAAAACAATGAACGATGAAGTATTGATCCATAACTTCACTAATATTCTGCGAAGAATATGTGGTTCCTAATAATTAACGATGAAGTATTGATCCATAACTTCACTAATATTCTGCGAACAATATGTGGTTCCTAATAATTAACGATGAAGTATTGATCCATAACTTCACTAATATTCTGCGAAGAATATGTGGTTCCTAATAGTTTTAGAGATTACCTATTCTAGCTCAACCGAAAAGCAAATGAGATTAATATCATATTAACGCATTAAATACATGATTACATCTGAAGAAAATATATATGCAAGTGTATTTTCATGAAGATTGTAATTAAAAATTCTTTTGTACAAACTGTTAATGGTGAAAATATTTTAACGGGTAGGTAATACCCGAGGAATATTTAGATTGCACATTAATCAGTTACACGGTACATTCTGCGAATCTGATTCAACAGTCATTTACTATCCTACTTACATCCACAGATATACGAATCCGTTCACCACATAATAACCATTTTCATTCAATTTCATATTTGAATTTTGACCTATCAGAATCCAACAAGTGGCATAATGAAGAAAACATTGGACAAAATAAAATTTGTTAGAAACAAACAAATTAACTATGAGAAATTTTATTAACAATCCATGCTAACAAAATCCTAGCTAACTATTCCTAGCTAATTGATTACATTTTATTTATCGCAATTTTATTTATCATCATTTAATTTTTGTTATTTATTTTACGCACTTTAAATATCGGGACATGTATACAAAGTTTTGACATATCATATTGACGCATCTATATATATTATTTGGAATCATCATAGACACTCTATATGCGGTAATGCTTGAGTTAGCTATACAGGGTTAAGGTTAATTCTATAATAATATATATACTTTGAGTAGTGATCGAGTCTGAGACATGTACACGGATCATGATACGTATTAATTAATTCGAATATTATAAACTATATATGAATTATTGAATTAGTAACTGTGGACTGCTAACTGTGGACTACCAATATTGGACAATTAAAATGAATTAAAATATTGATTATAACATATGAAACTAAACAGTTCTTCAAGTTTGCCACTTGATTTCATCTTAAACCGCATTTGTATCTTGACGATTACAATATGCGTTCAAACCTTTCATGATTCTTGAAAACACCTCAATCGAGAGAATGAACTAACCGCACTTCATCTACGGAAGAAAAGATCGATGCATATAGTTATGCACCTGACAACTCTCAGAACCTGAGTAAATGTTTAACACGTATCCGTGCTAGCTCTTTTGCCGCTGTTATTACCGAAAATAACTTTGCAATCCCTTTCCAAAGTAGTAAATTTTGTCACAGCTTCAACAAATCAATTTCGACTTTTCATTCGAATGAGCTCTACTATAACTTTGGTATATAAGTTGCCTTTCAACATCATTACCGAGGAACCGTTTACACCCCATCACATCAGCGAAAATTTACCAGCAACTTCATTACTCATTGACTTAAGTCTTTTTGCAAAACCATTATATCTGTTCATTAAAACCCTATCATACACTCATCCGCATCTTGTAACAATAATTGCCATACCAAATACCTAGAATTAGCAATCAGTATTTTGAATCTCGCAATATTTTTGCATCAATAGTTACATGTATACATATAACAATTATCTCTTAGAATTATGATCTTCCAATCTGAATTCCTAAAAAGCGCTTTAGTCTATGAATCAGTTTTCTAAGTTTTAAAAAAGCCGATGAAGCAGTGAAAACTGAAGACTGTCTTAACAGTCAAAAGTTAATGATAAAGAATGGAGTGATGGAAACACTCAATGAAAAAAAAAATTTACTGGAAAAATGGATTGAGCAAACCATGAAGGAGACTCTGAACAAATCACAAGGACTAAACTTGTACATAAAGAATCCTGATGATTATGGTAAAATCTTTAGCGAATACCTTACTCCTTAACTATTTTAAATCACTGTGAATGAAATTCTTCATCACAATTTGATTCTGAAATCCTACGATATCATCGTATCTATCTTTATTAATATCCTCAATATTTCTAAAGATATCTTCATAAATATTCTTGTCCGATATTAATTATCTCTCCGCTCTATCTGTGTTATATCTTAAAAGAAACTGTTTTAGTTTCTAAATTCTGAAAAATTTAAATTTAAAATATGAATGTTTTTGAAGTAGTGTTGAGAATTGAAGCATGAGTTAGTATAATATAATGACACTTGATCAATGTGATTATATTACAGTAAGTCATGCTGAATTTCTAATGAAATGTGATGATTCACAGACTCTACCATCATCATGTGCCATGTAACATGACTCTTACATTCTACCTCACCTCCAAATATATCAAGAACATATTTTCTTAATAGTCCTATCTTTTCCCTTGAATTCTGGTAATTTGACAATGTGCTGTTACCGTTTCTTCCTTAGAACAATAGTCATGTTCATTCGAAACTCCATACCTACGAATTCTGGACCATAATTCGCTTGACTTAAAGTCGGGAAGAGAAAACAAAAGTATAGAACTCCAAAATATAAAGGAAATGAAGAAGGTGGATTTATAGTGAAATATCCTACAGAGAAATCAAAATGGATTATTGTATTTAACCAAAGAGGATCCTAATTTTCTTAAATCCCGAAGAATCAAATCTTATATAGATTTTGAAGATTTTCATTAAATTCCTTGAATTCCGAAAATCAACCGTGACTACGTCACCGGTTAAGATGAATTTGCATTTACTCATTTCATTCTTTTGTGATAGCTTCACTCGTGCTCTCCGAAAAATCGAATTATTTTATCTACATTATTCAATGATGATAAAACTCTATTTATCAACTCATATTCGTCATGAAAACATTTTTATTGTTAATCATGACCACCTCACTCAAATTTTGGGACGAAATTTCTTTAACGGGTAGGTACTGTGACGACCCGGGAATTTCCGACCAAATTTAAACTTAATCTTTATATGTTTCAGACACGATAAGCAAAGTCTATAATGTTGAATCTCAAAATTTTTGAATTTTATTTATGTAATCAATCACCCTTTGACTGTTCTCAATGATTCACGAACAACTATTTGTAAATAGATGCATATATATAAATATATACAATAATTTGAAATATTTAATTTGTTATATTATTATTAATATTACTAATATTATTGTTATCATTATTAATATCATTATTAATATAGTTAGTAGTAAAATTTTAATTTTAGTTATTATGATTATTATTATTATTACTAAAAATTATCATTTTTATTTAAAATTATTGTTATCATTACTTTTATTACTTTTATAATAACTTTTATTATTTTTAATGTTATTTTGATATTATTAATATTAATTCTATTAATATTATTATTATTAGGATATTTTTTTAATAATGTTGTTATTATTATCCATTAAATTAAATTACATATAAAAATGTCATATATATACAAAAATCGTTAGAGGTACCTATCTGTTTATTTTTTTTATAAGTTGATTAATAATTAGTGTACTATCTGTCCCCAAGTCTGTTAGACATCTACTTCAACTTTATTTCCTTCCCTCTCCTTCTATACACTCGTGAATCAATCAATACTATCATCCATAAAAATCAACTTAACATCCCTTGATTTATGGTATAATCATTCGAAGACCCACCAGACTCTTTATTTATATACATAGTTATACATATACATTTAGAGAGATTATGGGATATATTTTGAACACTCATTTACTTAATCATCACGATCACCACCTCCACCATGGCCGCCACCTAACATTACCACCTTAAAAACATCAAGGAACTCGATCACCAAACCTCCAACAACATCATTGTTACACTCTTAATTACTAAACAAAACCCACTTGTTTGCTTCAATCAACTAACCATCACCATTAACAAAAGACAACTGCTGCGTTTTATTTGCTTCTATTTCGATCATCACGAACCACCATATTAGAACACCCACCACTGTAACATCACTACTACACGTTTACTGTTTCTATACGAAGTAAATACAAGTAAAAGTTGCATATTTCAGCTGCTATAAACTGCATGTTACTCCATCTATCATAGATAATTGCTGCAGTTTATGCTTCTGTTAATGCCATAAAACAACACCAAACGCCACCATCATCATCGTTAGTATTTCTGTTGTCCTCGGTTTCTATTAAATAAAGATGATGATGATGCTACTACTTTGTTTCCTGCCGTTAATATTTCTATTCCTTGTTTCTTCTGCGAACTGAGCACGATCACATCATATTTCCTCCATTGCTAATACTCACTACAGTGACTATGGAGATGATGACAACAATGATGAGTTGAAGATAAAGGCATTCTTTTTCTTTTTCCTCTATAGCCGACAACCTTTAATCAAAAATACCCACTTGATTATTCTTTTGAGCTGTATCATTTTTTTTTTGAACTCATTTTTTAGTCAGGTAACAAAACGAACTCAGATAGGTTAAATTGAGTTGTTATTGGGCTTACTAGGTGGAGTTATAATTAGATTAGGTTGGGCTAAGATGACCCAATTCTCAACTGGGTCGAAGTGTCGATGATGATAGAGAGACGATGACAGTTTGATTGATGACGAGATTAATAAATATTATAGATGATGATTTGTTATATAATGATTAAACGATGATGATAATCACAATGATGTTACAACAGTAGCCATGATGATGTTAATTAATTGGGTTTTTAGGAAAAACTGAAATCGACTTTAGTATGTTTAAAATCCTGATTACATCAAGAAAAAACAGAATAGAAGAGATGGTTGGGTATAGAGAGTGTAAACGAAGGGTCGCATTTTCAATCCGGGCTGGCGGCATTTTTATTTTTGTAGAAAAAGCAAGAAGGAAAGGAAACTGAAAGGGACTCGGGTTTTATATCTTTGGAATGATATTAATTTCAGAAAAACAAGAATGGTCTGATGGTTAAGGAGTGGTGTTGGTTAGCGGGAGGTTGTGGGTTCGAGTCCCTACTCTAACAGTTTATTCTTTTTAAGTCCTTAAAGGTAGTTTTCATATTTATTATTATTGTTGTTGTTATTACTATTATTATTATTATTATTATTATTATTATTATTATTATTATTATTATTATTATTATTATTATTATTATTATTATTATTATTATTATTATTATTATTATTGGTTGTTGTTATTATTAGGTTAAAATTTTAATGTGATTATTATTATTATTATTTTAGAATTATTAAGTAATACCATTAAATATTATTAGTACTATTATTAATAATATTAACATAAGTATTATTATTATTATATTTATTATGAATATGATTATTATTATTGTTGTAATTATGAAAATAACACAAACGATTACTAATATAAGTATGAGTTATCATTTATTATCATTTTTATCATAACCCTAGTTACAATTATGAATTCTATTATTATTATTATTATTATTATTATTATTATTATTATTATTATTATTATTATTATTACTAATCTTATTATCAAAATAAGTAATATTATTAAGTAATATGGTTATTAATATTATCATTTTTAATAAGATTTCTATTATTATTATTATAAGTATCAGTATTAGCAATATCATTATTTGTATTGTTATTAATAAAGTTATTATTATTATTATTATTATTATTATTATTATTATTATTATTATTATTATTATTATTATTATTATTAGTAAATCATTATTATTATCAAAACTATCTTTTTAAACAAATAAATACCTTGTACATAAAATATACTTATTATATAATTATATTAATATTTTCACATAACTATATTTATTAAACCTATTAATATTATTTACAAATAATAAACTATCGATTTTTAAATATAACATTAAACAATTATGTATATAAATATGGATATATTAACATAACTATATAAATATTAACCATTTTTGAATATATACACAAATATACATAATATATAAATTAATGATATAATGAATAAATTTGTGCAGTTACGATTATATACTTTAATATATACATACAAATAATATAGGTTCGTGAATCCAAGGCCAACCATACACTTGTTCATTGTCATCATATGTATTTTTACTACAAAATACAGTATGGTGAGTTTCATTTGCTCCCTTTTTAAATGCTTTTGCAATATATATTTTTGGGACTGAGAATACATGCGCTGCTTTTATAAATGTTTTATGAAATAGACACAAGTAATCGAAACTACATTCTATGGTTGGATTATCAAACCGAATATGCCCTTTTAAGCTTGGTAGCCTAAGAATTGGTGTTTATGATAATTTCCACCAATTGACGCGAATCCTAAAGATAGATCTATGGGCACTAACAAGCCCCAGTCAGAGAATTTGAACTGCTTTAGTACTTCGATTTATCTTGTCCGATGTGAGTCCCGGAATGATGGGGATATTCTATATGCATCCTGTTAAGGTCGGTTACCAGGTGTTCAATCCATATGAATGAATTTTATGCATGATGTTTATGGGAAATGGGAATACGAAATCTTGTGGTCTATTAAAATTATAGAAATGATTGATTATGATAAACTAATGAACTCACCAACCTTTTGGTTGACACTTTAAAGCATGTTTATTCTCAAGTATGAAAGAAATCTTCCGCTGTGCATTTGCTCATTTTAAAGATATTACTTGGAGTCATTCATGACATATTTCAAACGACGTTGCATTCGAGTATTTGAGTTCATCAAGATTATTGTTAAGTCAATTATAGTTGGATATATTATGAAATGGTATGCATGCCGTCAACTTTCGAAGAAATGAAAGTTTGTCTTTTAAAAATGAATGCAATGTTTATAAAATGTATCATATAGAGGTCTAGTACCTTGCAATGAAATCAACTATTGTGAATCGTTTATAATCGATATGGACTTTGTCCGGATAGATTAGGACGGGTCGCTTCAGTTGGTATCAGAGCGGTGGTCGTAACGAACCAGGTCTTGCATTAGTATGTCTAATTAGGAGTTGTTAGGATGCATTAATGAGTCTGAACTTCGACCTAGTAGTTGTTAGGTTATATTAATAAGTCTGGACTTGAACCTGGTCTGCATGTCAAATGTTTTTGCTTACCACCATTTGTCGAAAATTATCTACTTATCATTTTCAGTCTCGACATGTCTTATTGCAATTATTGCATAGATGGTGTACAGACAAATTCATATCTCATCACATTAAATTTTATCTGACATGTTTCCTTAATTTTCTCCGTAATCTACGGGATCTTCTGTACTGAACATAAGTATTCTATGTAATTAGAATATCATCCGATATCCGAAACACATTTCATATCAAAAACCCTTTATCTAACCATACGTTATGGAACTCACAACTAGTTCAAGTCCCTCGAATCCCGACAGCTATCCCGATATGGATTCTCGCTCGAGCTCCGAAAATAGTATTACCAGAATGGATCAACCAATCAGCCATCCCTAATTCATTCGATGAGTTCATAGTCGACTTAATCAATGGAGACACGAAGAAGGCGATCCTTTCCATCCACCACATTGCCCTCTGGGCAATGAACCTGAAGCACTTACCGGCGAACCTGTCCGAATCACCATTTTCACCCTCATTTCCCGAGTATCTAGCCATGATTATATACTATCTCAAATTCAAAACCTTATTCACTCGGTCGTCCGCACCGACAATCACCCCGGTGTAATAGAAGAAGTCAACGAGCTTCGCGCTCGGGTAGTGGTCTTGAAAAATATGGTGCAAAACGTACCAGCTTCAGCAACATCACTGGCACCAATAGTACCACTAACAACAACATCCGCATCCCACACCTCAACATCATAATTCGTCCCACGAATAGCAACATCATACACACCATAGATACCAAGGAGTACCAAAAATAATGAACGATGAAGTATTGATCCATAACTTCACTACTATTCTGCGAAGAATATATGGTTCTTAATAATTAACGATGAAGTATTGATCCATAACTTCACTAATATTCTGCGAAGAATATGTGGTTCCTAATAATTAACGATGAAGTATTGATCCATAACTTCACTAATATTCTGCGAAGAATATGTGGTTCCTAATAGTTTTAGAGATTACCTATTCTAGCTCAACCGAAAAGCAAATGAGATTAATATCATATTAACGCATTAAATACATGATTACATCTGAAGAAAATATATATGCAAGTGTATTTTCATAAAGATTGTAATTAAAAATTCTTTTGTACAAACTGTTAATGGTGAAAATATTTTAACGGGTAGGTAATACCCGAGGAATATTTAGATTGCACATTAATCAGTTACACGGTACATTCTGCGAATCTGATTCAACGGTCATTTACTATCCTACTTACATCCACAGATATACGAATCCGTTCACCACATAATAACCATTTTCATTCAATTTCATATTTGGATTTTGATCTATCAGAATCCAACAAGTGGCATAATGAAGAAAACATTGGACAAAATAAAATTTGTTAGAAACAAACAAATTAACTATGAGAAATTTTATTAAGAATCCATACTAACAAAATCCTAGCTAACTATTCCTAGATAACTGATTACATTTTATTTATCACAATTTTATTTATCGTCATTTAATTTTTGTTATTTATTTTACGCACTTTAAATATCGGGACATGTATACAAAGTTTTGACATATCATATCGACGCATCTATATATATTATTTGGAATCATCATAGACACTCTATATGCGGTAATGCTCGAGTTAGCTATACAGGGTTAAGGTTAATTCTATAATAATATATATACTTTGAGTAGTGATCGAGTCCGAGACATGTACACGGGTCACGATACATATTAATTAATTCGAATATTATAAACTATATATGAATTATTGAATTAGTAACTGTGGACTACTAACTGTGGACTACCAATATTAGACAATTAAAATGAATTAAAATATTGATTATAACATATGAAACTAAACAGTTCTTCAAGTTTGCCACTTGATTTCATCTTAAACCGCATTTGTATCTTGACGATTACAATATGCGTTCAAACCTTTCATGATTCTTGAAAACACCTCAATCGAGAGAATGAACTAACCGGACTTCATCTACGGAAGAAAAGATCGATGCATATAGTTATGCACCTGACAACTCTCAGAACCCGAGTAAATGTTTAACACGTATCCGTGCTAGCTCTTTTGCCGTTGTTATTACCCAAAATAACTTTGCAATCCCTTTCCAAAGTAGTCAATTTTATCACAGCTTCAACAAATCAATTTTGACTTTTCATTCGAATGAGCTCTACTATAACTTTGGTATATAAGTTGCCTTTCAACATCATTACCGAGGAACCGTTTACACCCCATCACATCAGCGAAAACTTACCAGCAACTTCATTACTCATTGACTTAAGTCTTTTCGGAAAACCATTATATCTGTTCATTAAAACCCTATCATACACTCATCCGCATCTTGTAACAATAATTGCCATACCAAATACCGGGAATTAGCAATCAGTATTTTGAATCTCGCAACATTTTTGCATCAATAGTTACATGTATACATATAACAATTATCTCTTAGAATTATGATATTCCAATCTGAATTCCTAAAAAGTGCTTTAGTCTATGAATCAGTTTTCTAAGTTTGTAAAAAGCTGATGAAGCAGTGAAAACTGAAGACTATCTTAACAGTCAAAAGTTGATTATAAAGAATGGAGTGATGGAAACACTCAATGAAAAAAAAAAAATTACTGGAAAAATGGATTGAGTAAACCATGAAGGAGACTCTGAACAAATCACAAGGACTAAACTTGTATATAAAGAATCCTGATGATTATGATGAAATCTTTAGCGAATACCTTACTCCTTAACTGCTTTAAATAATTGTGAATGAATTTCTTCATCACAATTTGATTCTGAAATCCTACGATATCATCGTATCTATCTTTATTAATATCCTCAATATTTATAAAGATATCTTCATAAATATTCTTGTCCGATATTAATTATCTCTCCGCTCTATCTGTGTTATATCTTAAAAGAAACTGTTTTAGTTTCTAAATTCTGAAAAATTCAAATTTAAAATATGAATGTTTTTGAAGTAGTGTTGGGAATTGAAGCATGAGTTAGTATAATATAATGACACTTGATCAATGTGATTATATTACAGTAAGTCATGCTGAATTTCTAATGAAATGTGATGATTCACAGACTCTACCGTCATCATGTGCCATGTAACATGACTCTTACATTCTACCTCACCTCCAAATATATCAAGAACATATTTTCTTAATAGTCCTATCTTCTCCCTTGAATTCTGGTAATTTGACAATGTGCTGTTACCGTTTCTTCCTTAGAACAATAGTCATGTTCATTCGAAACTCCATACCTACGAATTATGGACCATAATTCGCTTGACTTAAAGTCAGGAAGAGAAAACAAAAGTATAGAACTCCAAAATATAAAGGAAATGAAGAGGGTGGATTTATAGTGAAATATCCGACAGAGAAATCAAAATGGATTATTGTATTTAACCAAAGAGGATCCTAATTTTCTTAAATCCCGAAGAATCAAATCTTATATAGATTTTGAAGATTTTCATTAAATTCCTTGAATTCCGGAAATCAACCTTGACTACGTCACCGGTTAAGATGAATTTGCATTTACTCATTTCATTCTTTTGTGATAGCTTCACTCGTGCTCTCCGAATAATCGAATTGTTTTATCTACATTATTCAATGATGATAAAACTCTATTTATCAACTCATATTCGTCATGAAAACATTTTTATTGTTAATCAAGACCACCTCACTCAAATTTCGGGATGAAATTTCTTTAACGGGTAGGTACTGTGACGACCCGGGAATTTCCGACCAAATTTAAACTTAATCTTTATATGTTTCAGACACGATAAGCAAAGTCTGTAATGTTGAATCTCAAAATTTTTGAATTTTATTTATGTAATCAATCACCCTTTGACTGTTCTCAACGATTCACGAACAACTATTTGTAAATAGATGCATATATATAAATATATACAATAATTTGTAATATTTAATTTGTTATATTATTATTAATATTACTAATATTATTGTTATCATTATTAATATCATTATTAATATAGTTAGTAGTAAAATTTTAATTTTAGTTATTATGATTATTATTATTATTATTACTAAAAATTATCATTTTTATTTAAAATTATTGTTATCATTACTTTTATTACTTTTATAATAACTTTTATTATTTTTAATGTTATTTTGATATTATTAATATTAATTCTATTAATATTAATATTATTAGGATATTTTTTAATAATGTTGTTATTATTATCCATTAAATTAAATTACATATAAAAATGTCATATATATACAAAAATCGTTAGAGGTACCTATCTGTTTATTTTTTTTATAAGTTGATTAATAATTCATGTACTATCCGTCCCCAAGTATGTTAGACATCTACTTTAACTTTATTTCCTTCCCTCTCCTTCTATACACTCGTGAATCAATCAATACTATCATACATACAAATCAACTTAACATCCCTTGATTTATGGTATAATCATTCGAAGACCCACCAGACTCTTTATTTATATACATAGTTATACATATACATTTAGAGAGATTATGGGATATATTTTGAACACTCATTTACTTAATCATCACGATCACCACCTCCACCATGGCCGCCACCTAACATTACCACCTCAAAAACATCAAGGAACTCGATCACCAAACCTCCAACAACATCATTGTTACACTCTTAATTACTAAACAAAACCCACTTGTTTGCTTCAATCAACTAACCATCACCATTAACAAAAGACAACTGCTGCGTTTTATTTGCTTCTATTTCGATCATCACAAACCACCATATTAGAACACCCACCACTGTAACATCACTACTACACGTTTACTGTTTCTATACGAAGTAAATACAAGTAAAAGTTGCATATTGCAGCTGCTATAAACTGCATGTTACTCCATCTATCATCGATAATTGCTGCAGTTTATGCTTCTGTTAATGCCATAAAACAACACCAAACGCCACCATCATCATCGTTAGTATTTATGTTGTCCTCGGTTTCTATTAAATAAAGATGATGATGATGCTACTACTTTGTTTCCTGCCGTTAATATTTCTATTCCTTGTTTCTTCTGCGAACTGAGCACGATCACATCATATTTCCTCCATTGCTAATACTCGCTACAGTGACTATGGAGACGATGACAACAATGATGAGTTGAAGATAAAGGCATTCTTTTTCTTTTTCCTCTATAGCCAACAACCTTTAATCAAAAATACCCACTTGATTATTCTTTTGAGCTGTATCATTTTTTATTGGAACTCATTTTTTAGTCAGGTAACAAAACGAACTCAGATGGGTTAGATTGAGTTGTTATTGGGCTTACTAGGTGGAGTTATAATTAGATTAGGTTGGGCCAAGATGACCCAATTCTCAACTGGGTCGAAGTGTCGACGATGATAGAGAGATGATGACAGTTTGATTGATGATGAGATTAATAAATATTATAGATGATGATTTGTTATATAATGATTAAACGATGATGATAATCACAATGATGTTACAACAGTAGCCATGATGATGTTAATTAATTGGGTTTTTAGGAAAAACTGAAATCGACTTTAGTATGTTTAAAATCCTGATTACATCAAGAAAAAACAGAATAGAAGAGATGGTTGGGTATAGAGAGTGTAAATGAAGGGTCGCATGTTCAATCCTGGTTTTCGGCATTTTTATTTTTGTAGAAAAAGCAAGAAGGAAACGAAACTGAAAGGGACTCAGGTTTTATATCTTTGGAATGATATTAATTTCAGAAAAACAAGAATGGTCTGATGGTTAAGGTGTGGTGTTAGTTAGCGGGAGGTTGTGGGTTCGAGTCCCTACTCTAACAGTTTATTCTTTTTAAGTCCTTAAAGGTAGTTTACGTATTTATTATTATTGTTGTTGTTATTACTATTATTATTATTATTATTATTATTATTATTATTATTATTATTATTATTATTATTATTATTATTATTATTATTATTATTATTATTATTATTATTATTATTATTATTATTGGTTGTTGTTATTATTAGGTTAAAATTTATAATGTGATTATTATTATTATTATTTTAGAATTATTAAGTAATACCATTAAATATTATTAGTACTATTATTAATAATATTAACATAAGTATTATTATTATTATATTTATTATGAATATGATTATTATTATTATTGTAATTATGAAAATAACACAAACGATTACTAATATAAGTATGAGTTATCATTTATTATCATTTTTATCATAACCCTAGTTACAATTATGAATACTATTATTATTATTATTATTATTATTATTATTATTATTATTATTATTATTATTATTATTATTATTATTATTATTATTATTATTATTATTATTATTATTATTATTATTATTGTTATTACTAATCTTATTATCAAAATAAGTATTATTATTAAGTAATATGGTTATTAATATTATCATTTTTAATAAGATTTCTATTATTAATATTATTATAAGTATCAGTATTAGCAATATCATTATTTGTATTGTTATTAATAAAGTTATTATTATTATTATTATTAGTAAATCATTATTATTATCAAAACTATCTTTTTAAACAAATAAATACCTTGTACATAAAATATACTTATTATATAATTATATTAATATTTTCACATAACTATATTTATTAAACCTATTAATATTATTTACAAATAACAAACTATCGATTTTTAAATATAACATTAAACAATTATGTATATAAATATGGATATATTAACATAACTATATAAATATTAACCATTTTTGAATATATACACAAATTAAATATACATAATATATAAATTAATGATATAATGAATAAATTTGTGCAGTTACGATTATATACTTTAATATATACATACAAATAATATAGGTTCGTGAATCCAAGGCCAACCATACACTTGTTCATTATCGTCATATGTATTTTTACTACAAAATACAGTATGGTTAGTTTCATTTGCTCCCTTTTTAAATGCTTTTGCAATATATATTTTTGGGACTGAGAATACATACGCTGCTTTTATAAATGTTTTACGAAATAGACACAAGTAATCAAAACTACATTCTATGGTTGGATTATCAAACCGAATATGCCCCTTTTAAGCTTGGTAGCCTAAGAATTGGTGTTTATGATAATTGCCACCAATTGACGCGAATCCTAAAGATAGATCTATGGGCACTAACAAGCCCCAGTCAGAGAATTTGAACTGCTTTAGTACTTCGATTTATCTTGTCCGATGTGAGTCCCGGAATGATGGGGATATTCTATATGCATCCTGTTAAGGTCGATTACCAGGTGTTCAATCCATATGAATGAATTTTATGCATGATGTTTATGGGGAATGGGAATACGAAATCTTGTGGTCTATTAAAATTATGGAAATGATTGATTATGATAAACTAATGAACTCACCAACCTTTTGGTTGACACTTTAAAGCATGTTTATTCTCAGGTATGAAAGAAATCTTTCGCTGTGCATTTGCTCATTTTAAAGATATTACTTGGAGTCATTCATGACATATTTCAAAAGACGTTGCATTCGAGTTGTTGAGTTCATCAAGATTATTGTTAAGTCAATTATAGTTGGATATATTATGAAATGGTATGCATGCCATCAACTTTCGAAGAAATGAAAGTTTGTCTTTTAAAAATGAATGCAATGTTTGTAAAATGTATCATATAGAGGTCTAGTACCTCGCAATAAAATCAACTATTGTGAATCGTTTATAATCGATATGGACTTTGTCCGGATGGATTAGGATGGGTCGCTTCAAGTGGAATAATTATATGTATATGTATATAATGTATTTATTTGTGTAGCGTGAAATGTGAAGTGTCGAGGTGCTAAGACACCACGTTTCACGTGATGAGTGAAGTGTTGAGGTGCTAAGACACCACTCCGGTAATTATGAAGTAGTGAAGCATCGAGGTGTTAAGATGCCACTCTAAGAATATGACGGGTGAAGTGTCGAGGTGTTAAGACACCACCCGGGGTGAAGTATCGAGGTGTTAAGATGCCACCCGTGTAGTGACCCAAACTTTTCCATGTTTATATATATTAAATGAAATTGTTATTTACATGATTATATGTTTCCAACATGTTAAGCAATCAAACTTGTTAAGACTTGATTAATTGAAATAGGTTTCATATATACAATTGACCACCCAAGTTGATCGGCGATTCACGAACGTTAAAACTTGTAAAAACTATATGATATATATATATATATATATATATATATATATATATATATATATATATATATATATATATATATATAGTTAACATGATATTATGATAAGTAAGTATCTCACTAGGTATATTAACAATGAGTTATATACATAAAAATGAGACTACTAAGTTAAGAAACCCGAAACGATACATATAACGATTATCGTTATAACAACGTCTTACTAAATACATATATATCATGTTAAGAGATTGTTACACTATATTTAACATGATAAAATGATAATTAATTATATCATTAAGTGTATTAAGTGTATTAACAATGAACTACACAAGTAAGATGAGACTACCAACTTAAGGATTTCAAAACAATATATATATATATATATATATATATATATATATATATATATATATATATATATATATATATATATATAACGATTATCGTTGTAATAGTATTTTAACATATATATATATATATATATATATATATATATATATATATATATATATATATATATATATATATATATATATATATATATGATATTAAGATATATTTATACATCATATTATCATGTTAACAAAACAATTGAACATCTCATTTAAGTATAATAACAATGAATTAATTACATTTAACAAGATTGTTAACTTAAAGGTTTCAAAACAACACTTACATGTAACGACTAACGATGACTTAACGACTCAGTTAAAATGAATATACATGTAGTGTTTTAAGATGTATTCAAACACTTTTGAAAGACTTCAAGACACATATCAAAGTACTTCTACTTATCAAAAATGCTTACAATTACATCCTCATTCATTTTCATCAATAATTCTACTCGTATGCACCCGTATTCGTACTCGTACAATACACAACTTCTAGATGTATTTACTATTGGTATATATACTTCAATGATCAGCTCTTAGCATCCCTTGTGAGTCAACTAAATATATGGGAACCATCATTTGGCAACTAGCATGAAATATCTCACAAAATTACAAAAAATATTATAAATCATTCATGAATTATTTATAAAAAAACAAACTTACACATCCTTTATATCTAATCCATATACCAACGACCAAAAACACCTACAAACACTTTCATTCTTCAATTTTCTTCATCTAATTGATCTCTCTCAAGTTCTATCTTCAAGTTCTAAGTGTTCTTCATAAATTCTATAAGTTCCAGTTTCATAAAATCAAGAATACTTTCAAGTTTGCAAGTCTACTTCCAAGCTTTCTAATCCATTCCAAGCAATCATTTAGGATCAAGAAATCTTTGTTATTTACAGTAGGTTATCTCTCTAATTCAAGGTAATACTCATATTCAAAATTTAGTTCAATTTCTATAACTATAATAATCTTATTTCGAGTGATAATCTTACTTGAACTTGTTTTCGTGTCATGATTCTACTTCAAGAACTTTCAAGCCATCCAAGAATCCTTTAAAGCTAGATCAATTTTTGTCACTTCCAGTAGGTTTACCTACTAAACTTGAGGTAGTAATGATGTTCATAACATCATTCGATTCATATATATAAAACTATCTTATTCGAAGATATAACATGTAATCACTAGAACATAGTTTAGTTAATTCTAAACTTGTTCGCAAACAAAGTTAATCCTTCTAACTTAACTTTTAAAATCAACTAAACACATATTATATATCTATATGATATTCTAACTTAATGATTTAAAACCTGGAAACACGAAGAACACCATAAAACCGGACATACGCCGTCGTAGTAACACCGCGGGCTGTTTTGGGTTAGATAATTAAAAAAACTATAATAAACTTTGATTTAAAAGTTGTACTTCTAGGAAAATGATTTTCTTATGAACATGAAACTATATACAAAAATCATGGTTAAACTCAAAGTTGAAGTATGTTTTTCAATATGGTCATCAAGACGTCGTTCTTTCGACTGAAATGACTACCTCTTACAATATTGACTTGTAACCTGTATTTCTGACTATAAACTTATACTTTTCCTGTTTAGTTTCATAAATTTCAGTTCATTATGAAACCATAGCAACTTAAATCACTCAAAAGGGATTTAAAACGAAGAAGTTATGGGTAAAACAAGATTGCATAATTTTGCTTGTTGTAGCTACGTGAAATTTGTAACAAATCTATACAAATCATAACTTAACTAACTTATATTGTATTATACATTTATTCTAACATATATTATGTAATCTTGGGATACCATAGACACGTATACAATGTTTTGACATATCATATCGACCCATCTATATATATTATTTGGAATAACCATATAGACTCTATATGCAGTAATGCTTGAGTTAGCTATACAGGGTTGAGGTTGATTCCAAAATAATATATATACTTTGAGTTGTGATTGAGTCTGAGACTTGTAGGCACTGGGTCATGGATTGATTCAAGATAACATATATTGATTTATTTCTGTACATCTAACTGTGGACAACTAGTTGTAGATTACTAACGTTGGACTGCTAACTTAACAAACTTAAATCATTAAAACGTAATAAAAAATGTTGTGAATATATTTCGATTATATTTTGATATATATGTACATATTTGTTATAGGTTCGTGAATCGACCCGTGGCTAAGTCTTATTTCTGACGAAGGAAAAATCTGTGAAAGTGAGTTATAGTCCCACTTTTAAAATCTAATAATTTTGGGATGAGAATACATGCAGTTTTATAAATGTTTTACAAAATAGACACAAGTACGTGAAACTACATTTTATGGTTGAATGATCGAAATTGAATATGCCCCTTTTAGCTTGGTAACCTAAGAATTAGGGAACTGGCCCCTAATTGACGCGAATCCTAAAGGTAGATCTACGGGAACTGATAGGTCAGATCATGTTGAGATTGAGATAAATGATAAGATAGAATGAGATTCGTTAAGTAAGAAGGAGATTCGGTATGAGAGAGAATCGGTACAATTTACATTCCACGGCTTCCAGAACTCAGTTACAATACAATGGCTATCTAATTAGGACTACTTAGGTTCCTTATATAGCTCTCTTCTAAGGAACCTTCATTTAAGCATGTTTCACATTAACACTATACAACTTCGGGGTCCTAACAATCTCCCCCTTAGTGTTAATTGTGAAATTTACAATATAATCCTATTGTGAAATCTAAAGGAACTTTGTTCCTCTGAAGTGAACTTTGGATTTGAATCCTTTAAGATTCTCATATCTTCGTTTGTTCACTTTTGTTTTGAGACGACTTTTCAATCTTGTGAGAATGTATTTGACAATCCCATTATCTTCAGTTGAATAACAGTTGTTGATCAGTCTCCATCTTAAGTACTTGAAAGCATACATCAACGTTCCGTCTGAATATCTTCTGAAGTCTGAAACTCTGATAAAGACCTTTGTATAGTAAGAATTGACAAATTAAAACCCATATGGACAGTCGCTCACTTCAAGTAAGGACATGTATCTTAGCTCTTCAATCACTTGATTTGGTGGTTTGATTCCGAGCTTTTTATGTCCAGATTCCAATCCCATCTGAAAATCATGAACGGACATCCATCTCATCGAATCAAGAATAAATCTGTATACTGCCTTCATTGCACTAGCATGATAAGTTGTTGTAGATTCATTCATGTCTATCAGGTAATTATAGATGAAGATAATGTCGTCCATCTTTAGTCTATCAAAATCCGCTTATGAGAACTGATAATCCTCATCATCCATTCTTGTAACTTGAAACAATGGCATCTTCACTCTATCCTTATTGATCATCAAAATTCTGTTAATACTTTTGATTCCTGAATTCCGCTGTATTTGAAGTTTCTCTTCATTCTTCAATTTGAATTTGTTGCGAACATTCAGATAAGCTTTAAGATATTCTGGTTTCTTATGATATTTCCAAGCACCCAGAATACTCATTGATGCAGAAAGAACGCGATCAGAATCACCATAGATTCTATACGCTTGTTGTTCAATGAATGGTGAACGAAGAATCATCTTCTCTTCATCCTCACTTAGTTGGAAATCAGCATCATGCTCAAGAATAATCTCTGCAGTTTGAAATGGAACATTCAAATCAGGAGGAGTCGTAGTATCTTCCTTGCCATTAGAGAAAATCTCCTTTTCGAAGTGTATTCCAAATTCATCAGTTGGAGATGACAAGTTGACAAATTGATGATCATTGAATTCATTGGCGACACTCAACGACCCCTTTAAAATATCTTCAATATTGTCAAAGTTTTGATTGTCCGCTTGAGTTGACTTGTTCTCTGTTTGATCAGCTGAATCCATAATCATTAACATCCATGAGTTACCCTCTCTCTATTCTTCTGATCCATCTAGAAAACTTTCACATTGAATCTCCTCAATTTCATCACTTTTAGATTCGGAGATATCAACTATATCATCTTTCCCATATGTTGACTAGACGAACCACCAGCTTCATAAGTTGATTGATGAAAAGCACCTGACTGTGAACGTGAACCATGTCTATTCTCCCCCTCATGAAGATTGTCGGGATCGAAATCATCATGTTCAGGCATATAAAGTGTTTCAGGTGATTTACAAGGAGAAAGAGGATACACTACCCTTGCTTGTTCGAGATAAAGCAGCATTGTTTCATGAATTTCGTCAAGATTCATTCTTCGTGAAAATTCAGCAAGATAGAGCTCCTCAATCGCATTATCAGAGAGATATCTAAAACTATATTTATTCGAAATCCGGGTAGGTGACCCAGTTGGTGAAACAACAGTGTAACCATGAGCAGCAGCATATGTTGAAGGCGATGTCGGTGGAAGTGTTTGATTTGCTGTGAGGGCAGGTAAGGATGATTGCGCGGTATTATTCTTATATGTAGGACTGTACATACTACTAGTCAGATTCGTGATATCCCCTTCTGATGGAGGTTGGGCAACAACCGGAGTTATCACCAGCGAAGTTTCTTTCGAAGCATCTGCCTCCATGACTTTAGTCTCATGGGACTCTGACAGAGTAGTAGAACTACCCGTCGGTTTAGCTCTCGCAGAGATATTGCTATCTCCGACTCCTAAAATCATTGATATACCATGAGGTGGCACATCTCTTTTAGTTAAAGACTTTACCCCCAGACTCTGAGTTTCAGAATCCGGAAGAGAAGTGGTTTGAACCAGAGGATCAATTTCTTGAACCAAAGGAACAGTCTGCTGGAAGTCTGATAAATATCCTGAAGGATTGTCATGTTGACTCGTTTCCATGGGACGCGGCAGATCTCCCTCATCAAGATAAGCCAGACCTCCAGACCCTGTTGTATGTTGAGGCACAAGAGGATTTTCAGCCGATACGCAGGGTGCCTTTTCAAGATTTTTCGGCTCCCCTTCGGTCGTTCTGGACTTCAATGATTGAGTTTCCTCAATCGATTGAGTCAACGCAGACTTTACTGTATAGGAAGACTTTACTTCCTTAGATGCCAAAGCATCTTGCTTTGTAGGATTTATTATTAAGTCCTGTTTAGATTGGATGGGCTTAGTGGTCTTTTTACCATCCGTGCGTTTAAATCTCTTGCCTACCAAAGCTTGCGCTTCATTTAGCATAGGGCTTACTGTTATTATTGGATGTGATACGGAGATGGGTGAGGGTGAACTAATTGGTTCTAGGTCTTGGTTCGTATCACCAACAGTTGTAGTAACTGTTTGGCAGACGATAGGTGTCGAAGTCCTAGATCTAGTTACTCGTTGGGTTGTTGGAGTCTGAATCATCTCATCAGGCATATATTGAGTTCTCTTAAAAGAATGTTCAGAAGATGATTCAGTTGCTGATGTGTCGGTGTCACTGCTCACTTCGGGTGTTGTGGAAAGGGTTGGTTCAATCCTAGTTGGACTAGGTTCCCTGATCCTCACGGGTTGAGCTTGGTGTGCTGCCCTAGATCGTTTAAGGTTCACCCTAGGTGGAGGATTAGCTGGCCCGGTTGATTGTACTACAGGTTCCTCTACAACCTCTGGGGCTGGAACCGCGACGAGTTCAACTTGTTCTTGTTGTACCGGGTTCGGAAGAGGTATTCCTACAGCCTCAAAGTAAGCACGCATTCGAGCGTCTTGGGGTTCAGCTAACCTTACTAGCCAATTTGGAATCGGCGCAGTGAATTGATTATCAGATACCATCGGGGTATTCATCTTCAGCTCCCCAAATCATTTCATCTGTAATCCATGTGTACCTGGTACAAATATATTTGCATTTCTGCAAGCATTTATAGCATCATGGATAAAGATACAGAAAAACCTTTTGCAAGGGATGTATGAACCCCTTGGCTTATCAACTTGAGCCTGAACCAAATCCCATAGTAGTTCTGCATAGTGATAATGCTAAAAACGAACATATATTTCATAGCATTATTCCTCAAGAAAGACAAGCTTTTAGTTGCAATTGTTCTATTTACAAGTGATATTCGTTTAAATAATAAAAGGTGAAGACAAAAGACAGATTCGACGAATTGAAGACGCAAACGACCAAAAAGCTCAAAAGTACAAAAGACAATCAAAAAGGTTCCAATTATTGATAAGAAACGTCTCGAAATTACAAAAGTACAAGATTCAAAACGCAAAGTACAAAATATTAAATTGTACGCGAGGACGTTCGAAAATCCGGAACCGGGACCAGAGTCAACTCTTAACGCTCGACGCAACGGACTAAAAATTACAAGTTAACTATGTATATAAATATAATATAATATATAATTAATTATATTAATTATATATATATTATATTTATATATATATAAAACCGTCGGCAGAGAAAACTCCAAGGACTGAGCTGTAAATACTATCTCCGCGACTCGCGGAGATTGAAGGGGTTTTTGCCGCGAGTCGCGGAGCCCCAATTTTCAACTCTGGCTATAAAGCAAACCGAATTCTGATCAAATTTCATATCTTATTTCTCTATCTCTCTCAATATATACGATATATATATATATATATATAATTTATATTTTAATTTTAATTTTAATTTTAAATCCTAATAATAAGGGTATGTTAGCAAATGTTGTAAGGGTGTAAGTCGAAATTCTGTCCGTGTAACGCTACGCTATTTTTAATCATTGTAAGTTATGTTCAACCTTTTTATATTAATGTCTCGTAGCTAAGTTATTATTATGTTTATTTAAAACGAAGTAATCATGATGTTGGGCTAATTACTAAAATTGGGTAATTGGGCTTTGTACCATAATTGGGGTTTGGACAAAAGAACGACACTTGTGGAAATTAGACTATGGGCTATTAATGGGCTTTATATTTGTTTAACTAAATGAAAGTTTGTTAATGTTAATATAAAGATTTACAATTGGGCGTCCCTATAAATTACCATATACACTCGATCGGACACGATGGGCGGGGTATTTATATGTACGAATAATCGTTCATTTAACCGGACACGGGAATGGATTAATAGCCACTAGAATAATTAAAACAGGGGTGAAATTACATTCAAGGGTAATTGGTGTAATTGTTAACAAAGTAGTAAAACCTTGGTTTACACGCAGTCGATAACCTGGTGTATTCATTAAATAAAGTATTAAAACCTTGTTACAATTCGAATCCCCAATTAGTTGGAATATTTAACTTCGGGTATAATAATAATTTGACAAGGACACTTGCAATTTATATTTATGACTGATGGACTGTTATGGACAAAAACCAGACGGACATATTAAATAATCCAGGACAAAGGACAATTAACCCATGGGCATAAAACTAAAATCAACACGTCAAACATCATGATTACGTAAGTTTAAATAAGCATAATTCTTTTATTTCATATTTAATTTCCTTTATTTTATATTTAATTGCACTTCTAATTATCGCATTTTTATTGTTAATTTATTTTATCGCACTTTTAATTATCGTACTCTTTAATTATCGCAAGTTTATTTTATCGCACTTTTATTATTCGCAATTTCATTATCGTTATTTACTTTACGCTTTAATTTAAGTCTTGTATTTATTTTATATTTTACATTAGGTTTTAACTGCGACTAAAGTTTTAAAATCGACAACCGGTCATTAAACGGTAAAAACCCCCCTTTATAATAATAATAATATTACCTATATATATATTTGTATTTTTATAAAAGTAAACTAATATAGCGTTGAGCTTTGTTTAAAGATTTCCCTGTGGAACGAACCGGACTTACTAAAAACTACACTACTGTACGATTAGGTACACTGCCTATAAGTGTTGTAGCAAGGTTTAAGTATATCCATTCTATAAATAAATAAATATCTTGTGTAAAATTGTATCGTATTTAATAGTTTTTTCTGCTAAAATTTAATAGTATTTTATACCCCTCTGCTTTGACATCAAGTATTTTTGGCGCCGCTGCCGGGGAAACACCGAAGCGAAACGTCAATATAAAAAAAATATTTTTAAGTTTTAATTAGTTTTTGTTATATATATTTTTGTTTAAAAATTATAAAAATTTAAAAAGATATAAAAAATTAAAAAATCTTTTAAAACCGAAAAAAAAAAAGTATTTTAAATATATTTTTAAGTTTTTCTTTTATTTTTACAAAATTATAAAGTATTTTAAGTTTATTTTTAGTTTTTAAAATTAAGTTTTATTTTAATTATATATATATTTATCTTTTAAATCGAAAACATAAAATAAAATAAAAAATAAAGAAAAACGCGTAAAAATTATCAGCTGTCAACTGAATTTCTGAACCCCGCGACTCGCGGGGTTTTCCTCATTAATCACCGCAACTCACGGAGGCCATCTGACACGCGAACAGAAACCCTAAAACTGCATTAATTACGGGATATTATTAATTATAATTATTATTTAACCTAATTACTATTATTATTATTAGTTTTAGTTTTATTTTTACTTTTTATTAATTTATGTATTTTGTTTAATTAGTTTTATTAAAATTGTAAAATTAATAGTTTAATAAAATAAATAATATAAAAATAATATTTTTATAAAAATTGTACTTTTTACAACTTTTTGTATATTTTTATATTTTGTACCTTTTTAATCGTTGTAGCGTAATATTTATATTTTTCGCTCATATTTAATTTTAAACTTAGTTTTTGCTATAGTTATTTTTACTCCTAGATTTTTAGGCTTTGCCGTAGAATTCCTTAAGTGCTTTTTCTTTAGACTAAGATTTAGGTGCTTTAGAATTTTGCGACGCCTTTTTAAGTTTTAGTTTCTTATTAAGTTATTTCCATTTGGGATTTAGTTTTTCCTTGTAAGCTTTAATATTTTTAGACACCTTTTACTATGTACCAATTATCATTCCAATTAGTAATTTCAATTTGCGATTATAATTTTAAGTTAGTTGTAGTAATAAGGTTAGGTTAGTTAAGTATTTTTAAGTTTTTATAAGTTTCTTTTATTTTTCCGTCACCTTTTATTTTTCAACCATTTTGTTTTCTTTTTCAACCTTTTTCGACGAACTTTTTTTTTCTCTCTTATTTCTCGCTATTCTAGTTTTTAGGACTTAGAATTTTTTTTCTACTTCTTATCTAAATTTCTTAAAATTACGAAAATTTATTTTAAGTGGTTAAATTAATAGACATCAAAATTTTCTGGTTCGTAGTAATAGTTGGATTTGTACGTGGACCGGGTTATTGGAGCCAAACAGTCCTCAATTATATTGAGACCAAACGAATCCTGCCCCTCTGCTGCATCTTTTGGCTATTCGAAACGTGGGCAAAATCAGAAAAGTCTATTGATTGGATAACTTATTATAATTTTTCTTTCCTTTTAAAAACTAATAGGATATTCAGTGAATGCACCGAGCAAGACGTTCATCACCTTTTGTACGTTCACCACCTGTAACTCGATCAAGACATCGTTTAACAAATATAACCGCCGTTGATTTTTCTTTAGAATCGTCATCCAGTCGACCAAGTACTTCAGTTCAAATTTCCGATAATCCATTTTTTGAACCCAACCTCACAATTGAGAATCCAGAGAATATTCAGGAACGGTTCATAGATCCTGAACCATTAAACTTTCCTCCGGAACCACAAATCATTCAAACAGAGATTGTTGAGGAACGAACTATTAAATCAGAATCATTCAGTGATACCGATTCAACAAATTCAATTATGGAGAATCTGGAACCTTTAAGTATGGAAGACCGAATGAGAGCTAAACGCACTGGCCAAGGTCACGCAATTACTCATCCAGACATTAATGCGCCAGATTATGAAATCAAAGGACAAATTCTACACATGGTGACTAATCAATGCCAATTTAGTGGTGCGCCGAAGGAAGATCCAAATGAACATTTACGTACCTTTAATAGGATCTGCACACTATTTAAAATCCGAGAAGTGGAGGATGAACAGATATATCTCATGTTATTTCCCTGGACTTTAAAGGGAGAAGCCAAAGATTGGTTGGAATCGTTACCTGAAGGGGCGATCGATACATGGGACGTTTTAATTGACAAATTTCTTAAACAATTCTTTCCTGCATCTAAAGCCGTAAGACTTCAAGCAGAAATTGTTACGTTCACACAAAAGCCAAATGAAACTCTATATGAGGCGTGGACAAGATATGGAAAGTTATTAAGAGGATGTCCGCAACATGGTTTAGACACCTGTCAAATAGTACAAATATTCTATCGAGGATGCGACATCACTACAAGAAAAGACATAGATATAGCAGCTGGTGGTTCGATTATGAAGAAAACCGAAACTGATGCTTACAAAATTATTGATAATACTGCTTCCCACTCACATGAGTGGCACCAAGAAAAAGACATCATTAGATCATCTAAAGCAGCTAGAGCCGATTCTAGCCATGACTTAGATTCCATTTCCGCAAAGATAGATGCTTTCGAGAGACGAATGGAAAAGATGACTAAGGATATTCACTCTATACGAATTAGTTGTGAGCAGTGTGGAGGACCACATTTGACAAAAGATTGTCTCAGTATTGAATTAACAATGGAACAAAGAGAGAATATTTCATACATAAACCAAAGGCCTGGAAATAATTATCAGAATAATTATCAACCGCCAAGACCGATTTACAATCAAAACCAGAATTATAACCGAAATATTCCATACAACAACCAACAAGGTCCTAGCAATCAACAAGTATCCAACAATACTTACAATCAGCAAAGACCGAATTTTCAAAACAATTCACCACAACAAACCGATGATAAAAAGCCAAATTTAGAAGATATGATGACAAAGCTAGTTGAAACTCAAACACAGTTTTTCACATCTCAAAAACAAACTAATGAACAAAATGCTCAAGCATTTAGAAATCAACAAGCTTCTATTCAAAATCTGGAACAAGAAGTGAGTAACCTAGCAAGGTTAATAGGTGAAAGAAAACCGGGAAGTCTACCTAGTGATACAAATGCTAACCCCCGGAATGAAACAGCTAAAGCTATTACCACAAGAAGTGGTACAACACTTAAATCACCTGAAATACCTGTAACTTCTGATGAAACTATTCCTACTCCACAAGAACCACAACCTGATCAAGATAAGGAAAAAGAACCGGTAGTTGAAAAGGTTAATGAAGATAACACAGTTAAGGATAAACCTTATGTTAAACCATACCAACCACCACTTCCTTATCCGAGTAAAATGAAGAAAGAAAAACTTGAAGCCGAGCAATCCAAATTCTTGGATATGTTTAAACAGATAAATGTAAATCTTCCTTTCATTGATGTGATTTCAGGAATGCCAAGATATGCTAAATTCTTGAAAGATCTAATCTCAAATAGAAAGAAAATGGAAGAACTCTCGGCTGTTACTATGAATGCCAATTGTTCAGCAGTGCTGTTGAATAAGATACCAGAAAAACTATCTGATCCAGGAAGTTTCACAATTCCATGTTTTCTGGGTAGTCTTAGTTCAATAGAAGCATTGGCAGACTTAGGTGCTAGTATAAATCTAATGCCGTATTCACTATACGCTAAACTAGACCTTGGAGAATTGAAACTAACCAGAATAAGCATACAACTAGCCGATAGATCAATAAAATATCCTAGAGGGATAATGGAGAACATGCTAGTTAAAGTTGGTACTTTAGTATTTCCAGTAGATTTTGTTGTTTTGGACATGGAAGAAGATTCTCAAGTTCCTCTCATATTAGGAAGACCATTCTTAAACACGGCTAAAGCAATAATAGACGTGTTCGGTAAGAAACTGACCCTAAGTATAGAGGATGAGAGTGTTACCTTTTCAGTTGATAGAGCAATGCAACAACCACAATCTGCAGATGATACATGTTATTATATTCAAACTATAGATGCACATGCAGAATTATTAGAAGAATTTCCAGAATTACAAGGAACAGGAGAATGTTCTTTAGGAGAAGGTAATGAACCAATTGATGAAGCTGAAATGTTAGCTACACTTATAGCTAATGGATATGAACCAACAACAGAAGAAATTCAAATGCTAAAAGAAGAAGACAGATATCGATATAAATCATCGATAGAAGAACCTCCGAAATTAGAGTTAAAGCCACTTCCAAACCATTTGGAATACGCTTATTTACATGGTGAATCTGAATTACCTGTAATAATATCGTCTTCTCTTACTGAAAATGAGAAATCACAACTCATTTCTGTGTTGAAAGCTCATAAACCAGCCATTGCATGGAAGATTCATGATATTAAAGGAATAAGTCCTTCGTATTGCACACATAAAATCCTTATGGAAGAAGGTCATAAAACGTATGTGCAACGCCAACGAAGACTAAATCCTAATATGCAAGATGTTGTTAAGAAAGAGATTATTAAACTGCTAGATGCAGGTTTGATATATCCAATTTCTGATAGTCCATGGGTAAGTCCAGTTCAATGCGTGCCTAAGAAGGGTGGCATGACTGTCATCACAAATGAGAAAAATGAGCTTATTCCTACTAGGACTGTAACAGGATGGCGTGTATGTATTGATTATAGAAAATTAAATGACGCCACCAGAAAAGATCACTTTCCCTTACCTTTCATAGATCAAATGTTGGAAAGATTAGCCGAAAATAGTTACTATTGTTTTCTAGATGGATTTTCCGGATATTTTCAAATTCCAATAGCACCCGAGGACCAAGAGAAAACCACATTCACGTGCCCTTATGGAACTTTTGCTTACAAACGCATGCCATTTGGACTTTGTAACGCCCCTGCAACCTTTCAAAGGTGTATGATGGCGATTTTTCACGACATGATAGAAGAATGCATGGAAGTATTCATGGATGACTTTTCAGTCTTCGGTGATACATTTAAATCATGTCTAGTTAATCTGGAACGAATGCTAATTAGATGCGAAAAATCAAATCTAGTACTTAATTGGGAGAAATGCCATTTCATGGTTAAAGAAGGCATCGTTCTTGGACATAAAATTTCAAAAGAAGGAATTGAAGTGGATAGAGCTAAAGTAGATGTAATTGCTAAACTTCCACATCCCACAAATGTTAGAGGAGTTAGGAGTTTTCTAGGGCATGCCGGTTTTTACCGACGTTTCATAAAAGATTTTTCTAAAATTGCCACTCCTATGAATAAACTCCTAGAAAAGGATGCGCCATTCATCTTTTCAGATGAGTGTATCAAATCTTTTAATATTCTTAAAGAGAAACTCACTAATGCACCGATCATGATAACACCAAATTGGAATCTACCATTTGAACTAATGTGCGATGCAAGTGATTTTGCAATGGGAGCCGTTTTAGGACAAAGGATTGAAAAACGATTTCAACCTATATATTATGCTAGTAAGACGTTACAAGGAGCACAAACAAACTATACAACTACTGAAAAAGAACTCCTTGCTATTGTCTTTGCTTTTGACAAATTTCGATCATATCTCGTTCTAGCAAAAACGGTGGTCTATACCGACCATTCTGCTCTTAGATACCTATTTTCAAAACAAGATGCTAAACCAAGACTAATCCGTTGGATCTTACTCTTACAAGAGTTTGATATTGAAATCCGAGATAAAAGAGGAGCAGAAAATCTCGCCGCTGATCATCTTTCTCATCTTGAAAATCCCGAATTAGAAGTTCTGAATGAATCGGCCATAAAAGACAACTTTCCTGATGAATATCTATTGAAGATAGATTATAAAGAAATCCCATGGTTTACAGACTATGCAAACTACTTAGTTTGTGGATTCCTTGAAAAAGGATTATCGTACCAAAGACGAAAGAAATTCTTCAGTGATATAAAACACTATTTCTGGGAAGATCCACATCTGTTTAAAAGTTGTCCCGATGGAATAATACGCCGATGTGTATTTGGAGATGAAGCTAGTAAAATTTTAAACCATTGTCACACAGGACCAACAGGAGGGCATTATGGGCCTCAACTAACAGCAAGAAAAGTTTATGAAGCTGGATTCTATTGGCCTACAATTTACAAAGACGCACACCTTCTTTGCAAATCCTGTGATGCATGTCAAAGGGCCGGAAAAATAAGTCAACGTGATGAAATGCCACAAAATGTCATCCAAGTATGTGAAGTATTTGACATTTGGGGTATTGACTTTATGGGTCCATTTCCAAAATCTCATAATAATTTATATATACTCGTCGCCATTGATTATGTATCTAAATGGGCGGAAGCACAAGCTCTCCCAACTAACGATGCACGAGTTGTAGTCAACTTTTTAAAACGTCTTTTTGCAAGGTTTGGAACACCGAAAGCTTTAATAAGTGATCGGGGTACTCATTTCTGTAATAATCAACTTGAGAAAGTTCTTAAAAGATATGGAGTAACTCATAAAATCTCCACCGCATATCATCCACAAACAAGTGGACAAGTTGAAAATACCAACCGAGCTTTAAAACGTATTCTAGAGAAAACCATAGGTTCAAATCCGAAGGAATGGTCCATTAAATTGGAGGATGCACTCTGGGCTTTTAGAACAGCCTACAAAACTCCGATTGGAACCACACCTTTTAGACTTGTTTATGGAAAAGCATGTCATCTTCCAGTAGAAATTGAACACAAAGCATTTTGGGCTTTGAAGACATGTAATCTTGATTTACATGAAGCCGGACGTCTACGATTAAGTCAACTAAACGAATTAGAAGAATTAAGACATGAAGCATACGAAAATTCGTTAATTTATAAGGAAAGAACGAAGAAATGGCATGATAAAAGAATCAGAAGTTCAAAAGAATTTAAAGAAGGAGACAGAGTTCTTCTTTTCAATTCACGATTCAAGCTATTTCCTGGAAAATTGAAATCAAGATGGTCTGGACCATTCATAGTCAAAAGAGTTTTCCCATACGGAACGATAGAATTAATAAATTCAAATGGGATTGAATTTAAAGTTAATGGTCACAGAGTTAAACATTACATACATGGTCCGATGGAAGTCGACAACGAAGTTAATCACAATTTCGACACCACAGCTAACTAAGTGTGGGGAGAATCAAGTCTTTAAAGGATAATATGTATTTCTGTTAGAGTTAGATTATCTGTTTTCGTGTAGTTCTCGAAAATGGAACCCGAATGGTCTTTCCCTAGCAGACCCTAAAGAACTAGTCTTCTCCCCCCATTCTGAATTTTTATTTTTTTAGGTTTTTACGAAATGAAGACTGCCTGTGAATTAAACCATGGCCTAATGCTACACGCTTTGATCACTAAAAGAAATAATGATATACTACCGAGTGAATTAGTATCAGTAATCAGAGAAAGAATGGACGGAGTTAGAAAAGGATCCAGATGCGAGGATAATAAGTTACAATTTGGTAAAGGAAAATCAAAATCCGCAGCGAAAAGAAGAGCACGACACCTAGAACGATGTCACAAATGCGGAAAATGGTCACATGGAGGTAAATGTTCAAATAATCAAACCTATTCAAATACCGAATTTGTTACTTTATGCAGAGACGGACCGTTCATATGTTTAGAAGAAAAGACAATGAATGCTCGAGGTTACGCCTATGCAGCCATGGAAAACCAATTAAACCGACTATCTTATGAATATAATAGATCATATAACTAAGAAATCTATTTCACAGGTATGTCTGTACAGTTTTTATTTTTTTTTATTTTTAACCTTTTGATAATAAACGCTAATTTGTTCGCTAAAAAGTATTAAATTGGTATTAAATAAAATTAGGTTTGGCGACCGAAATTATTGATATCGTTCAAAAATTTATTACATCACTGCGAAATTTAACGTTTATTCTTAAGGTATAAATATCTTTAATCAATCAACCCAAAATATTTCAAAAATTCGTCATGAGTTAAATTAGGTCTTGGAACCGAAATTACTTTACCGAAAAGAGGGGCGCATATTTTTGATAATATTTGATTGATTAAAGTGGGATAAAAAGACAAAAAGATTTTTAATTTTATTTTTACCATGTTTTTAAAATTAATATTTAAATCTTAAATTAATATTGTAAACTTTGTAAAAACAATATATTTAAAATTGTACATATTTGAAAAATTAATATAAGTTTGATATGAATTTATAAATTTTTAAATTAAGTTTGGTGTGAATTTTTAATTTTTAAAGTATAAATTTTTAATTTTATGCATTTCAAATTTTAAGTTTGGTGTGAATTTTTAATATTAATTTTGAATTTTATATTTAAGTTGTGTGAATTTAAAAACAAAAATTTACTTTATCTCATTAAGTTAAGAATATGATTTTTAAAATTCGTCGTAAGTTGAAGACTAGGTCTTTGAACCGAAATTGCTTTACCCGAGGGAGGGACGAGAACTTTTATTATCATTATTTTTAATCTTATTGATTTAAAGTATGTCAAAAACATTAAAAAACCCAAAAATCTTAGCTTTTAAAACAATCGCTACAAAAAGACAAATTTTAAAATTTTGTCGAGGGACGGACTAGGACATCGATCCGAAACGACCTCGTCCTAAATAACAAGGGAAACAAAATTTTAAAATTAATTTCTTAATTGTTTTTATAAGTTAAACCTTTAAAAAAAAAAAAAAAAAAAAAGATTAAACTCCGCGACTCGCGGAGTTTGAAGTACAAAACCTCCGCGAGTCGCGGAGGGATCAAAAATCAGAAAAAAAATAAAAGAGCTGCACGATCAGTTTACCTCCCCCACACAAAAACACTGCGAACAAACTGCGAAAAACACCCCGAAAAACCCGAGAAAAACACCCCAAAAATCCCAATTTTTAACCGTTAATCACCAAATTTTTTGCTAAAATCATGTTGAGAAGGATGCTATCTAAGAATTACTCAAGAAAAACGGTAAATTTCTACACCTAAACACCATTAATTCGAAATTAGGTGTTCTTGAGCTATTTTTTCCCCAATTTGATTTTGATGCTTTTTAGTGTAATTAGACTTAAATTGTTTATGTATTATGCTTGTATAGCCTAGATTGATGCTGTTTAACATGATTAGAAGCCTTAAACTTCAAATTTTGAATAATCTAGGGTTTGTGTTCTTGAGCAATTTGGGGCTTTTTGATATAAACAGGTTATGGCCGATTTTTGTCATGAATTGTTGCTAAATTGAGTAGTGTAACATGTCTAGGTAGTTAAATGATCCAAACTTTGAGCCTAAACATGATTTTGAGAATTAAAGTGGACTTTTTCAAGTCTAAAATTCATGAACTTGATTTTTGAAAGATAATGCCATTTGAGACTTGTTTAATTGCTAGTAATGTTTATTTTGACATGTTATTTGAGTTGAATGCTTATGAACTTGGCGAAAATTTTCGTATATGCTTATTTGAAAAAGTGTAGATTTGATAAAAATGTGAAAATAAGCTTAAGTTTGATATAAATTGATAATGTCATTGTAATTATTTTGATTGATGATTTTGCTGACACTAATGCATATTTGGATGCACAAAATTTGTGTTTGATGTGTTTTGCAGAATGAAAGGGGTGAATCTTCATCCCAAGCCCGCCATGCTCCTGCTGAGAATTTGGACCAACAGGAGGTAGATAACTACTACAAGCAGGATGTACCTCATCCAGTCATGACCTTTTCAGATATGCACTTGGAACAGTTGCACCCGAACCTGAGATTTGACAGACTTTGGATAGATTATCCAAAATATCAACGGGGTTTGCATACTCTTCACTTTAAGGTTGTTGAGGTACCGAGGGTCATAGAATGGGGACCCTTAGAAGCTGTAGAATTGGCCGGGCCAATTAGGGAATTACTGGTACAGAGGTATGGTAATTCTTCTTTTAATGACTGGATATGTTTATTCACCATACGCAGACCTGTATATAAAGTATGGTGTGAAGAGTTGTTATGTAGTATAGAGTTGAATGATCGGGTAGCTAGTTTAACCGATCGTTCTTTTATTAGATTTTTGTTAGGCGGTTCGATGTGCCACATGTCTTTACTGGACATGGCTCAGGCTTTACGTATATATACGCCTGAGGAGTTAGCGTCTGCCGATTGTAGAGGATTGATACTAAACGGTAGAAAGATAGATGAGAATTTTGATACACACGGTGTGTGGAGTCAAATGACAAGCCATCACCGTTTCAAAGGGGGAAACTACTCTTATTTGGATATAGATAGAGCCGAATTAAGAGTAATACATAGGTTTTTAGCTAATTCGATTACACAAAGGGGTAAAAACAAAGAAAAGGTAAATGAACAAGATTTGTTTTACCATATGTGTATTCGAGACCCACAGAGCGCTGTAAGTATACCATATTGTGTGGGTTATTATTTATCAGCTATGGTTCGGGGGATGCGTCCACATAGCATAATAGGAGGTGGTATTTTTATTACTTTGATTGGTGAATATCTCGGTGTGGATATAAGTCGGGGGGGATTATTAGTAGAAGAACCAGAACCCTGCGACACTATAGGTTTAAATGTATACCATGGTGCGAAAGTTTTGAAGCGGCGAAATAACGCCGCAGTACGATACCATGGTAGACATCCACAGGTGGAGAGAAACCAGCAACAAGGTAATGTAGGAGGGGGGAATGAGATGCAAGAAATGCATAGGTTTATAGCTTCTCAGGAATACGAAAATGCTAGACAGAGAGCATTTGAAGATTGGCAAGTGCATCAGAACCAGATCATAGCGCATTGCCAACATATAGGTAGAAACTATATTCCTACACCGAAACCCGTCTTCCCTCCTTGGTCGATAGAGATGCAGCCACCATATCCTACGTATGACCCTGCCGAAGCATTCTATAGCACTTATGGTTATGCCTGGAACCCTTATTGGTACCAATATCATCCTTAGTATATTTATTTTTTTTATTTTGTAATTTGTAATTATTGATACATTTAATATTTTTGTTAATATTGTAATCATTTTTATAATTATCTAACTTTTATTCTTAGATTTTAATAATTTGTGAATGTGGGGTAATATACCAAACTTCAAAAATATGTATATATGTTGCAGTTTATCTTATGTACACAACAGGGTAAAACAACGCATTTTCAAAGACTGGCATTAAGTTCAGCAAAAGCAACTAATTTTGACGACAAGATGCAAAATATATGTGAAATAACAACAAGACGGAATGAACAAATGATGTGCACCATTTATCATTCAGCAAACAAACGCCAATATATTTGGAAACTTTGGTAAAAATTTAATCATTTTCACACAAATCACCCTCAATAATTTAAATTGTTACTGATTTCTTGCAAATGAGGGCATTGCAAGATCTTAAGTGTGGGAAGGGGTTAAATTCTTTCGGATTTTAAAATTTTTATATTAAACAACTTGGTTACCATTAAAAATACTAGTAAAGCAGTAGTTGTATTAGAATCTAGTGCTCTCTGATAATAAAGAACAGCCCTAGTCTTATATACTGACTACCCAATTCTAGTAAAATTTTTCAAAATTTTCAATTAAATGAATTCAAATCATGTTTATACATATTTATGAACGATAAAACTAGGTTTTAACACCGAAATTATTGTTACCTCGGAAAGGACATAAATTGAGAAACAAACTAAAATGTTAAAATTCATTTAAAATGGAATAGAGGACGATAAAAAGGAAAATAAAAGCCAAGTGTGGGAAAATTTACCAAATTATTTTAAACATATGTCACATATATCTGTAACAAATAACTGAAAATACTTTTGCTTTGGACTAAACTAAACTGTTTTATCCGATGAAAGAAAAGAAGAGATGGATCTACACGATGAATCAATTCCATCATTAAAAGGAAGTAAAGTCTTCCGAAAAAGACACGCGCTTCTTGATTTAGGTCATGAAGTTGTCGTCCAGACCAGCTGTAGGTTGACGAAAAATCTAGAAAAGTCATCACTAAAATCAGCAGGAAATCCACGGACCTCAGCATTAAACAGGGTCGCCAAGTGGTCAGATTTATCCTAACCATGAGAAGGATTTATCTCGTACAATGGGGGGGCACCATGCAAATTAGCTGGATAAGACTAATGAATCAGATCCCCAGAAAGGATAATCTCCTTAAAGATTAAAAATCAGCTTTTAAGACTGATATTACTCAATCCTAGAGATTGACCTTAAAGATTGAGAATTCAAACTCATGGAATTCAATGATATCTAAACTCGAGCTTAAACGAGAAAATATTTTAATCAAAAATTACAAACCGATTTGTTTTCTGAAAACCCTATTTTCAATGCGTTCATTACCATTGAACGTAAAATCCTAGGAATTCACCTGGAATTCATTAGGTCACCTGAACTAAATCGGGTGTCAACCGTAAGAACGGTGGTTGCATAGTGGTCAAAGACAGGACCTTGTGACAGACCGAAAAATTATAAGGGTGAGCTTTACTATTGCTCCTACCAAGGATAGTAATTGCGTCCGACACGTTATAGACCATAATCAAAAGCATGTCACGGGACATTGCCTTAACAGTTGCTTGTTCAACGCTTTCCTTTACAACCGGACGGTAGTTTACCGAAAGGTAATATACGGGACAAGTAAACTGGACGTGTTGCTTTCCAAATACAAGGTTAGCAAGTGGATGACACAAAACCGCAAGTTTTGAGCTAAAATTTTCAAATCTGAAACCCACCAAACCCACAAAAATATTTTGCAAACACCGGTAAAGGGTTATCCCGGAAAACTTATCTAGGGTAAAAACTAGATTTCAAAAGATCAAATGTTTTTATAAAGATCCAATTTCCTTAATGGATCTAAATTTTTATAGTCATGTGGGACTGTAAACCATATCGTTACTACCATTGTTTATACCGCCATATAGAAATCACTGATGTACAAAGTGTGAAGAATAAAGAAGTGATTCTAGTATTTCAAGACAATATTGCTTGAGGACAAGCAACGCTCAAGTGTGGGAATATTTGATAATGCTAAAAACGAACATATATTTCATAGCATTATTCCTCAAGAAAGACAAGCTTTTAGTTGCAATTGTTCTATTTACAAGTGATATTCGTTTAAATAATAAAAGGTGAAGACAAAAGACAGATTCGATGAATTGAAGACGCAAACGACCAAAAAGCTCAAAAGTACAAAAGACAATCAAAAAGGTTCCAATTATTGATAAGAAACGTCTCGAAATTACAAAAGTACAAGATTCAAAACGCAAAGTACAAAATATTAAATTGTACGCGAGGACGTTCGAAAATCCGGAACCGGGACCAGAGTCAACTCTTAACGCTCGACGCAACGGACTAAAAATTACAAGTTAACTATGTATATAAATATAATATAATATATAATTAATTATATTAATTATATATATATTATATTTATATATATATAAAATCGTCGGCAGAGAAAACTCCAAGGACTGAGCTGTAAATACTATCTCCGCGACTCGCGGAGATTGAAGAGGTTTTTGCCGCGAGTCGCGGAGCCCCAATTTTCAACTCTGGCTATAAAGCAAACCGAATTCTGATCAAATTTCATATCTTATTTCTCTATCTCTCTCAATATATACGATATATATATATATAATTTATATTTTAATTTTAATTTTAATTTTAAATCCTAATAATAAGGGTATGTTAGCAAATGTTGTAAGGGTGTAAGTCGAAATTCTGTCCGTGTAACGCTACGCTATTTTTAATCATTGTAAGTTATGTTCAACCTTTTTATATTAATGTCTCGTAGCTAAGTTATTATTATGTTTATTTAAAACGAAGTAATCATGATGTTGGGCTAATTACTAAAATTGGGTAATTGGGCTTTGTACCATAATTGGGGTTTGGACAAAAGAACGACACTTGTGGAAATTAGACTATGGGCTATTAATGGGCTTTATATTTGTTTAACTAAATGAAAGTTTGTTAATGTTAATATAAAGATTTACAATTGGGCGTCCCTATAAATTACCATATACACTCGATCGGACACGATGGGCGGGGTATTTATATGTACGAATAATCGTTCATTTAACCGGACACGGGAATGGATTAATAGCCACTAGAATAATTAAAACAGGGGTGAAATTACATTCAAGGGTAATTGGTGTAATTGTTAACAAAGTAGTAAAACCTTGGTTTACACGCAGTCGATAACCTGGTGTATTCATTAAACAAAGTATTAAAACCTTGTTACAATTCGAATCCCCAATTAGTTGGAATATTTAACTTCGGGTATAATAATAATTTGACAAGGACACTTGCAATTTATATTTATGACTGATGGACTGTTATGGACAAAAACCAGACGGACATATTAAATAATCCAGGACAAAGGACAATTAACCCATGGGCATAAAACTAAAATCAACACGTCAAACATCATGATTACGGAAGTTTAAATAAGCATAATTCTTTTATTTCATATTTAATTTCCTTTATTTTATATTTAATTGCACTTCTAATTATCGCATTTTTATTGTTAATTTATTTTATCGCACTTTTAATTATCGTACTCTTTAATTATCGCAAGTTTATTTTATCGCATTTTTATTATTCGCAATTTCATTATCGTTATTTACTTTACGCTTTAATTTAAGTCTTGTATTTATTTTATATTTTACATTAGGTTTTAACTGCGACTAAAGTTTTAAAATCGACAACCGGTCATTAAACGGTAAAAACCCCCCTTTATAATAATAATATTACCTATATATATATTTGTATTTTTATAAAAGTAAACTAATATAGCGTTGAGCTTTGTTTAAAGATTTCCCTGTGGAACGAACCGGACTTACTAAAAACTACACTACTGTACGATTAGGTACACTGCCTATAAGTGTTGTAGCAAGGTTTAAGTATATCCATTCTATAAATAAATAAATATCTTGTGTAAAATTGTATCGTATTTAATAGTGTTTTCTGCTAAAATTTAATAGTATTTTATACCCCTCTGCTTTGACATCACATAGTCAGGAGCCTCTACTATTATAAAAGAGTAGAACAACTTCAGCATTGGCACGGTCAGGCTGTCGGATCCACTCCTTGTCATCAATAAGCATCTGTTGATGATTGAGAAGATCACATACCACCTTGAGTGCAGGTATTTCTTTTGAAACTTAGCTGGTGGAACATTGTGGGCTCCAACATAACCAAGATTGAAGACTGCTAACATCATCTGCTGAGTAGCAGGGAAAGCAGGAGCATTCTGTACAAGAGGAAGTCTGAAGATCCTCCTAAAATTAGCTTTAGTGATACTCCTCATCCCTTGAACTCCTCTGAGCTCAAACTCAAATCTAGCTTGTGTACCCTCTGGATCAGCATCAGTAGGTTTTGTAGCTTCCACAAACCTAATTGTTCTGTTCAGTAGCTCCAGATCTGTCACAGGTACGCTGACTGTTGAGCTTAGAGCAGGCTACAGTGTGTGCCTCTCTAGAATTGCAGTCCAGTAGTTGCAGGGAATGTTGGTTTAGAATTGATAAAATGATTGTTCGCCATTTAGCTGAAAAAATAAGAAATAGAAGACCACAAGATATTTAACATAAAGCATAAATCTCTATTCTTATTTTCCTTTGAAATTCTTTGTATTTTTCAAATTTTATGATTTTTATGGTTTTTCAAAGATATAAAAATCCTTTATTCCAGATATGAACAAATAATTGACAATCATGACATCCATATGATATTCATCACAGTACAAATCCATCATGCAAAGTCAATTATATAACACAAAGAATCAGAACAACACTTAGTCAATTTTTAAGCACAATTTAAGCAGATTCGGTAGTCATGAAAACTTGAGATTCTGTAACCAAATAAGCTTGAGTTTTCAGATAAAAAAGATCTACAATAAACATGTTAAGTGTTTGAAGATAAAAATCAGAAAGTTTCGAGGTACCAAAAGTCAGACTCGGTATCAAGAGAATAACAGATTCGGTATCTTTAAAATTAACATAAAGTTACTCAAACATGCACATTCTATCACATATCATGTAAGATCACAACCATAATCAATTAACCACTCAATTAAAAGTAGAATCACATGTTAATCGTATGAACATACTCGGTACTGTAGATAGAACAATTTCGGTAGATACAGAATCCATCAAATAATCAATTAAACATGTAATCAGTCTCGGTCAAATGATAGATCAATCAATTTAACTTAGACTAGATAAGAATTCATGTTAATTATCCAAATCAATTGAGTTTAATCAGAGATTAATAGAAGACGACTCAGACTCGGTATAATCAACAAAATTTCAAAATTAAAAGTCATAATCCAGTTATTTTGATCTTTTCTGGTTAATAAACACTTAATTATCTCAGATCTACAAGTATGTATCTTAAGCATTGATTAAAATGAATATTTACCAAAGATTTGAAAAAACAGAAGAACGGACTCGGTAGATTAGGCAGATTCGGTATGTTCAGTCAGATTCGGTAGGTAATTAAGAACAGTAAGAGAGTAAATTTAACTTTGACTCTCCTTTTATAGATAGTGAAGATAAAATACCGAATGGGCTTTACCGAATGGGCCTATTATACTGAATACAGTCCACTTTTCAAAACTTTATCAATTTAACTTCAAATTCTTGACAAATTGACTTTTTCTCTCAATATTCATTTCAATCTTTTTATGAAAAATATTTCTGAGACAATTATTGAAAACTTTAAACTTACCGAATCTGTACTGTTAGATGTCAGATTCGGTATAATGCTAAAATAAGCATTTATTCAGTAAAATTCAAATATTTTTGGATTTTATCTTTTCCAATTTTTGTAAATTTTTCAAAACAAGATTTGTACTTAAAAAAAACTTTGAACTATGAACAAAGTACAAATCTGCAGTGATACCAATTGTTAAAATGGATTGTATACTGAGATGTATACAAGCCTTAGTGAATTATTTCAGATATAAAACAAAGAATTTATGAATTTACTTTTGAAAATCAATTTTCTGTTTAATTTTCTCCCTTTTTCTCTCTCTCAAAATGTGATATACAAGAAAGTAAATCATCATTTTGATAATATTCCCAAGAAAATGAATTAACTCCCCCTTGAAATATAATATAAATGAGTTACCTCCTCCTTACGTAACCATTGAACAAGTATATCTAGGAAGTTAACATAAATCTAAAGACTCCCCCTTAAAAGAGGATATCTAAAGCATATGAAATTAGTTGCTCCCCCTAGAAAGTATCTACTCCCTCTAAACACAAGATCCCAAGAACAAGTCCCAACAGATCTAAGGAATATCAAGCACTATACTCTACCATGCCAATCTCTTTAATCAAGAACTTTAGCTAATTGCACTTTGGTAGGCACAAAGTATAACTCTACATCCCCTTTTTCTACATGGTCCTTAATAAAATGATAACGAATATCAATGTGTTTAGTCTTAGAATGCTGGACCGGGTTGCTAGTTATTGCAATAGCACTTTGTGAATCACAGTAAATTGAGGTCTTAGAAATCTTAAAGCCATAGTCCAAAAGTTGAATTTCTAACGACCCGTCCTAATTCATCAGGACGAATACATTACATTTGGTTACATCGCGAGGTACTTGACCTCTATATGATATAATTTTACAAACATTGCATTCGTTTTTAAAAGACAAACTTTCATTACATCAAAAGTTGACGGCATGCATACCATTTCATAATATATCCAACTATAATTGACTTAATAATAATCTTGATGAACTCAATGACTCGAATGCAACGTCTTTTGAAATATGTCATGAACAACTCCAAGTAATATCTCTAAAATGAGCAAATGCACAGCGGAAGATTCCTTTCATACCTGAGAATAAACATGCTTTCAAGTGTCAACCAAAGGTTGGTGAGTTCATTAGTTTATCATAAACGTTCATTTCCATCATTTTAATAGACCACAAGATTTTCATTTTCAGTTCTCATAAATATACGTCCCATGCATAGAGACAAAAATCATTCATATGGATTGAACACCTGATAACCGACATTAACAAGATGCATATAGAATATCCCCATCATTCCGGGACACCCATCGGACATGATAAAATAGAAGTACTAAAGCATATCCAAATTCCAGAATGGGGCTTGTTGGGCCCAATAGATCTATCTTTAGGATTCGCGTCAATTTGGGGGTCTGTTCCTAAATTCTTAGGCTACCAAGCTAAAAAGGGGCATATTCGGCTTCGATCCATTCAACCATATAATGTAGTTTCAATTATTATCTCTATTTCGTAAAACATTTATAAAACAGCGCATGTATTCTCAGTCCCAAAAATGTAAAGAGTAAAAGGGAGCAAATGAAACTCACCATACTGTATTTTGTAGTAAAAATACATATGACGTCATTTAACAAGTGTAGGGTTGACCTCGGATTCACGAACCTATATTCAATTATGTATATTAACACATGTAATGGTAATCAAACAGATTTATATTTTATTTAGTGATTTAATTGTTATTTTTAATAAATTATATGTTTTATCAATAAATAATTTAAATATTTCTATTTTATGTATTTTAACTAAATAATTAGTATTTATTATAAAACGTTAATATAGATATGTTATATGTATTAACTATAGTGTTCATATAACTAAAAATCATTTAATAATTAAGAAGTTGTATTATTTTTTAATAATAACTTTAATAATGATAATAATAATAATTATGATTCTAAAAATAATAATACTTATAATGATAGTAATATTAGTAGTAATGTTGATAATAATAATAATAATGATAGTTTTAATGATAATAATACTTATAATAATAACGAAAATGATAATTTTTAATAAAAATACTTTTGTTAATAATTTTAAAAATAATAATTTCGATGATAATACTAATAATGGTATTAATAATAATAATAATAGTAATGATAATCATAATGCTCATTTTAATGATAATATTAGTAATAAGTATAATATTTATGTTAGTATAGTAATAATAATAATAACAACAACAGCAACAATAATAATAATAATAATAATAATAATAATAATAATAATAATAATAATAATAATAATAATAATAATAATAATAATAATAATAATAATAATAATAATAATTAAGAGTAATAAGTAAACTACCTCAAGGAAGTAGTCCTAAAAAAATGCCCAAGTCTGGGCTCGAACCCGCAACCTCCTGCTAACCCGATACTCATCTAACCATTCCTTCACTTATTCATTTCAGATTAAATTGCCATATAAATTTTATTTAACTTGTATTTCTGTCTGGTTCTTCTTCTTCATAAATTTACACAGGACAACGAAATCAGGTAGCCTATTTGTATGTAAAATTGGATGGACTTATGGATGTTGGGCCTTAAATAATGAGCTGCTATATAAAAAAAAATGAATAATTAAACTGTTGCCTCCAGGGTTCGAACTCAGGACCCTTAGCTAACTTAACAACACCCAAACCAATCGACTATTATTTCTTTTCTGATTAAATTCCGCTATTAATTTATTTAACTTATATCTTCCTGTCTCTCTATTTCTTCTTCTTCTTCTTCTTCTTCTTCAAAGTATCACTATCATCATAGTCATTTTCTAAATCCTTAATTATATCATTAGATATATTTATATCATTATCTACATCACTTAATCATGAATCATACTCATTAACAAAGCCCATCGTGATTTCATGTATCAATATATATAATCATCCTTAGTAATTGCATTTATTATTTCATGTAACCTTATCATTATCATATATCATGATGATCACCTAGAATCTTCAATCTTCATTACGTTTTCAACAGCAATAATATGAACAATCTTGGCCCAACATGAGGTAGTTTCGGTGGCCCAACTATAACTTATTTAGTCCATATATTAAATAAGAACATTGAAGTTATGTAACCCAGTTCCTTCGGCCCAGATTGCTAATTAAGTGAAATAGCTGATTCGTTGGATACCTTATTACCTGCTCGACAAAACTGATCTGGAACTCCACTTGTTTTCTGTAACAACCCTGATTTTTTCGTTACTTTCGTTAACCTTCCGTTAGTTTATTTAACGGAGATTATTTAATTTTTATGCGTTTACGTGTATTAAATGCGTACTTGATCTTTGAAGAGTTTTAATAATTGATATGGGTTGATATTAGTTCAAATAAATATTTCGGATAATGAAATACGATAAAAATGATACGATTTTGATAATAGCTTTTTGAGCAACGAAACGCTCGGGTTTATTTTAATAATTAATTTTTATTAATTATTAACTTTTTAAAATATTTAATTTATTGGGTTTTTAATAAATTAAGCGATTGGTTGCGTTTAACTATCGAATTAGAGTTCCGGGCCTTCGGTACGATTAAAACGACACTTAAAACGGACCACGAATATACGAGATTGCAAAACGAGAGCCCCGGAACCCATCCCAAGTGGGCCACGACTGAACCCCCCTCCCCACCCCCTTTATGTTAATTTTTGATAACTTTAGGGACTTATGTTGTAGTGGCCCGGAAAATTTCGACTAATTTTAAATCAAACACTCTATACGATATTGTATTTTCAACACGATAAGCAAAGTCTGTTAGGTTGGATCTCAAAAATTTTGAACTGTTTCTTATATTCAATTGACCTTCGACCATTCCCGACGATTCACGAACAACTATATGTAAATAGTTACATGTATATATATATATATATACATATATATATACATATATATATATATATACATATATATATATATATATATAGATATATATATGTATAGATATATATATATATATATATGTATATATATATATATATATGTATGTATATATATATATATATATATATATATATATATATATATATATATATATATATATATATATATATATATATATATATATATATATAATGTGTATATGGAAAATGAATGATTTCGAGCCTAATTAGTAAACGTCAGTAACACTCAGTTGACGTTTCGGTAGTTTTAATATAGATATATTACATGTTCATGAAGGACTAAAATAAAAGTTGAACTGTAAATCGATTACGAAGATGTTGGATTTGTTAAAAATATTTTTATTTTTTTATGTTCAAATATTAGTACTCCGTACATATAAATTGGAACAGAAAATAAATAATTATCGAACCTTTTTGAGTAGGATTCAAACAGTTAATGAGTGAAATAATTAAATATATTTAATCTAAAAATTTGGGATTTTTAGGAACACTTTTATACGTTAACTGTTTAGCAATGGACACGATATAGCCATCCGGAGAAAAGTGTCGGCAGGATATTTTTCACGGATGAAATGAATGATTTAAATTACTATTATGATCACACATTTTGATTCTTTTAGTAAATATTTTATTATTAAATTATTATAGAAAAGACACTGTGTTTTGTCTTGTGTCCATTATCAAACTGACTTATATACTTATTAATATGGATACTTATGAATATGGAGTATAAACTTCTTTCTTCATTCTTTTCTCTTAAACCTCCAACAACTGGAAACAAACTAAACACCATTGTTGTGATACTATCGTGCCACTGCTATAATTCTATTTCACTTCTGCTAATCGAAACCTTTTCTTGTTCTTTCATGAAACCACCACCATGGTATACCTTTCTTTGTTTAAAGAACCACTGCTACAATCAATAATAATGAACCCAATCATCTTCCTTATTTTCTTTTGCTATAAAAACAACCAGAACAACCACATCGAATAAAATGCTACTACTTACCATCGAAACCAAATCACCCATTTAGCCATTATCAACATATCACCGATCATCATTACCATCTTTTACCTTTGTTACTCAAAATCACCTCAACCGAAACCTTCATCAAACTCTTGAACCATCATCACCTTAAAACAAAACCAAACCCACAATCGTTACCATTACTAATGCAGTTTCCCATTTTATTACAGTTTGATTCGTAAAACATATCACCACTTCATCGTGATTCACTACCACTAATAAGCCACCACCTTTCCTCCTTCATTCTCTCGTGTTCTCTCTCTCACTTCCCTTCTCTCTCATTTGTTTTAAAACCGTTACACCTCCTGCTACTGCAATTTTTCACTATCACTGTTACGACCTTAAACAACCGCTACCTGCTATTTCTGGTCGTCAACCACCACCGGAGAACCACTGACTTGATGTGATGCAGCTGCTATTCGATGCTTGTTCCTATGGGATTTAAACTCAAGAAATAAAAAGAAGGCTACAACAAACAATAAGGTTATAAGGATTTGAACTTCCTTTATGTTTTGGCCGACAATTATACAAATGAAAACCCCACTTGTTTTAATCCCATACTAAACTTCCGGTTAACAATATCAGCACACGAGGACCTACCACTTCCACTTGGTTATTATAAGTTGAACTTTTATTTTTTAATATTCGTTTCTGATTTGAATATTGAGTAGCAGCAGGCCATAAAATTCAAGCGGGATTTAAAAATGCTAACGGGCCACTTACAACTAGATTGGGCCGATTACTATTAATTTCATTTGGGTCACAAGTGTTCTTGGGCTTCTTGACCCAATAATCAAACCATTGAGGTTGCTGCTTCACATTTCTATTCTATTTCCTTTATAGCAAAACGAAAACGTTGAAGATATAGGCGGATGAAGGTGATGGGTTAATGATGAAGTTAACATAATTAAGTTGATGATGATATACATGATGTTAATGATCGATGATGTTGATGTACAATGACGATTATGATGATGTTAATAAGGAAGAAGAAACAGATAGATATAATGATTAATTATATAGTAAACGGATTATTTTAGAAAGACAAGTTAGCTTAGATGGTTTGGAGTGTTGGGGTTAAGCAAGTGGTCATGGGTTCAAATCTTGGCAGAGACAGTTTCATATTTTTTTGGAGTTTAAAACTCTTAAGGTAGTAATTTACAATTATTATTATTATTATTATTATTATTTGTATTATTCTATAAGGTAGTAATTTATAACAATTATTAATATTATTAGTATTATTATTAGTAAAAGTATTAATATTATTATTAAGTATTATGAATATTATTGTTATTATTATCATTATCATTATTGTTACTTTTACCATTATTATGATTATTACAACTATATCACTATCATTAGTAATAAAAATTGCTATTATTATAGTCATTATTATTATCAGTATTATTATGTTTACTATGATTAAAAGTATCGTTATTTTAAAATTTATAATTAGTATTTTCATTGAAATTAATATCTTTATTAAAACTATTATTTTATTTTCATCAAAACTATTATTATTGACAAATAAATAATTTTGTATATATAAAAATATATTTATTACATATACTACAATTAAAATTAATATTTCATATAGTTATATATCGGACATATTGATATTACTTATATAACTAATTACACATAACAAGTTACCGATTTTTAAATATAATACTAACCTTAAATATATATATATATATATATATATATATATATATATATATATATATATATATATATATATATATATATATATATATATATATATATTAACATAACTAAATGGATATATATATATATATATATATATATATATATATATATATATATAAAATAAATAAATAAATAAATAAATATATATATATATATATATATATATACAACAAATAATTTAAAATATATATATAAATAAGATATATGTTTTAAAATGAAATTCAATATAAATTCTATATAATCACAAATATATAAATATTATATAATTAATAACGAAAATTTTGAGATTTCAATTATATATTTTAATATATATATGAATGATATAGGTTCGTGAATCCAAGGCCAACCCTACACTTGTTCAATGTCGCCAAATGTATTTTTTACTACAAAATACATTAGGTGAGTTCATTTGATTCCCTTTTACTCTTTACATTTTTAGGACTGAGAATACATGCGCTGTTTTTTTACAACTGCTTTATTAAATGCTTTTGAAATATATTTTGAACTGCGAATACATGAAATGCTTTTATAAATGTTTGACGAGATAGACACAAGAAAAACATTCCTCGAATGAATTATTATGCAGACAGAAGTTCTACGGATTATTATTGAATTATGTGGACATGATAATTGCCACCATTAAATTATGTGGACATGATAATTTCCACCATTGAATTATGTGGACATGATAATTGCCACCAGTAAATGTGAATGTTATATATCGAGAGAATGATTTTATACACAGGTTATGTGTATGTTATTTTTGTGCACAAGATATGTGTACGGTTACTATAATTTATGAAAATAGTTTCGTACACGAGAAAGATATACTGTATTTAAAAGATATAGCATGTACATTACAGGTGGGTATAGGATTCGGGCCCATTTGTACCATGCAGGATTTAAATTTTTGTGGTATATCAAAATGATGAATTTTATTGTTTTAAGATAAACCTATGAACTCACCAACCTTTTGGTTGACACTTGAAAGCATGTTTATTCTCAGGTATGAAAGAAATCTTCCGCTGTGCATTTGCTCATTTTAAGGATATTACTTGGAGTCGATCATCGCTCTGGGATCAAATGTTGATGACTTCGTCCAGATGGATTAGGACGGGTCACTACAGTTGGTATCAGAGCGGTGGTCTTAGCGAACCAGGTCATGCATTAGTGTGTCTAACTGATAGTTGTTTAGAAGCATTAGTGAGTCTGGACTTCGACCGTGTCTGCATGTCAAAAGTTTTACTTATCATTTCTAGTCGGAAATCATCTGCTTATCATCCTTAGAAAATTACGTGCTTATCATTCTTAGTCTAGACACATCTTACTGCAATGACTGCATGAATAGTGTATAGACAAAATTCATATCTTAGCGTATCTGTTACTGTAGACTTTGCCGGACAACTTCCGTAGATTCCTCCGTAACTTATGGGATTTTAGTATTATATATGTATATGTAAATTATGTATTGTAGGTTACTAATCTACATCCTATAATCTATTTCTTATCGAAAATCCTTCATCTGATCGTACGAGATGAATTCCTCAACCAGTTCGAGTCCCTCAGATTCCGATAGCTATTCCGATAGTTATTCCGACAGCTATTCCGACAGCTATTCCGATATGAATTTCCACTCAAACTGCGAAAGCAGTATAACCAGAATGAATCAACCAATCAGTCATCCCCAATTCATCTGATGAGTTCTTAGTCAATTTAAACAATGGAGACGCGAAGAAGGCAACCCTTTCCATCCACCAAATTGCCCTCTTGGCGAAGAACCTGAAGCACCTACTGGCGAATCTATCCGAAATACCATTTTCAGCCTCATTTCCAGAGTAGTTCGACACGATTATATTCTATCCACAATTCTAAACCTTATTCATCCGCTCGTTCCGACTGACAATCATCCCGGAATAATAGAAGAAGTTAGCGAACTTCGCGCTCGAGTAATCAATTTGGAGAATATGGTGCAAAATCTACCAGCTTCAGCAACATCACCGGCACCAATAGTACCATCAATAACAGCACCAGTACCATCAATAATCCATGCCTCAATATCACCATCTGTACTTTGAGTATGAACTTCGTTCTATGTATCGTTCTACATCTATTATCTTCGTTCTTCATGACGATTAAGTAATCTCTAAATGTTTTAAAGATTATGTATTCTAGTTCTAACGGTAAACCAAATGAGTTTAATATCATATTAACTCAATGAATCCATGATTACATCTGAAGAGAATATATATGTATATATGCTTTCATAAAGATTGTAATTAAAATTGTTTTTTCGTACAAAGTGTTAATTGTGAAAATATTTTAACGGGTAGGTAATACCCGAGGAATATTCAGATTTCACATTAATGAGTTACAATGTACATTCTTCGAAGCTGATTTAACAGTCGTTTACTATCCTACTTACATCCACCGATATACGAATCCGTTCACCACAGAATAACCATATTCATCGAATTTCATATTTGGATTTTGATTTATCAGAATCCAAACAAGTGGCATAATGAAGAAAACATTTGACAAAATAAAATTTGTTAGATACAGACAAATTAACTATAAGGAATTTTGTTAAGAATTCACGCTAACAAAATCCTAGCTAACTGTTCCTAGCTAACTGTTAATTCCGTATTACATTTATTTATCGCAATTTATTTATCGCAATTTAATTATCGCAATTTTATTTATCGTCATTTAATTTCGGTTATTTATTTTATGTGAAATGTCCCGTTCATATTGATTATAAACGTTCCATATTAATTGATTTCGTCGCGAGGTTTTGACCTCTATATGAGACATTTTTCAAAGACTGCATTCATTTTTAAAACAACCATAACCTTTATTTTATCGATAAAGGTTTTAAAAATCATTACGTAGATTATCAAATAATGATAATCTAAAATATACCGTTTACACACGACCATTACATAATGGTTTACAATAATAATATATTACATCAAAAATAAGTTTCTTGAATGCAGTTTTTACATAATATCATACAAGCATGGACTCCAAATCTTGTCCTTATTTTAGTATGCAACAGCGGAAGCTCTTAATAATCACCTGAGAATAAACATGCTTTAAACGTCAACAAAAATGTTGGTGAGTTATAGGTTTAACCTATATATATATATATATATATATATATATATATATATATATATATATATATATATATATATATATATATATATATATATATATATATATATATATATATATATCAAATCGTAACAATAGACCACAAGATTTCATATTTCAATACACATCCCATACATAGAGATAAAAATCATTCATATGGTGAACACATGGTAACCAACATTAACAAGATGCATATATAAGAATATAGCCATCATTCCAGGACACAATTCGGATATGATATAAATTTCAAAGTACTAAAGCATCCGGTACTTTGGATGGGGTTTGTTAGGCCCAATAGATCTATCTTTAGGATTCGCGTCAATTAGGGTGTCTGTTCCCTAATTCTTAGATTACCAGACTTAATAAAAAGGGGCATATTCGATTTTGATAATTTAACCATAGAATGTAGTTTCACGTACTTGTGTCTATTTTGTAAATCATTTATAAAACCTGCATGTATTCTCATCCCAAAAATATTAGATTTTAAAATTGGGACTATAACTCACTTTCACAGATTTTTACTTCGTCGGGAAGTAAGACTTGGCCACTGGTCGATTCACGAACCTATAACAAATATGTACATATATATCAAAGTATGTTCAAAATATATTTACAACACTTTTAATACGTTTTAATGTTTTAAGTTTATTAAATCAGCTGTCCTCGTTAGTAACCTACAACTAGTTGTCCAAAGTTAGATGTACAGAAAAAAATTGATATATATTATCTTGAATCAATCCACGACCCAGTGTATACACGTCTCAGGCTAGATCATAACTCAAAGTATATATATTTTTTGAATCAACCTCAACCATGTATAGCTAACTCCCACATTACTGCATATAGAGTGTCTATGATTGTTCTAAATAATATATACACATGGGTCGATATGATATGTCAAAACATTTGCATACGTGTCTATGGTATCCCAAGATTACATAATATATTAGAATACATGTATAATACAATATAAGTTAGCTAGGATATGATTAATATAGATTCGTTACCAATTTTCACGTAGCTACAACAAGAAAAATTATCCAATATTGTTTTACCCATAACTTATTCGTTTTAAATCCGTTTTGAGTGAATCAAATTGCTATGGTTTCATATTGAAATCTATTTTATGAATCTAGATAGAAAAAGTATAGGTTTATAGTTATAAATATAAGTTACAAGTCATTTTTGTAAAGGTAGTCATTTCAGTCGAAAGAACGACGTCTAGATGACCATTTTGGAAAACATACTTCCACTTTGAGTTTAACCATAATTTTTGGATATAGTTTCATGTTCATAAGAAAAATCATTTTCCCAGAATAACAACTTTTAAATCAAAGTTTATCATAGTTTTTAATTAACTAACCCAAAACAGCCCGCGGTGTTACTACGACGGCGTATATCCGGTTTTACGGTGTTTTTCGTGTTTTCAGGTTTTAAATCATTAAGTTAGCATATCATATAGATATAGAACATGTGTTAAGTTGATTTTAAAAGTCAAGTTAGAAGAATTAACTTTTGTTTACGAACAAGTTTAGAATTAACTAAACTATGTTCTAGTGATTACATGTTCAAATCTTCGAATAAGATAGTTTTATATGTATGAATCGAATGATGTTATGAACATCATTACTACCTCAAGTTTAGTAGGTAAACCTACTAGAAGTGACAAAAAATAATCTAGCTTCAAAGGATCTTGGATGGGTTGAAAGTTCTTGAAGTAGAATCATGACACGAAAACAAGTTCAAGTAAGATTTCCACTCGAAATAAGATTGTTATAGTTATAGAAATTGAATCAAAGTTTGAATATGAGTATTACCCTGTATTAGAAAGATATATTACTGTAAATAAGAAAGATTTCTTGAGGTTGGATGATCACTCTACAAGATTGGAAGTAAGCTAGCAAACTTGGAAGTATTCTTGATTTTATGAAACTAGAACTTGTAGAATTTATGAAGAACACTTAGAACTTGAAGATAGAACTTGAGAGAGATCAATTAGATGAAGAAAATTGAAGAATGAAAGTGTTTGTAGGTGTTTTTGGTCGTTGGTATATGGATTAGATATAAAGGATGTGTAATTTTGTTTACATGTAAATAAGTCATGAATGATTACTCATATTTTTGTAATTTTATGAGATATTTCATGCTAGTTGCCAAATGATGGTTCCCACATGTGTTAGGTGACTCACATGGGCTGCTAAGAGCTGATCATTGGAGTGTATATACCAATAGTACATACATCTAAAAGCTGTGTATTGTACGAGTACGAATACAGGTGTATACGAGTAGAATTGTTGATGAAACTGAACGAGGATGTAATTGTAAGCATTTTTGTTAAGTAGAAGTATTTTGATAAGTGTATTGAAGTCTTTAAAAAGTGTATGAATACATATTAAAACACTACATGTATATACATTTTAACTGAGTCGTTAAGTCATCGTTAGTCGTTACATGTAAATGTTGATTTGAAACCTTTAAGTTAACGATCTTGTTAAATGTTGTTAACCCATTGTTTATTAAATCAAATGAGATGTTAAATTATTACATTATCATGATATCATGATATATTAATATATCTTAATATGATATATATACATTAAATGTCGTTTCAACGATAATTGTTACATATATGTCTCGTTTCAAAATCATTAAGTTAGTAGTCTTGTTTTTACATATGTAGTTCATTGTTAATATACTTAATGATATGTTTACTTATCATAATATTATGTTAACTATATATATATATCCATATATATGTCATCATATAGTTTTTGCAAGTTTTAACGTTCGTGAATCACCGGTCAACTTGGATGGTCAAATGTCTATATGAAACCTATTTTAATTAATCAAGTCTTAAAAAGTTTGATTGCTTAACATGTTGGAAACACTTAATCATGTAAATATCAATTTTATTTAATATATATAAACATGGAAAAGTTCGGGTCACTACAGTACCTACCCGTTAAATAAATTTCGTCCCGAAATTTTAAGCACTTGGAGGTGTTGACGTATCTTCTGGAAATAAGTGCGGGTATTTCTTCTTCATCTGATCTTCTCGTTCCCAGGTGAACTCGGGTCCTCTACGAGCATTCCATCGAACCTTAACAATTGGTATCTTATTTTGTTTAAGTCTTTTAACCTCACGATCCATTATTTCGACGGGTTCTTCGATGAATTGAAGTTTTTCGTTGATTTGGATTTCGTCTAACGGAATAGTGAGATCTTCTTTAGCAAAACATTTCTTCAAATTTGAGATGTGGAAAGTGTTATGTACAGCCGCGAGTTGTTGAGGTAACTCAACTCGGTAAGCTACTGGTCCGACACGATCAATAATCTTGAATGATCCAATATACCTTGGATTTAATTTACCTCGTTTACCAAATTGAACAACGCCTTTCCAAGGTGCAACCTTAAGCATGACCATCTCTCCAATTTCAAATTCTATATCTTTTCTTTTAATGTCGGCGTAGCTCTTTTGTCGACTTTGGGTGGTTTTCAACCGTTGTTGAATTTGGATGATCTTCTCGGTAGTTTCTTGTATTATCTTCGGACCCGTAATCTGTCTATCCCCCACTTCACTCCAAAAAATTGGAAACCTGCACTTTCTACCATAAAGTGCTTCAAATGGCGCCATCTCAATGCTTGAATGGTAGCTATTGTTGTAGGAAAATTTTGCTAACAGTAGATGTCGATCCCAACTGTTTCTGAAATCAATAACACATGCTCGTAGCATGTCTTCAAGCGTTTGTATCGTCCTTTCACTCTGCCCATCAGTTTGTGGATGATAGGCAGTACTCATGTCTAGACAAGTTCCTAATGCTTGCTGTAATGTCTGCCAGAATCTTGAAATAAATCTGCCATCCCTATCAGAGATAATAGAGATTGGTATTCCATGTCTGGAGACGACTTCCTTCAAATACAGTCGTGCTAACTTCTCCATCTTGTCATCTTCTCTTATTGGCAGGAAGTGTGCTGATTTGGTGAGACGATTAACTATTACCCAAATAGTATCAAAACCACTTGCAGTCCTTGGCAATTTAGTGATGAAATCCATGGTAATGTTTTCCCATTTCCATTCCGGGATTTCGGGTTGTTGAAGTAGACCTGATGGTTTCTGATGCTCCGCTTTGACCTTAGAACACGTCAAACATTCCCCTACGTATTTAGCAACATCGGCTTTCATACCTGGCCACCAAAAATATTTCTTGAGATCCTTGTATATCTTCCCCGTTCCAGGATGTATTGAGTATCTGGTTTTATGAGCTTCTTTAAGTACCATTTCTCTCATATCTTCAAATTTTGGTACCCAAATTCTTTCAGCCCTATACCGAGTTCCATCTTCCCGAATATTAAGATGCTTCTCCGATCCTTTGGGTATTTCATTCTTTAAATTTCCCTCTTTTAAAACTCCTTGTTGTGCCTCCTTTATTTGAGCAGTAAGGTTATTGTGAATCATTATATTAATAGATTTTACTCGAATGGGTTCTCTATCCTTTCTGCTCAAGGCGTCGGCTACCACATTTTCCTTCTCTGGATGGTAACGAATCTCAAAGTCGTAATCATTCAACAGTTCAATCCACCTACGATGCCTCATGTTTAGTTGTTTCTAATTAAATATGTGTTGAAGACTTTTGTGGTCGGTATATATAATACTTTTAACCCCATATAAGTAGTGCCTCCAAGTCTTTAATGCAAAAACAACCGCGCCTAATTCCAAATCATGCGTCGTATAATTTTGCTCGTGAATCTTCAATTGTCTAGACGCATAAGCAATTACCTTCGTTCATTGCATTAATACACAACCGAGACCTTGCTTTGAGGCGTTACAATATATCACAAAATCATCATTCCCTTCAGGTAATGACAATATAGGTGCCGTAGTTAACTTTTTCTTCAACAATTGAAACGCTTTCTCTTGTTCATCTTTCCATTCAAATTTCTTCCCTTTATGCGTTAATGCAGTCAAGGGTTTTGCTATTTTGGAGAAATCTTGGATGAATCTTCTGTAGTAACCAGCCAATCCAAAAAATTAACGTATATGCTTCGGAGTTTTTGGGGTTTCCCACTTTTCAACGGTTTCGATCTTTGCCAGGTCCACCTGGATACCTTCTTTGTTCACTATGTGACCGAGGAATTGAACTTCTTCCAACCAAAATGCACACTTTGAAAACTTAGCGTACAGTTTTTCTTTCCTCAATACTTGTAGCACTTTTCTCAAATGTTCTTCGTGCTCTTGATCATTCTTTGAGTAAATAAGTATGTCATCGATGAAAACAATGACAAACTTGTCAAGATATGGCCCACATACTCGGTTCATAAGGTCCATGAACACAGCTGGTGCGTTAGTCAATCCAAACGGCATAACCATAAACTCGTAATGACCGTAACGAGTCCTAAAAGCAGTCTTTGGAATATCATCCTCCTTCACCCGCATTTGATGATATCCAGAATGTAAATCGATCTTCGAATAAACAGACGAGCCTTGTAGTTGATCAAATAAGTCGTCGATTCTCGGTAGTGGGTAGCGGTTCTTGATGGTAAGTTTGTTCAACTCTCGGTAGTCGATACACAACCTGAATGTACCATCTTTCTTCTTGACAAACAAAACAGGAGCTCCCCATGGTGACGTGCTTAGTCGAATGAAACCACGTTCTAATAGTTCCTGCAGTTGGCTTTGTAATTCTTTCATCTTGTTGGGTGCGAGTCTGTATGGAGCACGAGCTATTGGTGCAGCTCCCGGCACAAGATCTATTTGAAATTCAATAGATCGGTGTGGAGGTAGACCCGGTAATTCTTTCGGAAATACATCAGGAAATTCTTTTGCGACAGGAACATCATTGATGCTCTTTTCTTCAGTTTTCACTTTCTCGACGTGTGCCAGAACAGCATAGCAACCTTTTCTTATTAGTTTTTGTGCCTTCAAATTACTAACTCTACTGGTATCAAATCAATCTTAAATAACAACATCATTGTAACACACGATCTCTGCTTTCATCTCCTTCAGCAAGTCCATGCCAACTATTACATCAAAACTCCCTAACTCTACTGGTATCAAATCAATCTTAAATATTTCGCTACCCAGTTTAATTTCTCGATTCCGGCATATATAATCTGCTAAAATTAATTTACCGTTTGCTAATTCGAGTAAAAATTTACTATCCAACGGCATCAATGGACAACTTAATTTAGCACAAAAATCTCTACTCATATAGCTTCTATCCACACCCGAATCAAATAAAACGTAAGCAGATTTATTGTCAATAAGAAATGTACCCGTAACAAGCTCCGGGTCTTCCTGTGCTTCTGCCGCATTAATATTGAAAACTCTTCCGCGGCCTTGTCCATTCGTGTTCTCCTAGTTCCGGCAATTTATAATAATGTGGCCCAGTTTTTCACATTTATAACAAACTACATTGGCATAACTTGCTCCAACACTGACACCATTTGTTCCTTTCGTTCTGTTAACCCCTGGTCCGTAGACCTCACACTTCGCCGCGCTATGACCATTTCTTTAACACTTGTTGCAAAATTTGGTGCAGAACCCCGAGTAATACTTTTCACACCTTTGGCATAGCTGCTTCTGATTGTTGTTATTGTTGCGGTTGTTATTGTTGTTGGGATAATTGTTGTAATTGCTGTTGTTGTTGTTGTTGTTGTTGTTGTTGTTGTTGTTGTTATTGTTGTTGGGCCGTTTGTTATAGTTGCGATTGATGTTGCGATTGTTGGGATAGTTGTTGCGATTATTGTTGTAATTACTGTTGTTGTTGTATTGGTGATTCTTATCACCGTTTTCCTCCCACTTTCTTTTGACTTGCTTCACATTGGCCTCTTTAGCTGTCTGTTCTTTAATTCTTTCTTCAATCTGGTTCACTAGTTTGTGAGCCATTCTACATGCCTGTTGTATGGAGGTGGGCTCGTGTGAACTTATATCTTCTTGGCTTCTTTCCGGTAATCCTTTTACAAATGCGTCGATCTTCTCTTCCTCATCTTCAAACGCTCTCGAACACAATAGGCACAATTCTGTGAATCGTCTTTCGTACGTGGTAATATCAAATCCTTGGGTTCGTAACCCACTAAGTTCTATCTTGAGCTTATTGACCTCGGTTCTGGGACGGTACTTCTCATTCATCAAGTGCTTGAATGCTGACCACGGTAGTGCGTAAGCATCATCTTGTCCCACTTGCTCTAGATAGGTATTCCACCATGTTAACGCAGTACCTGTGAAGGTATGCGTAGCGTACTTCACTTTGTCCTCTTTAGTACACTTACTTATGGCAAACACCAATTCGACCTTCTCGGTCCACCATTTCAATCCGATCGGTCCTTCGGTTCCATCAAATTCCAAAGGTTTGCAGGCAGTGAATTCTTTGTAGGTGCATCCTACATGATTTCTTGTGCCGTTAGCTGCATTGCTAGATTCAGAGTTATTGTTGGTATGTAGCGCAGCCTGTACTGCGGCTATGTTTGTAGCAAGAAAGGTACGAAATTCCTCTTCGCTCATATTCATGGTTTGTCGAGTAGTCGGTGCCATTTCCTTCAAAATAGTCAATTGAAACAAGTTAATCATACAGAATATTAAGAGTAGTCAATAGTATCTCATAGCATAATATGAACTCATTTATAAAAGCTTTTTCTTCATATTAGCGTTTTATAAGTTTAAATTCGGGTAGTACCTACCCGTTAAGTTCATACTTAGTAGCTAATATACAATTCAACTACTACAATTCTATATGAAAAACTGATTATAATAATATTTCGCATTCAAACTTTTACACAATATTTTACAAACTTACAATACCGCTTATTTTACATATAGCATGAAATATAGCACACAATAACTTTGATACAAGATAGTTGTGAAGATAATTCTAGCTAGTACACAAGTCGTTCAGCAAAAGCAATAAAGACACGTAATTCATACGTCCAGAAACAAGTCATGCATTCTGGTTTTACTAGGACTACTTCTCATCCTTGGTCTTGTGGAACATAACCGTTATGGCCGTTGATAAGATAGCATGTTGTAACGTTGTCAAAGGGACGAGGGTTACGTAATGTCCAACAGTCCCGTAACAATCTAAAAACCTTGTTTCTCACCCCAACTACTGTGTCCGTCACTTGTGGGAATGTTTTATTTAGCAGTTGTAATCCGATGTTCTTTTTCTCACTTTGGTGAGAAGCGAACATCACTAACCCGTAAGCATAACATGCTTCTTTATGTTGCATGTTAGCAGCTCTTTCTAACTCATGAAGTCCTATGTTGGGATATGTTGAGTCAAAATAAGTTCTTAACCCGTAGCGTAAAATTGCACTTGGGTTTCCCGCATTTAGCGATTTAAAGAAAACAAGGCGTAACTTACGGTCTTCCCAATGTGATATACCCCATCTTTCAAAGGATGGCCTTTTATAAACTAAGGCATGATTGGAACTTTTATCAAATGTTCTACAAACTAATTTCGCAGTAAACAATTGTGCCGACGAATTCTGACAGACTTTAGACAAGATCTCATCAATCATGTCCTTGAGTAGGTCTTCTAATATTTTTGGTTGTCTATCCTTAATGTCCATTGTGTATTTATACTGTAAAATAGACGAGGATTAGATTCGTAAAAGGTAATTATCAAATAATACAAGCAATTTTTACATAGAACATAAAAGTACAAGCACACTACAATACATTTATTACACAACATGCTCACACCTCTCTAATCGGAATCACTGGTTTCTTCTTCTTCAGACTTGGTTCTTTTTCCTGATTTTCTAGGGATATATGATGTTCCTCTAATACGAGTCGTCATTTTTCACATTGGTTTAGAAAAACCTGGTGGTTTAGAGGTTCCCGGGTTATTGTCACGATATAGAAAATACGGGTGTTGACGGTACATATAAAGTTCATCGGGGTCGGAATTAGATTTCTCTATTTTAATGCCTTTCCCCTTATTATTTCCTTTTGCCTCTTTAAATTGGGTCGGGGTAATTTCTATAACATCATCGGAATCCTCATCAGGATCCGATTCATCAGAAAATTGGTAATTTTCCCAATATTTTGCTTCCTTAGCGGAAACACCATTGACCATTATTAACTTTGGTCCATTGGTTGAGGATTTTCTTTTATTTGACCGGTTTTCTGTGGTTCCTACTATTCCCCCTCTGGAACCTCTTCTTCTTCCGGTTCCTCTTCTTCTGGTTCCTCTTCTTCCGGTTCCTCTTCTTCCGGTTCCGTTTCCTCTTCTTCCGGTTCTTCGGGAACTTGTGAATCTTGCCATTATATATTCGACTCTTCGTTATTATTAGGTAAGTCAATGAGATTTGTGCTAGAGGTAGACATCTATCACACAATATCAAACATGTTAAGAGATTAATATATCACATAATATTTACATGTTAATAATATATAGTTTCCAACAAAAATGTTAAGCAATCATTTTTAAAAAAAACACGGTCGAAGTCCAGACTCACTAATGCATCCTAACAAACTCAATAAGACACACTAATGCAAATTTTCTGGTTCTCTAAGACCAACGCTCGGATACCAACTGAAATGTCCCGTTCATATTGATTATAAACGTTCCATATTAATTGATTTCGTTGCGAGGTTTTGACCTCTATATGAGACGTTTTTCAAAGACTGCATACATTTTTAAAACAACCATAACCTTTATTTTATCGATAAAGGTTTTAAAAAGCATTACGTAGATTATCAAATAATGATAATCTAAAATATACGGTTTACACACGACCATTACATAATGGTTTACAATAAGAATATATTACATCAAAAATAAGTTTCTTGAATGCAGTTTTTACATAATATCATACAAGCATGGACTCCAAATCTTGTCTTTATTTTAGTATGCAACAGCGGAAGCTCTTAATAATCACCTGAGAATAAACATGCTTTAAACGTCAACAAAAATGTTGGTGAGTTATAGGTTTAACCTATATATATATATATATATATATATATATATATATATATATATATATATATATATATATATATATATATATATCAAATCGTAACAATAGACCACAAGATTTCATATTTCAATACACATCCCATACATAGAGATAAAAATCATTCATATGGTGAACACCTGGTAACCGGCATTAACAAGATGCATATATAAGAATATCCCCATCATTCTGGGACACCCTTCGGATATGATATAAATTTCAAAGTACTAAAGCATCCAGTACTTTGGATGGGGTTTGTTAGGCCCAATAGATCTATCTTTAGGATTCGCGTCAATTAGGGTGTCTGTTCCCTAATTCTTAGATTACCAGACTTAATAAAAAGGGGCATATTCGATTTCAATAATTCAACCATAGAATGTAGTTTCACGTACTTGTGTCTATTTTGTAAATCATTTATAAAACCTGCATGTATTCTCATCCCAAAAATATTAGATTTTAAAAGTGGGACTATAACTCACTTTCACAGATTTTTACTTCGTCGGGAAGTAAGACTTGGCCACTGGTCGATTCACAAACCTATAACAAATATGTACAAATATATCAAAGTATGTTCAAAATATATTTACAACACTTTTAATACGTTTTAATGTTTTAAGTTTATTAAATCAGCTGTCCTCGTTAGTAACCTACAACTAGTTGTCCAAAGTTAGATGTACAGAAAAAAATTGATATATATTATCTTGAATCAATCCACGACCCAGTGTATACACGTCTCAGGCTAGATCACAACTCAAAGTATATATATTTTTTGAATCAACCTCAACCCTATATAGCTAACTCCCACATTACTGCATATAGAGTGTCTATGGTTGTTTCAAATAATATATACACATGGGTCGATATGATATGTCAAAACATTTGCATACGTGTCTATGGTATCCCAAGATTACATAATATATTAGAATACATGTATAATACAATATAAGTTAGCTAGGATATGATTAATATAGATTTGTTACCAATTTTCATGTAGCTACAACAAGAAAAATTATCCAATCTTGTTTTACCCATAACTTATTCGTTTTAAATCCGTTTTGAGTGAATCAAATTGCTATGGTTTCATATTGAAATCTATTTTATGAATATAGACAGAAAATGTATAGGTTTATAGTTGAAAATATAAGTTAGAAGTTGTTTTTGTAAAGGTAGTCATTTCAGTCGAAAGAACGACGTCTAGATGACCATTTTGGAAAACATACTTCCACTTTGAGTTTAACCATAATTTTTGGATATAGTTTCATGTTCATAAGAAAAATTATTTTCCCAGAATAACAAATTTTAAATCAAAGTTTATCATAGTTTTTAATTAAGTAACCAAAAACAGCCCGCGGTGTTACTACGACGGCGTATATCCAGTTTTACGGTGTTTTTCGTGTTTTCAGGCTTTAAATCATTAAGTTATCATATCATATAGATATAGAACATGTGTTAAGTTGATTTTAAAAGTCAAGTTAGAAGGATTAACTTTTGTTTACGAACAAGTTTAGAATTAACTAAACTTTGTTCTAGTGATTACATGTTCAAATCTTCGAATAAGATAGTTTTATATGTATGAATCGAATGATGTTATGAACATCATTACTACCTCAAGTTTAGTAGGTAAACCTACTGGAAGTTACAAAAAATGATCTAGCTTCAAAGGATCTTGGATGGCTTGAAAGTTCTTGAAGTAGAATCATGACACGAAAACAAGTTCAAGTAAGATTTCCACTCGAAATAAGATTGTTATAGTTATAGAAATTGAATCAAAGTTTGAATATGAGTATTACCCTGTATTAGAAAGATATCTTACTGTAAATAAGAAAGATTTCTTAAGGTTGGATGATCACTCTACAAGATTGGAAGTAAGCTAGCAAACTTGGAAGTATTCTTGAATTTATGAAACTAGAACTTGTAGAATTTATGAAGAACACTTAGAACTTGAAGATAGAACTTGAGAGAGATCAATTAGATGAAGAAATTTGAAGAATGAAAGTGTTTGTAGGTGTTTTTGGTCGTTGGTATATGGATTAGATATAAAGGATGTGTAATTTTGTTTACATGCAAATAAGTCATGAATGATTACTCATATTTTTGTAATTTTATGAGATATTTCATGCTAGTTGCCAAATGATGGTTCCCACATGTGTTAGGTGACTCACATGGGCTGCTAAGAGCTGATCATTGGAGTTTATATTATAGTACATACATCTAAAAGCTGTGTATTGTACGAGTACGAATACGGGTGTATACGAGTAGAATTATTGATGAAACTGAACGAGGATGTAATTGTAAGCATTTTTGTTAAGTAGAAGTATTTTGATAAATGTCTTGAAGTCTTTCAAAAGTGTATGAATACATATTAAAACACTACATGTATATACGTTTTAACTGAGTCGTTAAGTCATCATTAGTCATTACATGTAAATGTTGATTTGAAACCTTTAAGTTAACGATCTTGTTAAATGTTGTTAACCCATTGTTTATTAAATCAAATGAGATGTTAAATTATTACATTATCATGATATCATGATGTATTAATATATCTTAATATGATATATATACATTAAATGTCGTTACAACGATAGTCGTTACATATATGTCTCGTTTCAAATGAGACATGTACACGGGTCACGATACGTATTAATTAATTCAAATATTATATATTAAACTATATATGAACTATTGAATTGCTAACTGTGGACTATCAACTGTGGACTACCAACATTGGACAATTAAAATGAATTAAAATATTAACTATAACATATGAAACTTAATAATTCTTCAAGTTTGCCACTTGATTTCATCTTAAACCTCATTTGTATCTTGACGATTCCAATCTGCATTCAAACCTTTCATGATTCTTAAAAATACCTCAATCAAGAGGTTGAACCAACCGCACTTCATCTACAGAAGAAAAGATTGATGCATATAGTTATGCACCTGAAAACACTCGGAAACTGAGTAAAAGTTTAAAACGTAGCTCTGCTAATTTCTTAGTGTTATTATTACCCAAAATAACTTTGCAATCCCTTTCTAAATTAGCAAATTTTGTCACAGCTCCAGCAAGTCAACTTTGACTGTTCGTTCGAAACAACCTTACTATAACCTTGATATATATGCGTGCTCTTTTATTGTTATCGGGAAATCTTTTATATTCCACCATATTACCAGCAGATGTACCAGCAACCTCGTCGCTCCTTGGTTTAAATCTCTCCGATAAATCACTATATTTATCTATTGAAGTCTCATCATGTACTCATTCGCATCTTTTAACAAGAATTGCCATACCAATTATCGGGAATCAGCAAATCTGTATTGTGAGCCTCGCAACGTTTCCACATCAATAGTTATATGTATCCATATAACATTTATCTCTTAGAACTATGATCTTCCATTCTGAAATTCTGAAAAGCACACAGTCTGCGAATTAATACTCTGAATTTTAAAAAGTTGAATGAAGCAACAAAAACTGTAAACGACCTCAACAGCCAAAAGTTGATAATAAAGAATTGTATGTTGGCAAAGCTCAGAAAAGTTAGAACTGGAAAATGGATTGAGCTAACCACGAAGGAGACCAAGGACAAATACAAGGACCATACCATATATTCAAAGAACCCAAGTAATTCTGGATTCGATGAAACCTTCAACGAATATCTTACTCCGTACCCGTGTTAAAATCTTGCGAAAAATCATTCTTCATCAACCATCGAACTTAGAAATTCCAAAATATCATCATAAATATCTTTGATATTTCTGAAGATATTTTCATAAATATTCTCGTCCGAAATTATTTATCTCTTCGTGCTATCTATATTACATCATAAAGGAAACTACTTTAGTTTCTAAAATTCTTTAAAATTCGAGTTTAAATTATGAATGTTTTTGAAGTAGTGTTGGGAATTGATGCATGAGTTAGTATAATATAATGACACTTGATCAACGTGATTATATTACAGTAAGTCATGCTGAGTTTCTAATGGAACGTGATGATTCAAAGATCATAACGTCATCATATGCCATGTTACACGACTCGTTCATTCTACTTCACCTCCGAACATATCAAGAAAATATATTCTTGATAGTTCTATTCACAGTGATTCTGGTAATTTGACAAATCAAATCGTGCCATTACGATTTCCTTCTTAGAACATTAACAATGTTCATTTCGAAGTTTATATCTGTAAATTCTGAACCATTACAAGCGGTTTTTAATCGCAAGAAGAAGAAACGAAGGGACAAAGCTCCGAAATAGAAATTGGGGTATAAATCGCAGTAAATAAAAGAGAGCACTAACTGGGGATGACAATGATTATGGAAAACAGAAGAAGGGACTCCGAAATATAAGGGAGAATATAAAGCCCGATAACAACACATAAATTACAAACCATGTATGTCAATGTTTATCGCAACATAAAGACATGGGAGAATTAAAAACAATATTACACCAAGGGCGAAGTGGAAGAAAATAGAATCCTCCTGTGGAAATTGGAAAAGGAGAATGAGTGTTGCAATAGCCAGGATAAGGACAAGGATTAGAACTGGATTAACCATTTTCACAATCTTTTAGATGTATGAAATAAGAAAGAAAGTATAGGAATGGTGTGGATAATGGAACGGGAGAGTTTAATTTATAATGTAAATATCAGATAGAGTAATCAAGGCAGATCATCGTATTTAATTATGGAGATCTTAATTTCCTTATTCGCCGAAAAATCAAATCTTTGAGATTTCGAAGATTTTCTTTAAATCCCTTGAATTCTGGAATTCAACCAAGACAACGTCAAAAGTTAAAACGAAACTTCATTTATTCATTTCACTCTTTTGTGATAGCTTCATCCGTGCTCTTCGAATAATCAAATTATTTTATCTGTATTATTCAATAATGATAAAACTCTATTTATCAGCTCATATTCGTCAGGAAAACATATTTATTGTTAGCCATGACGACCTCACTCAAATTTCGGAACGAAATTTCTTTAACGGGTAGGTACTGTAGTGACCCAAAAAATTTCGACTAATTTTAAATCAAACTCTCGATACGATATTGTATTTTCAACACGATAAGCAAAGTCTGTTAGGTTGGATCTCAAAAATTTTGAACTGTTTCTTATATTCAATTGACCTTCGACCATTCCCGACGATTCACGAACAACTATTTGTAAATAGTTACATGTATATTTAAATATAAATATAAATATATATATATATATATATATATATATATATATATATATATATATATATATATATATATATATATATATATATATATATATATATATATATATTACGTGTAAATATATAATATTATATTTAGTTGTTTAAAAGAATATAATTAATATATTTATTTACTTAAACTTGTTAATTAAGATTTGATATATATATATATATATATATATATATATATATATATATATATATATATATATATATATATATATAGAATGTGTATATGGAAAATGAATGATTTCGAGCCTAATTAGTAAATGTCAGTAACACTCGGTTGATGTTTCGTTAGTTTTAATATAGATATATTACATGTTCATGAAGGACTAAAATAAAAGTTGAACTGTAAATCGATTATGAAGATGTTGGATTTGTTAAAAATATTTTTATTTTTTTAAGTTCAAATATTAGTACTCCGTACATATAAATTGGAATAGAAAATAAATAATTATCAAACCTTTTTGAGCAGGTTTCAAACAGTTAATGAGTGAAATAATTAAATATATTTAATCTAAAATTTTGGGATTTTTAGGAACACTTTTATACGTTAACTGTTTAGCAATGGACACGATATATCCATCCGGAGAAAAGTGTCGGCATGATATTTTTCAAGGATGAAATGAATGATTTAAATTACTATTATGATCACACGTTTTGATTCTTTTAGTAAATATTTTATTATTAAATTATTATAGAAAAGACACTGTGTTTTGTCTTGTGTCCATTATCAAACTGACTTATATACTTATTAATATGGATACTTATGAATAGGGAGTATAAACTTCTTTCTTCATTCTTTTCTCGTAAACCTCCAACAACCGGAAACAAACTAAACACCATTGTTGTGATACTATCGTGCTACTGCTATAATTCTATTTCACTTCTGCTAATCGAAACCTTTTCTTGTTCTTTCATGAAACCACCACCATGGTATACCTTTCTTTGTTTAAAGAACCACTGCTACAATCAATAATAACGAACCCAATCATCTTCTTTATTTTCTTTTGCTATTAAAACAACCAGGACAACCACATCGAATAAAATGCTACTACTTACCATCGAAACCAAATCACCCATTTAGCCATTATCAACATATCACCGATCATCATTACCATCTTTTACCTTTGTTACTCGAAATCACCTCAACCAAAACCTTCATCAAACTCTTGAACCATCATCACCTTAAAACAAAACCAAACCCACAATTGTTACCATTACTAATGCAGTTTCCCATTTTATTACAGTTTGATCCGTAAAACATATCACCACTTCATCGTGATTCACTACCACTAATAAGCCACCACCTTTCCTCCTTCATTCTCTCGTGTTCTCTCTCTTACTTCCCTACTCTCTCATTTGTTTTAAAACCATTACACCTCCTGCTACTGCAATTTTTCACTATCACTGTTACGACCTTACACAACTGCTACCTGCTATTTCTGGCCATCAACCACCACCGGAGAACCACTAACTTGATGTGATGCAGCTGCTATTCGATGCTTGTTCCTATGGGATTTAAACTCAAGAAATAAATAGAAGGCTACAACAAACAATAAGGTGATACGAATTTGAACTTCCTTTATGTTTTGGCCAACAATTATACAAATGAAAACCCTACTTGTTTTAATCCCATACTAAACTTCCGGTTAACAATATCAGCACACGAGGACCTACCACTTCCACTTGGTTATTATAAGTTGAACTTTTATTTTTTATATTCGTTTCTGATTTGAATATTGATTAGCAGCAGGCCATAAAATTCAAGCGGGATTTAAAAATGCTAACGGGCCACTTACAACTAGATTGGGCCGATTACTATTAATTTCATTTGGGTCACAAGTGTTCTTGGGCTTCTTGACCCAATAATCAAACCATTAAGGTTGCTGCTTCACGTTTCTATTCTATTTCCTTTATAGCAAAATGAAAACGTTGAAGATATAGGCGGATGAAGGTGACGGGTTAATGATGAAGTTAACGTAATTAAGTTGATTATGATATACATGATGTTAATGATCGATGATGTTGATGTACAATGACGATTATGATGATGTTAATAAGGAAGAAGAAACAGATAGATATTATGATTAATTATATAGTAAACAGATTATTTTAGAAAGATGAGTTAGCTTAGATGGTTTGGAGTGTTGGGGTTAAGCAAGCGGTCGTGGGTTCAAGTCTTGGCAGAGACAGTTTCATATTTTTTTTGGAGTTTAAAACTCTTAAGGTAGTAATTTACAATTATTATTATTATTTGTATTATTCTATAAGGTAGTAATTTATAATAATTATTAATATTATTATTATTATTATTATTATTAGTAAAAGTATTAATATTATTATTAAGTATTATGAATATTATTGTTATTATTATCATTATCATTATCATTATTGTTACTTTTACCATTATTATGATTATTACAACTATATCACTATCATTAGTAATAAAAATTGCTATTATTATAGTCATTATTATTATCAGTATTATTATGTTTACCATGATTAAAAGTAGCGTTATTTTAAAATTTATAATTAGTATTTTCATTGAAATTAATATCTTTATTAAAACTATTATTTTATTTTCATCAAAACTATTATTATTGACAAATAAATAATTTTGTATATATAAAAATATATTTATTACATATACTATGATTAAAACTAATATTTCATATAGTTATATATCGGACATATTGATATTACTTATATAACTAATTACACATAACAAGTTACCGATTTTTAAATATAATACTAACCTTAATATATATATATATATATATATATATATATATATATATATATATATATATATATATATATATATATATATATATATATATATATATATATATATATATATATATATATATATATATATATATATTAACATAACTAAATGGATAGATATATATATAAAATATATATATATATATATATATATATATATATATATATATATATACAACAAATAATTTAAAAAATATATATAAATGAGATATATATTTTAAAATGAAATTCTATATAATCACAAATATATAAATATTATATAATTAATAACGAAAATTTTGAGATTTCAATTATATATTTTAATATATATATGAATGATATAGGTTCGTGAATCCAATGCCAACCCTACACTTGTTCAATGTCGTCAAATATATATATATATATTAACATAACTAAATGGATAGATATATATATATAAAATAAATAAATAAATAAATAAATATATATATATATATATATATATATATATATACAACAAATAATTTAAAATATATATATAAATGAGATATATGTTTTAAAATGAAATTCTATATAATCACAAATATATAAATATTATATAATTAATAACGAAAATTTTGAGATTTCAATTATATATTTTAATATATATATGAATGATATAGGTTCGTGAATCCAATGCCAACCCTACACTTGTTCAATGTCGTCAAATGTATTTTTTACTACAAAATACATTAGGTGAGTTCATTTGATTCCCTTTTACTTTTTACATTTTTAGGACTGAGAATACATGCGTTGTTTTTTTTACAACTGCTTTATTAAATACTTTTGAAATATATTTTGAACTGCGAATATATGAAATGCTTTTATAAATGTTTGACGAGATAGACACTGAAATGTCCCGTTCATATTGATTATAAACATTCCATATTAATTGATTTCGTCGCGAGGTTTTGACCTCTATATGAGACGTTTTTCAAAGACTGCATTCATTTTTAAAACAACCATAACCTTTATTTTATCGATAAAGGTTTAAAAAGCATTACGTATATTATCAAATAATGATAATCTAAAATATACCGTTTACACACGACCATTACATAATGGTTTACAATAAGAACATATTACATCAAAAATAAGTTTCTTGAATGCAGTTTTTACATAATATCATACAAGCATGGACTCCAAATCTTGTCCTTATTTTAGTATGCAACAGCGGAAGCTCTTAATAATCACCTGAGAATAAATATGCTTAAAACGTCAACAAAAATGTTGGTGAGTTATAGGTTTAACCGATATATTATCAAATCATAATAATAGACCACAAGATTTCATATTTCAATATACATCCCATACATAGAGATAAAATTCATTCATATGGTGAACACCTGGTAACCGACATTAACAAGATGCATCTATAATAATATCCCCATCATTCCAGGACACCCTTCGGATATGATATAAATTTTGAAGTACTAAAGCATCCGGTACTTTGGTTGAGGTTTGTTAGGCCCAATAGATCTATCTTTAGGATTCGCGTCAATTAGGGTGTCTGCTCCCTAATTCTTAGATTACCAGACTTAATAAAAAGGGGCATATTCAATTTCGATAATTCAACCATAGAATGTAGTTTCACGTACTTGTGTCTATTTTGTAAATCATTTATAAAACCTGCATGTATTCTCATCCCAAAAATATTAGATTTTAAAAGTGGGACTATAACTCACTTTCACAGATTTTTACTTCGTCGGGAAGTAAGACTTGGCCACTGGTCGATTCATGAACCTATAACAAATATGTACATATATATCAAAGTATGTTCAAAATATATTTACAACACGTTTAATACATTTTAATGTTTTAAGTTTATTAAATCAGCTGTCCTCGTTAGTAACCTATAACTAGTTGTCCAAAGTTAGATGTACAGAAAAAAATTGATATATTATCTTGAATCAATCCACGACCCAGTGTATACACGTCTCAGGCTAGATCACAACTCAAAGTATATATATTTTTGGAATCAACCTCAATCCTATATAGCTAACTCCCACATTACTGCATATAGAGTGTCTATGGTTGTTCCAAATAATATATACACATGGGTCGATATGATATGTCAAAACATTTGTATACGTGTCTATGGTATCCCAAGATTACATAATATATTAGAATGCATATATAATACAATATAAGTTAGCTAGGATATGATTAATATAGATTTTTTTACCAATTTTCACGTAGCTACAACAAGAATAATTATCCAATCTTGTTTTACCCATAACTTCTTCGTTTTAAATCCATTTTGAGTGAATCAAATTGCTATGGTTTCATATTGAATTCTATTTTATGAATCTAAATAGAAAAAGTATAGGTTTATATTCAGAAATATAAGTTACAAGTCGTTTTTGTAAGAGGTAGTCATTTCAGTCGAAAGAACGACGTCTTGATGACCATTTTGAAAAACATACTTCTACTTTGAGTTTAATCATGATTTTTGGATATATTATCATGTTCATATTAAATATCATTTTTCCAGAAAATAAACTTTCAATTCAAAGATTAAGATAGTTTTTATTTTTCTAACCCAAAACAGCCCCCGGTTTCACTACGACGGCGTATATCCGGTTTTAAGGTGTTCTTCGTGTTTCCGGGTTTTAAATCATTAAGTTAGAATATCATATAGATATAGAACATGTGTTTTGTTGATTTTAAAAGTCAAGTTAGAAGGATTAACTTTTGTTTGCGAACAAGTTTAGAATTAACTAAACTATGTTCTAGTGATTACAAGTTTAAACCTTCGAATATGATAGCTTTATATGTATGAATCGAATGATGTTATGAACATCATTACTACCTCAAGTTTTCTGGATAAAGCTACTGGAAATGAGAAAAATGGATCTAGCTTCAAAGGATATTTGGATGGCTTGAAAGTTCTTGAAGCAGAATCATGACACGAAAACAAGTTCAAGTAAGATTTCCACTCGAAATAAGATTGTTATAGTTATAGAAATTGAATCAAAGTTTGAATATGAGTAAGCTAGCAAACTTGTTTGTAGGTGTTTTTGGTCGTTTGTATATGGATTAGATATAAAGGATATGTAATTTTGTTTTCATGTAAATAAGTCATGAATGATTACTCATATTTTTGTAATTTTATGAGATATTTCATGCTAGTTTCCAAATGATGGTTCCCACATGTGTTAGGTGACTCACATGGGCTGCTAAGAGCTAATAATTGGAGTGTATATTCCAATAGTACATACATCTAAAAGCTGTGTATTGTACGAGTATGAATACGGGTGCATACGAGTAGAATTGTTGATGAAACTGAACGAGGATGTAATTGTAAGCATTTTTGTTAAGTAGAAGTATTTTGATAAGTGTCTTGAAGTCTTTCAAAAGTGTATGAATACATATTAAAACACTACATGTATATACATTTTAACTGAGTCGTTAAGTCATCGTTAGTCGTTACATGTAAGTGTTGTTTTGAAACCTTTAGGTTAACGATCTTGTTAAATGTTGTTAACCCATTGTTTATTAAATCTAAAGAGATGTTAAATTGTTACATTATCATGATAGTATGATATATAATATATCTTAGTATGATATATATACAGTTAAATGTCGTTACAACGATAATTGTTACATATATGTCTCGTTTCGAAATCATTTAGTTAGTAGTCTTATTTTTACATATGTAGTTCATTGTTAATACGCTTAATGATATATTTACTTATCATTTAACATAATTAACCAAGTGTATCAATATTTTAATATGATTCATATGTACTTAGTAAGACATTGTTATAACGATAATCGTTATATATATCGTTTTCGAGTTTCTTATTTAATAGTCTCATTTTTATGTATATAACTCTTTGTTAAAATACTTAATGAGATACTTACTTATCATAAAATCATGTTAACTATATATATAATCATATATATGTCATTATATAGTTTTAACAAGTTTTAACGTTCGTGAATCACCGGTCAACTTGGGTGGTCAAATGTCTATATGAAACCTATTTCAATTAATCAAGTCTTAACAAGTTTGATTGCTTAACATGTTGGAAACACTTAATCATGTAAATAACAATTTAATTTAATATATATAAATATGAAAAAGTTCGGGTCACTACAGACACAAGCAAAACATTCCTCGAATGAATTATTATGCAGACAGAAGTTCTGCGGATTATTATTGAATTATGTGGACATGATAATTTCCACCATTGAATTATGTGGACATGATAATTGCCACCATTGAATTATGTGGACATGATAATTGCCACCAGTAGATGTGAATGTTATATATCGAGAGAATGATTTTATACACAGGTTATGTGTATGTTATTTTTGTGCACAAGATATGTGTACGGTTACTATGATTTATGAAAATGGTTTCGTACACGAGAAAGATGTACTGTATTTAAAAGATATAGCATGTACATTACAGGTGGGTATAGGATTCGGGCCCATTTGTACCATGCAGGATTTAAATTTTTGTGGTCTATCAAAATGATGAATTTTATTGTTTTAAGATAAACCTATAAACTCATCAACCTTTTGGTTGACACTTGAAAGCATGTTTATTCTCAGGTATGAAAAAAATCTTTCGCTGTGCATTTGCTCATTTTAAGGATATTACTTGGAGTCGATCATCGCTCTGGGATCAAATGTTGATGACTTCGTCCAGATGGATTAGGACGGGTCACTACATATGTACTAATTGATTAAACTAGGGTTAGTATAAATTAGAAGGTTAAACCTAAATTAGATAAAACCCTCACACAAAAACTGCACAGTCGATCTCTCCCTCTCCCTCTGTGGCCGTCGACCACCATCACCACTACCACCATCAAAAATTTAATTTTTGCTTAAGCCTTGAACACCAAAGTTGCAATTCTCGATCTCCTCTACGCGTTGATATAATTCTTTTAGCGATCTAAGGTATAATTGCATGAGTTTACAGTAATGTTTTTTTAGAACACGTTATGGACATTATGAGTTTACAGTGATGTCGTTTGGTTTTTGACGAACGCACCAGAAGTGTTCATGGACCTCATGAACCGTGTGTGTAAGCCATACCTAGATAAATTCGTCATCGTATTCATTGATGATATATTGGTGTACTCCAAGAATAGAGAAGAGCATGAGCAGCATCTGTGTTCGATACTGACTATGCTTAGAGAAGTTGTATGCAAAGTTCTCTAAGTGTGACTTTTGGTTACCAGAAGTACAATTTCTTAGCCATGTTGTAGGGCCAAGGGAATACAGGTCGATCCAGCAAAGATTGAGTCGGTTAAGAATTGGGAAACTCCAAAGACGCCAACGCAGATTAGTTAATTTTTAGGTCTAGATAGTTACTACAGGAGATTCATTGAAGGATTCTCTAAGATCACCCGACCATTAACCGCGTTGACTCATAAGGGCAAGAAGTTTAAGTGGTCAGAACCGCAAGAGACTGCATTTTAGTTGTTGAAGGAGAAGTTAACAACTGCACCAGTATTGTCTCTACCTGAGGGAAGTGAAGATTTTGTTGTTTATTGTGATGCCTCACGTCAAGGAATGGGTTGCGTGCTTATGCAATGAAACAAGGTTATTGCTTATGGATCGCTTCCGTTAAAGATTCACGAGCAGAACTACACTACGCACGACCTTGAGTTAGGAGCTGTTGTCTTTGCACTTAAATGTAGAGACACTACCTGTTTGGAACCAAGTTCACTATCTTCACTGACCATAAGAGTTTACAGCACATATTCGATCAGAAGCAGCTCAACATGAGACATCGACGTTGGATGGAACTACTTAACGATTATAACTGTGAACTTCAACACCATCCGGGCAAGGAAAATGTTGTGGCAGATGCCTTGAGCAGAAAGGAGCGAGAGAAACCTCTTAGGGTTAAAGCGCTTGACATAGTTGTCCGTACGAATCTCACGTCACAAATCCGCAAAGCACAACAAGAAGCCATGAAACAAGAGAATGTTGATGTTGAATTTCTCAAAGGGATGGATAAGAAGTTTGACATCAAGGAGGACGGAACACGATACTTTGCTAACCGGATTTGGGTACCAAAGTTTGGTGGATTGAGAGAACTAGTGTTGGAGGAAGCACACAAGTCGAGATACTCAATTCATCCGGGATCAGATAAGATGTACCAGGATTTGAAGGCATTGTATTGGTGGCAAAATTTGAAAGCTGACATTGCTACCTATGTCGGGAAGTGCTTGACTTGCGCTAAAGTTAAGGCTGAACATCAGAAGCCATCGGGATTATTAACTCAACCAGAGATTCCCCAGTGGAAGTGAGAAGGTATTTCCATGGACTTCATTACAAAACTGCCGAGAACGGCGGGAGGTCACGATACTATTTGGGTTATCGTGGATCATCTCACTAAGTTCGCACACTTCTTACCAATAAGGGAAACTGATAAAATGGAGAAGTTGGCTCAGATTTACATTAAGGAAGTCGTCTCTAGGCATGGAGTGCCTATATCCATTATATCCGACCGCGACAGCAGATTTACTTCCAGGTTTTGGCAATCATTGCAGAAAGTGAAGGTATTTCGTATGCCCGAGAGACATATTAAATTAATGTGGCCAACATGTTATGATCCAAGTCGGGTCATACCCAATAACAAGCTTACCAACACTTTATTTGTATTTAATCTTAACGACTGGATCGTTAAATAAATACGTGACACTTGAACTTTAAGAAATCGGTTTTCTGAAATGTTATTACTTGAAACAAATTATTTGGATAATTTGTATTTAATTATTTATAGGTTTAAATAATTATGTTGTGTTATATTTTATAAAATTGGTTTATAAAATAAGTGAATTAATAAATGCATACTTTATATAACAAGTTTTATATAATTACAAAGTATTTTATAACAAGTTGTATAAAATATAAACCTTGTTATAAAATTAATAGTGTGCAGATTTTGGAGTCTCCAAGGAGACACCCATGCTTTGTTTTGTCACTTTTAAGATAGCACAATTCCTTAGGTACATGCTTAAGTAGTCTACCAAGGTCTTGACTCAAGTAATGAATGTAACACATATCAAAAGATCAACAAAACTGCACACAATTCAGCCCCTTTTGCTGCCTGCTGCCGTGGGCTTTTGGAGGTCAAAAGGAGTTCAAATTTTGATCTTTGCAAGCTCTAATCAAGTGTCATTAAATCCTAACTAAAGTACTAGGTGTTGGAGGTTGGCTTGGGGTATTATCTCTTGAGGTTCCATAGTTTTGGAACTCCATTCATCACCAACTTTTGAAGGTAGCTGCTGTCCAAATCAGTAAGCTCAAAAGGAAGAGGTTCTTGCTTGGTTATTTAGCTCATTAAGTGTCTAAATCCTAACTTAAATCAAGGGTGGTTTTGGTGCTTCAAAGGCTTGAAGTTCTACACTTTTGTTCATCATCTTACTACCATTTTGAACAGCCCTTAAACTTGTTTTAAGGAGGTATATAACTCTTCCTTTTCTTGTTAATTGTAAGCATAATGTTCACAACTTGATCCATGGGATTTAGCTTTAAATTGGTTGAAGTTTAACAAGTAAAACTTGATAATTACACGCTTCCGTTTATAATGATTCTTAAAAGGTTTTAAGATATATCAAACTTGTTAAATCCCAACAATGGTATCTAGAGCAGAAGTTGTTGAAATATGCTTCGAATTGTTGTTTTAAAACCCATCAACTTTGAATTCTAAGTACATGCATGAAAGAAGAATGCAAAAATCATGGGTTTTGGGAGGGTGTTTGATGAATGCCGAATTGTTAGGGCTCCAAAATTGGGTTTGGGCTCTTGCATTTTGGTCACAATTGGTTGCATGTTAATGTTCACAATCCTAGCCTTGACCGTGTGTTGATTGCATGCTATATTTGGTTGATTTATGATTCATTTGGTTTGTAATTATAATTATTCAATGGCATGTAATAATTGTTCAATTGGTTTGTAATAATTCATTCATTTGGTTATGTAATTCATTTTATATTTGGTATGTAAAATAGAATAGGTTGTAATTTCATTTTCTAGATAAAATGTATTAGGATACATATTTTGTAAAAAAATGGAGATACAAGATGATGAATGAAGACTTGAAGAACACAAGTAGCATTTGGATGCAAGGTTAAGTGGGAGATTGGAAATCTCTTGCTTTGTGTTGATAACCCTTACCCGGTGACATTTGTTTTCGGCTAAACAAATGTCCACCTAAATGGCTAGATTATGAACATACTTATTTTGCATGTGTGGTTGTTTGTATGTTTATGAATTGTATGTTTGATTGTAACAAATTTATCACACAAGTTAACAACAAACATAACGACAATTTAATTGGTTAAATTAGACGTATTAAGTACATGCAAAATGGTAATTTAAATGGTTGAATTAAAATTGCAACCAAAAACCTTAATAAATGGTTATTAAGAACAAGAAAAGGATAACAAATATAAATTGGTTTATATCAAGTAATTGGCTAAATTACAAGACATGAAATTGGTTTTTCATAAGTACCATACACTAAATGCATGTTGGTGTATGGCATAAATGTTTTCTCAAACTAGAAATAACGAAAACTTAAAATCCCTTTTAAACAACAAGACAAACAAGTTAAATGCCATCCTTTTGTGCAAACACTCAAAAATATTAGGGAACTCTTAATGGGATAAAGGCCACCTAACCGTTATGAACAAACTAATATGATTGAGGTAAATTTCGCACACTTGTGGGATAAAGGTCACCTAACCACTAGTATGTTGAATTTACACGTTAGCACAAGTAGGACGACTTGATTTGGGAATCATGAACTTAGGGTCACCGAAGCATGATGAACAAATAGGCGTTGATGGGATAATATGCCATGCAAAAGGATTGCATGATCCCATAACTTAGAAGTTGCAAAAGGATTGCAATTGTCATATAATGACTACCTAGCTAAATCAAATGACGGGATAAAGGTCACCTAATCGAAATTTGGTTTACCGTTGGATTCTAAAATTTAATAAATATCAATTGGATTTAAAGGGTATTGATTGTTAAATTAAAATTAATACTTAAACAACTTTGTTAAATTTTGTAGATGGCCGCCAATAACAACAACATGCAAAACGCACCTATTAACTTGAACAACCTATCGTTAAGGTCTCTCCTCGAGAAAGACAAACTCAACCATACGAACTTTATGGATTGGTTCCGCAATCTTAGGATTGTCCTCAAACTTGAGGATAAGGCGTATGTGTTGGAAGACCCCATTCCCGATCAACCCGACGAGGATGATACGGAAGGCATGGCTTATTGGGATAAGTATTGCGCCGATTCGGTGCAAGTCGCTTGCCTAATGCTTGGGACTATGATACCCGAACTCCAAAAGGATTTCGAACATCATAGTGCATATGACATGATTACATAATTGAAGGAGATGTTCCTTCAACAAGCACGTGTCGAGCGCTTCGAAACGGTTCGAGCGTTACATGCATGTCGTATGGATGACACCCAATCCGTATCTTCTTATGTCCTCAAAATGAAAAGCCTTATTGATCGCGCAAACCGTCTTAATCTCAACATATCTAATGAGTTAGCCACCGATCTTATCCTTAACTCCCTATCAAAAAGGTTTGATCAATTTGTAATTAATTACAATATGAATGGGATGGATAAGAGCATAGGTGAACTTCACGGTATGCTTAGAACGGCAGAAACTAGCATGGGTAAAAGGGCTTTACCCGTGTTAGCAATCGATCAAGGTGGGTCAAAAGGTAACACCTCTAAGCCAAAGATGGCCAAGAGAAAAGGACCCGCCCATCAAGGCAAAGGGAAAGGGAAGATGGGTACCCCAACCATCAACAAGGCTAAGAAGCAAAAGGTAGCCGAGAAGGCAAACCCCAAAGAAGACCCATGTTTCGGTTGCGGTGAGATGGGTCATTGGAAACGAAACTGTCCGATCTATCTTAAGGAGTTGAAGGACAAGAGGGATGCAGGGCAAACCTCAGGTAATATATATATGGTATATATAGAGCTTAGTATTACTTCTTCTAATACATGGGTATTAGACACGGGATGTGGAACTCATATTTGCAATTCTTTGCAGGGGTTCAAAAGAAGTGATCATAAGGCGGGAACATCAAGTCTCTATATGGGCAATGGTGCAAAGGTGCATGTTAAAGCTCAAGGAGATTTTATTTTGAAGCTTCCAAGCGGATTGGAACTTATTTTAGAAAATGTTTTGTATGCTCCGGATTTGTGTAGAAACATTATTTCTATTTCTCGCTTAAAACAATGTGGTTACGTTGTTAATTTTATTGATGATGATATTCATGTTTCTAAAGACAATGTATTCTATTTCAAGGCTTCGCCTTCAAATGGAATTTATGAATTGGTTCATGATGACGCATCATCGAGCTCTATATACCATACAAGCACCAAGAAACTCAAAAGGGATTTGAGTGATTCCTATTTATGGCATTGTCGCCTTAGCCATATAAACAAGAACCGAATGCATACACTTCAAAAGAATGGACTTTTGAAATCAAATGAACTAGACTCATTTGATGTATGTGAATCTTGTTTACAAGGCAAAATGACAAAAGCACCTTTCCAAGGGACCTATGAAAGGGCTAAAGACTTATTGGGATTAATACATTCGGATGTATGTGGACCCTTTAAGCCCATAACTAGGAATGGTGAAAGATACTTCGTTACTTTGATTGATGACTTCAGTCGTTTCGGATATGTCTACTTGTTAAGACACAAGGATGAAACGTTTGAAGCATTCAAAGAATATCAAAATGAAGTACAAAATCAACTCAATAGGACAATTAAGGTACTTCATACCGATAGAGGAGGTGAATACCTAAGCGATGCCCTCCAAGATCATCTTAGGAGTTGTGGGATTATCTCACAACTTACTCCACCCGGAACACCCCAACTTAATGGAGTTTCCGAAAGGAGGAACCGAACCCTAATGGATATGGTTCGATCTATGATGGCAAGAAGCTCGTTACCTCTATAATTTTGGGGTTATTGTCTATGCTCCGCGGCTCGTATTCTAAATATGGCCCCAACCAAGAAAGTGGAACGAACTCCTCATGAGATGTGGTTTGGAAAACCTCCATCTCTATCATACTTAAAGGTATGGGGATGTGAAGCTTATCCTAAGCGTTACGTCCCTAATAAGTTGGATGCTCGATCCACGAAGTGTATCTTCATAGGATATCCCAAGGATGATATGGGATACTATTTCTATGATCCATCCGAGCAGAATGTATTTGTTGCTCGGAAGGCGGAATTCCTTGAAACTAAGTTCCTAATGGAAGGAAATAGTGAAAGGAAGATAGATCTTGAAGAGGTTCAAGATCAAATAGATGATACACAATTGGTTGACACTAGCACTCAACATGAAAATGTTGATAGTGATCAAATGGATGATCAAAATAAACAAGACATTCGTAGATCTGGTAGGATTAGCAATCCTCCTGAGAGATATGGTTTTCTCATAGATGGTTGCTATACGGTTGATTTGGATGAACCAACAAACTACCAAGATGCTTTATCAAGGATTGATAAAGATAAATGGCAGGAAGCCATGAAATCTGAGATGCAATCCATGTATGACAACCAAGTTTGGGAACTTGTTACGCAACCTCCTGGCTCTAGGCTAGTTGATTGTAAATGGCTTTTCAAAATGAAAACCGACATACATGGAAACTTGGATACATACAAAGCTAGACTTGTAGCAAAAGGTTTCACTCAAACTCAAGGGATTGATTATGATGAAACTTTCTCGCCAGTGGCAATGCTAAAGTCTATTAGGATATTATTTGCCATTGCTGCTCACTATGACTATGAAATATGGCAAATGGATGTCAAAACCGCTTTCCTAAATGGATATCTTGAGGAAGATGTTTATATGGTACAGCCCGAAGGTTTTGTTGATCCGAAAAATCCTAAAAAGGTATGCAAGTTAAAGAAATCAATCTACGGATTGAAACAAGCATCTAGAATGTGGAATCATCGTTTTAATGAAGAGGCAAAGAAATTTGGCTTCATTAAAAATGGTGATGAAGCTTGTGTATACAAGAAGGCTAGTGGGAGCTCTATAATGTTCCTTGTGCTATATGTGGATGATATATTATTGTTTGGGAATGATATAACCACAATGCAAGAGGTCAAAACTTGGCTAAAAGGTTGCTTCTCCATTAAGGATCTTGGAGAAGCACAATACATATTGGGGATTGGGATCTATAGGAATAGATCCAAGAGATTGATAGGTTTAAGTCAAAGTACATACATTGACAAAATCTTGAAAAGGTTCAAGATGGAAAACTCTAAGAAAGGTTTGGTACCTATTCAAAGAGGAACCGTTCTCAGTTCATCTCAGTGTCCTACCACGAAAGATGAACAAGAGAGAATGAAGAAAGTCCCATACGCATCTGCTATTGGGTCTATCATGTATGCAATGATATGTACTAGACCGGATGTGTCATGCGCTCTAAGCTTGACAAGTAGATACCAGAATAACCCAGGAAACAGTCATTGGATTGCTGTTAAAAGTATATTGAAATACCTTAGGAGGACTAAGGATATGTTTCTAATATATGGGTCTGGTGAGGAGGAACTCGCTGTAAAAGGTTACGTGGATGCGAGTTTCCAAACTGATCGAGATGATTCTCGATCACAATCCGGTTATGTCTTCACATTAAATGGTGGTGCGGTCTCTTGGAAGAGTTCAAAACAGGATGTTGTTGCATTATCCACTACAGAGTCGGAGTACATTGCCGCCTCATTGGCAGCTCAGGAAGCTGCATGGATGAAGAAATTCATAGACGACTTAGGAGTGGTCCCATCCATTCAGGACCCTCTTGAGATCTTTTGTGACAACGAGGGTGCGATTGCTCAAATCAAAGAACCTCGTGCTCACCAAAAGACCCGTCACATTGAGTGGAGATTCAACTACATAAGGGATGAAGTTGAAAAGGGAAAGATATGTATTCGCAAAGTTCACACAGATCTTAACATAGCGGATCCTCTCACGAAGCTCTTACATGGATCAAAACATGCTGGACATGTTTGTGCGTTAGGGCTTCGATATTCTAGTGATTGGTCATGATCTGTTTTAAGTATTGTAACGGAACGAAGTAGTTCAAACTCATTTATACAATTATGGCATTAATTTATCTTGAGTTATGTTCCTATTTTGCATATTTTATCCATGAATAAGTAATTATTCTAAAATTCCGTAGTCGATCACATTCGTGGGAACAAGTGTGAGGTTTAGACTATTATGAACTTGGATTGGTATACATTCACGGGATGAATGTGGGGCAAGGTTGCAACCAAGGTTCATAGATATTTGTGGGACACAAATATTGGAAGACCCGCTCTCAAGACTTACTAAATAGAGCCTTTGTGGTCGATCACATGTAGTCTTGATTAAAGGCGAATATCATTGTATCCTCTGACCTGAGATACATATTGGGTTCGGATATTTACCAAGTATTGTGCCTTGATTCTTTCCTTCGCTAGTCTGAAATATGGTAGTTCATAAGGGAGAGCTCAGGTACAATGCAAGATACATATTTAGGACGTATGTAGTCAAGATGGAATTTGTCCCTCTTATTCGTTGAGAGTCAGATGTCTAAGGCCTGATAAAGTTAAATCTATAAGAGAGTGATCACTCTATATCTCTTGGATTTAACATGACATCTAGGACGAAAGGAAATAATGATAGATTCACCTATTCATGTTCGAGACGGGAACTCGAAAAGGATGATGTTATTGAATGGCACAAAGTCATAACATATTGGGGGTGATGGACGGTCGTTAGGTGGTATCCGTCACTTGCATTAATTTCTTATGTTTCTCGTGCAAGTGGGAGATTGAAGGTATTTCGTATGCCCGAGAGACATATTAAATTAATGTGGCCAACATGTTATGATCCAAGTCGGGTCATACCCAATAACAAGCTTACCAACACTTTATTTGTATTTAATCTTAACGACTGGATCGTTAAATAAATACGCGACACTTGAACTTAAAGAAATCGGTTTTCTGAAATGTTATTACTTGAAACAAATTATTTGGATAATTTGTATTTAATTATTTATAGGTTTAAATAATTATGTTGTGTTATATTTTATAAAATTGGTTTATAAAATAAGTGATTTAATAAATGCATACTTTATATAACAAGTTTTATATAATTACAAAGTATTTTATAACAAGTTGTATAAAATATAAACCTTGTTATAAAATTAATAGTGTGCACATTTTGGAGTCTCCAAGGAGACACCCATGCTTTGTTTTGTCACTTTTAAGATAGCACAATTCCTTAGGTACATGCTTAAGTAGTCTACCAAGGTCTTGACTCAAGTAATGAATGTAACACATATCAAAAGATCAACAAAACTGCACACAATTCAGCCCCTTTTGCTGCCTGCTGCCGTGGGCTTTTGGAGGTCAAAAGGAGTTCAAATTTTGATCTTTGCAAGCTCTAATCAAGTGTCATTAAATCCTAACTAAAGTACTAGGTGTTGGAGGTTGGCTTGGGGTATTATCTCTTGAGGTTCCATAGTTTTGGAACTCCATTCATCACCAACTTTTGAAGGTAGCTGCTGTCTAAATCAGTAAGCTCAAAAGGAAGAGGTTCTTGCTTGGTTATTTAGCTCATTAAGTGTCTAAATCCTAACTTAAATCAAGGGTGGTTTTGGTGCTTCAAAGGCTTGAAGTTCTACACTTTTGTTCATCATCTTACTACCATTTTGAACAGCCCTTAAACTTGTTTTAAGGAGGTATATAACTCTTCCTTTTCTTGTTAATTGTAAGCATAATGTTCACAACTTGATCCATGGGATTTAGCTTTAAATTGGTTGAAGTTTAACAAGTAAAACTTGATAATTACACGCTTCCGTTTATAATGATTCTTAAAAGGTTTTAAGATATATCAAACTTGTTAAATCCCAACAGAAAGCAATGGGAACCCGTTTAGATATGAGTACAGCATATCACCCCCAGACGGATGGCCAGAGCGAACGAACTATTCAGACTTTTGAGGACATGTTGAGAGCTTATGTCATTGATTTCGAAAACTGATGGGATAAGTATTTACCACTAGCTGAGTTCCCATACAATAATAGTTACCATGCGAGTATTAAAGCTGCACCATTCGAGGTATTGTATGGAAGGAAATGTAGACCTCCCGTTTGTTGGAGCGAGTTTGGAGATAGTCAGTTGACAGGTCCTGAGATTATTCAGGAGACAAATGAGAAAGTTCTACAGATTCAGGAATGTTTGAGAACGGCTCGAAGTCATTAAGGAGTTACGTCGATATTAGACAAAAGGACATAGAGTTCCAAGTTGGTGACAAGGTTATGCTTAAGGCATCACCTTGGAAGGGTGTTGTACGATTTGAGAAACGAGGTAAACTGAGTCTTAGATATGTTGGACCGTTTGAGATAACTGAAAGAGTTATACCAGTAGCTTACAGATTGGAACTGCCACAAGCACTCAGCGGTATTCATGACGTTTTCCATGTATCCAATCTAAAGAAGTGCCTAGCTGATGATAATTTGATTATTCCTTTAGAGGAACTACGTATCGACGACAAACTTTGTTTCATTGAGGAACCTGTTGAAATCTTGGGCCGTGAGGTCAAGCAATTGAAGCAAAGTAGAATTCCTATCGTTTAAGTTCGGTGGAACGCGAGAAGAGGACCAGAGTTCACGTGGGAGTGTGAAGACCAGATGAGGCTGAAGTATCCGCAATTGTTTCCCGAGGAAACTACTTCAGTGAACTATCACTAAAATTTCGGGACGAAATTTTCAATAACAGGTGGGTAATGTAACAACCCTGATTTTTCTGTTACGTTCGTTAACCTTCCGTTAGTTTATTTAACGGCGATTTTTTAACTTTTATGCATTTACGTGTATTAAATGCGTACTTGATCTTCGTAGGGTTTTAATAATTGATATGGGTTGATATTAGTTCAAATAAATATTTCGGATAATGAAATACGATAAAAACGATACGATTTTGATAATAGCTTTTTGAGCAACGAAACGCTCGGGTTTATTTTAATAATTAATTTTTATTAATTATTAACTTTTTACAATATTTAATTTATTGGGTTTTTAATAAATTAAGCGATTGGTTGCGTTTAACGATCGGATTAGCGTTCCGGGCCTTCGGTACGATTAAAACGACACTTAAAACGGACCACGAATATACGAGATTGCAAAACGAGAGCCCGGGAACCCATCCCAAGTGGGCCTCAGCCGAACCCCCCTCCCCACCCCCTTTATGTTAATTTTTGATAACTTTAGGGACTTATGTTCTAATTGATTAAACTAGGGTTAGTATAAATTAGAAGGTTAAACCTAAATTAGATAAAAACCCTCACACAAAAACTGCACAGTCGATCTCTCCCTCTCCCTCTTTGGCCGTCAACCACCATCACCACTACCACCATCAAAAATTTAATTTTTGCTTAAGCCTTGAACACGAAAGTTGCAATTCTCGATCTCCTCTACACGTTGATATAATTCTTTTAGCGATCTAAGGTATAATTGCATGAACCTTAAATCTTAAAATCTGATTTTTATTAGAGTTTAATAGTTATGTTGTCAATTGCTCAAGTCTATACGCGTACGTGTTAATTGTAATCGTTATTTTGATTGTTTGATGCGCTAGGGTTTAAAAATGAATTTGTATTTGTTTGATCAGAAAAATTAAGTTTTTTAAATGTTAATTATTATGTTATAATCAGATTCCTTGCGAAAAACTATTGAGTTTAGGCTTTGGATTCACTTGATTTCGTTTCCGTATGATTAAGTTATGTCGATTTGAATTATCGTTGTGTTTTTGTTGCTTGATCAGAAATCTGGTATTGATAGACAACGAATTTGCATGTGAGACTTATACCACTGGAAAGATAATTTAAAAACACTCAATTTTGACTAGGATATCATGTTGTTTGCTTATGTATAGCCCGAGATATGCTAGAATTAGTGTAAATGTAGTTTTATACAGCACTTGCATGAAAATAATCTTGTATGATAAAATATGTTAACTTCTATGATTAATGCTTTGCATATTTGAAAATTATACAAAAAGAACTTCATCTTTAATGTTGATATCATAGGTTAATTGTATCTAGATCTTCAGATAATCGAATGCGAATGTGACCAACTAAATGGGAATCGAATCTATAAAATACGGTTTTGTACTTTGTGAAATTTGTATATTGATTGAGCATGTATGCTTCTGGAAAATGAAACCTAACATGATATGTGACTTATTGTTAGTTTATGTCAATCTCTGAAACCTTATGTATTGGGCACAATAGAGCCATACTTTATGTGAATTCTGATTTGAGCTGAAAACTAAATGTTCAACTTGCAAGAATAAACTGTACAAATTGGCTAAACAAAAGTTGCTAGATTTTTGATATGTGTTACTTTTATTTGTCCTTGAACTATGGCCACTGGTCTTGTATCAATTGCATGTTCCTAACTCCGGTTATAGCCGAAATGAAATCATTGCGCGGTCAGAAACTAACTTGGCAAACCCCAAATGTATTCCTTCTGATTCCTAACTTTTATTTGTCGTATGAGTCCCTGGCCGGACTTTTTGGAATCTATTTTAAGTCTATTTATGATCTGGAGTTTTTCGTATTTACTTGAATTTTGTACTATGAGATAATGTGCTAAGTATGCTACGTTTTCATAAATTTTGTGCATGACGATAAACTGAAATTGTGAAAATGATCATTCATGACCTGATAATGCTAAAAACGAACATATATTTCATAGCATTATTCCTCAAGAAAGACAAGCTTTTAGTTGCAATTGTTCTATTTACAAGTGATATTCGTTTAAATAATAAAAGGTGAAGACAAAAGACAGATTCGACGAATTGAAGACGCAAACGACCAAAAAGCTCAAAAGTACAAAAGACAATCAAAGAGGTTCCAATTATTGATAAGAAACGTCTCGAAATTACAAGAGTACAAGATTCAAAACGCAAAATACAAAATATAAAATTGTACGCAAGGACGTTCGAAAATCCGGAACCGGGACCAGAGTCAACTCTTAACGCTCGACGCAACGGACTAAAAATTACAAGTTAACTATGCATATAAATATAATATAATATATAATTAATTATATTAATTATATATATATATTATATATATATATATATATATTATAAAACCGTCGGCAGAGAAACTCCAAGGGTGTGAGCTGTAAATACATTCTCCGCGACTCGCGGAATTTGAAGAGGATATTGCCGCGAGTCGCGGAGCCCCAAAAATCAACTCTGGCGATAAAGCAAACCGAATTCTGATCATTTTTTCATATTCTATTTTCTCTCTTCTCTATCTATACGATATATATATATATATATATAATTTATATTTTAATTTTAATTTTAATTATAATTCTAATAATAAGGGTATGTTAGCAAATATTGTAAGGGTGTAAGTCGAAATTCTGTCCGTGTAACGCTACGCTATTTTTAATCATTGTAAGTTATGTTCAACCTTTTTATATTAATGTCTCGTAGCTAAGTTATTATTATGCTTATTTAAAACGAAGTAATCATGATGTTGGGCTAATTACTAAAATTGGGTAATTGGGCTTTGTACCATAATTGGGGTTTGGACAAAAGAACGACACTTGTGGAAATTAGACTATGGGCTATTAATGGGCTTTATATTTGTTTAACTAAATGATAGTTTGTTAATGTTAATATAAAGATTTACAATTGGGCGTCCCTATAAATTACCATATACACTCGATCGGACACGATGGGCGGGGTATTTATATGTACGAATAATCGTTCATTTAACCGGACACGGGAATGGATTAATAGCCACTAGAATAATTAAAACAGGGGTGAAATTACATTCAAGGGTAATTGGTGTAATTGTTAACAAAGTAGTAAAACCTTGGTTTACACGCAGTCGATAACCTGGTGTATTCATTAAACAAAGTATTAAAACCTTGTTACAATTCGAATCCCCAATTAGTTGGAATATTTAACTTCGGGTATAATAATAATTTGATGAGGACACTCGCACTTTATATTTATGACTGATGGACTGTTATGGACAAAAACCAGACGGACATATTAAATAATCCAGGACAAAGGACAATTAACCCATGGGCATAAAACTAAAATCAACACGTCAAACATCATGATTACGGAAGTTTAAATAAGCATAATTCTTTTATTTCATATTTAATTTCCTTTATTTTATATTTAATTGCACTTCTAATTATCGCACTTTTATTTATTGTTATTTAATCGCACTTTTAATTATCGTACTTTTTAATTATCGCAATTTTATTTTATCGCACTTTTATTATTCGCAATTTCATTATCGTTATTTACTTTACGCTTTAATTTAAGTCTTGTATTTATTTTATATTTTACATTAGGTTTTAACTGCGACTAAAGTTTTAAAATCGACAAACCGGTCATTAAACGGTAAAAACCCCCTTTATAATAATAATATTACTTATATATATATTTGTATTTTTATAAAAGTAAACTAATATAGTGTTGAGCTTTGTTTAAAGATTTCCCTGTGGAACGAACCGGACTTACTAAAAACTACACTACTGTACGATTAGGTACACTGCCTATAAGTGTTGTAGCAAGGTTTAAGTATATCCATTCTATAAATAAATAAATATCTTGTGTAAAATTGTATCGTATTTAATAGTTTTTCCTAGTAAAATATAAACTATTTTATATACACCTCGCATAACATCAAGTATTTTTGGCGCCGCTGCTGGGGACACTCTTAAACGCCGGAAGCGCAACGCTAATATAAAAAAAAAAAGATTTTTAGTTACTTTTATTAAAAGTCGTTTTTGTAAAAATACGTTTTAATTATTCAAAAATATAAAAAGAAAAACAAAAATATAAGTATTTTTTTTAAGATTTTGTTAAATATTTAAGTTTTATAAGTTTCTTTATTTTTACTTTAGTTTATAAAAATATAAGTTTAATTTTAATATCTTTTATTTATATAAAAATTAAAAACAGAAAATAAAATAAATAAATAAAAATAAAGAAAAACGCGTAAAAATTCAAACCTGTCAGCTGAATTCTGGAACCCCGCGACTCGCGGGGTTTGATGCAATAAATGCCGCGACTCGCGGAGCCTTTCTGACAGGCGACAAAAAACCCTAATCCAGCATTAATTACGGGTTATTATTAATTATAATTATTATTTAAACCTAATTATGTATTATTATTATTATTAGTTTTATTTTAACTTTTAGTTTTTATTTATTTTATATTTTGTTTAATTAGTTTTATTAAAATTGTAAAATTAATAGTTTAATAAAATAAATAATATAAAAATAATATTTTTATAAAAATTGTACTTTTTACAACTTTTTGTATATTTTTATATTTTGTCCCTTTTTAATCATTGTAGCGTAATATTTGTATTTTTAGCTCATATTTAATTTTAAACTTAGTTTTTGCTATAGTTATTTTTACTCCTAGATTTTTAGACTTTGCCGTAGAATTCCTTAAGTGCTTTTTCTTTAGACTAAGATTTAGGTGCTTTAGAATTTTGCGACGCCTTTTTAAGTTTTAGTTTCTTTTTAAGTTATTTCCATTTGGGATTTAGTTTTTCCTTGTAAGCTTTAATATTTTTACACCTTTTACTATGTACCAATTATCATTCCAATTAGTAATCTCAATTTGCGATTATAATTTTAAGTTAGTTGTAGTAATAAGGTTAGGTTAGTTAAGTATTTTTAAGTTTTTATAAGTTTCTTTTATTTTTCCGTCACCTTTTATTTTTCAACCATATTTTTTCTTTTTCGACCTTTTGCGACGAACTCTTTTTCTCTCTTATTTCTCGCCATTCTAGTTTTTAGGACTTAGAAATTTTTCTACTTCTTATCTAAATTTCTCAAAATTACGAAAATTTATTTTGAGTGGTTAAATTAATAGACATCAAAATTTTCTGGTTCGTAGTAATAGTTGGATTTGTACGTGGACCGGGTTATTGGAGCCAAACAGTCCTCAATTATATTGAGACCAAACGAATCCTGCCCCTCTGCTGCATCTTTTGGCTATTCGAAACGTGGGCAAAATCAGAAAAGTCTATTAATTGGATAACTTATTATAATTTTTCTTTCCTTTTTAAAACTAATAGGATATTCAGTGAATGCACCGAGCAAGACGTTCATCACCTTTTGTACGTTCACCACCTGTAACTAGATCAAGACATTTAGCAAATATAACCGCCGTTGATTTTTCTTTAGAATCGTCATCCAGTCAACCAAGTACTTTAGTTCAAATTTCCGATAATCCATTTTTTGAACCCAACCTCACAATTGAGAATCCGGAAAATATTCAGGAACGGTTCGTAGATCCTGAACCACTAAACTTTTCTCCGGAACCACCAATCATTCAAACAGAGATTGTTGAGGAACGAACCATTAAATCAGAATTATCTAGTGATACCGATTCAACAAATTCAATTATGGAGAATCTGGAACCTTTAAGTATGGAAGACCGAATGAGAGCTAAACGCACTGGCCAAGGTCACGCAATTACTCATCCAGACATTAATGCGCCAGATTATGAAATCAAAGGACAAATTCTACACATGGTGACTAATCAATGCCAATTTAGTGGTGCGCCGACGGAAGATCCAAATGAACATCTACGTACCTTTAATAGGATCTGCACACTATTTAAAATCCGAGAAGTGGAGGATGAACAGATATATCTCATGTTATTTCCCTGGACTTTAAAGGGAGAAGCCAAAGATTGGTTGGAATCGTTACCTGAAGGGGCGATTGATACATGGGACGTTTTAATTGACAAATTTCTTAAACAATTCTTTCCTGCATCTAAAGCCGTAAGACTTCAAGCAGAAATTGTTACGTTCACACAGAAACCAAATGAAACTCTATATGAGGCGTGGACAAGATATGGAAAGTTATTAAGAGGATGTCCGCAACATGGTTTAGACACCTGTCAAATAGTACAAATATTCTACCGAGGATGTGACATCACTACAAGAAAAGACATAGATATAGCAGCTGGTGGTTCTATTATGAAGAAAACATAAACTGATGCTTACAAAATTATTGATAACACTGCTTCCCACTCACATGAGTGGCACCAAGAAAAAGATATCATTAGATCATCTAAAGCAGCTAGAGCCGATTCTAGCCATGACTTAGATTCCATTTCCGCAAAGATAGATGCTGTGGAGAGACGAATGGAAAAGATGACTAAAGATATTCACTCAATACGAATTAGTTGTGAGCAGTGTGGAGGACCACATTTGACAAAAGATTGTCTCAGTATTGAATTAACAATGGAACAAAGAGAGAATATTTCATACATAAACCAAAGGCCTGGAAATAATTATCAGAATAATTATCAACCGCCAAGACCGATTTACAATCAAAACCAGAATTATAACCGAAATATTCCATACAACAACCAACAAGGTCCTAGCAATCAACAAGTATCCAATAATACTTACAATCAGCAAAGACCGAATTTTCAAAACAAACCACCACAACAAACCGATGATAAAAAGCCGAATTTAGAAGATATGATGACGAAGCTAGTTGAAACTCAAACACAGTTTTTCACATCTCAGAAACAAACCAATGAACAAAATGCTCAAGCATTTAGAAATCAACAAGCTTCTATTCAAAATCTGGAACAAGAAGTAAGTAACCTAGCAAGATTAATAGGTGAAAGAAAACCGGGAAGTCTACCTAGTGATACAAATGCTAACCCCCGGAATGAAACAGCTAAAGCTATTACCACAAGAAGTGGTACAACACTTAAACCACCTGAAATACCTATAACTTCTGATGAAACTATTCCTACTCCACAAGAACCACAACCTGATCAAGATAAGGAAAAAGAACCGGTAGTTGAAAAGGTTAATGAAGATAACATAGTTAAGGATAAACCTTATGTTAAACCATACCAACCACCACTTCCTTACCCGAGTAAAATGAAGAAAGAAAAACTTGAAGCCGAGCAATCCAAATTTTTGGATATGTTTAAACAGATAAATGTAAATCTTCCTTTCATTGATGTGATTTCAGGAATGCCAAGATATGCTAAATTCTTGAAAGATCTAATCTCAAATAGAAAGAAAATGGAAGAACTCTCGGCTGTCACTATGAATGCAAATTGTTCAGCAGTGCTGTTGAATAAGATACCAGAAAAATTATCTGATCCAGGAAGTTTCACAATTCCATGTTTTCTGGGTAGTCTTAGTTCAATAGAAGCATTGGCAGACTTAGGTGCTAGTATAAATCTAATGCCGTATTCACTATACGCTAAACTAGACCTTGGAGAATTAAAACCAACCAGAATAAGCATACAACTAGCCGATAGATCAATAAAATATCCTAGAGGGATAATGGAGAACATGCTAGTTAAAGTTGGTACTTTAGTATTTCCAGTAGATTTTGTTGTTTTGGACATGGAAGAAGATTCTCAAGTTCCTCTCATATTAGGAAGACCATTCTTAAACACGGCTAAAGCAATGATAGACGTGTTCGGTAAGAAACTGACCCTAAGTATAGAGGATGAGAGTGTTACCTTTTCAGTTGATAGAGCAATGCAACAACCACAATCTGTAGATGATACATGTTATTATATTCAAACTATAGATGCACATGCAGAATTATTAGAAGAATTTCCAGAATTACAAGGAACAGGAGAATGTTCTTTAGGAGAAGGTAATGAACCAATTGATGAAGCTGAAATGTTAGCTACACTTATAGCTAATGGATATGAACCAACAACAGAAGAAATTCAAATGCTAAAAGAAGAAGACAGATATCGATATAAATCATCAATAGAAGAACCTCCGAAATTAGAGTTAAAGCCACTTCCAAACCATTTGGAATACGCTTATTTACATGGTGAATCTGAATTACCTGTAATAATATCGTCTTCTCTTACTGAAAATGAGAAATCACAACTCATTTCTGTGTTGAAAGCTCATAAACCAGCCATTGCATGGAAGATTCATGATATTAAAGGAATAAGTCCTTCGTATTGCACACATAAAATCCTTATGGAAGAAGGTCATAAAACGTATGTGCAACGCCAACGAAGACTAAATCCTAATATGCAAGATGTAGTTAAGAAAGAGATTATTAAACTGCTAGATGCAGGTTTGATATATCCAATTTCTGATAGCCCATGGGTAAGCCCAGTTCAATGCGTGCCTAAGAAGGGTGGCATGACTGTCATTACAAATGAGAAAAATGAGCTTATTCCTACTAGGACTGTAACAGGATGGCGTGTATGTATTGATTATAGAAAATTAAATGACGCCACCAGAAAAGATCACTTTCCCTTACCTTTCATAGATCAAATGTTGGAAAGATTAGCCGGAAATAGTTACTGTTGTTTTCTAGATGGATTTTCCGGATATTTTCAAATTCCAATAGCACCCGAAGATCAAGAGAAAACCACATTCACGTGCCCTTATGGTACTTTTGCTTACAAACGCATGCCATTTGGACTTTGCAACGCCCCTGCAACCTTTCAAAGGTGTATGATGGCGATTTTTCATGACATGATAGAAGAATGCATGGAAGTATTCATGGATGACTTTTCAGTCTTCGGTGATACATTTAAATCATGTCTAGTTAATCTGGAACGAATGCTAATTAGATGCGAACAATCAAATCTAGTACTTAATTGGGAGAAATGCCATTTCATGGTTAAAGAAGGCATCGTTCTTGGACATAAAATTTCAAAAGAAGGAATTGAAGTGGATAGAGCTAAAGTAGATGTAATTGCTAAACTTCCACATCCCACCAATGTTAGAGGAGTTAGGAGTTTTCTAGGGCATGCCGGTTTTTACCGACGTTTCATAAAAGATTTTTCTAAAATTGCCACTCCTATGAATAAACTCCTAGAAAAGGATGCGCCATTCATCTTTTCAGATGAATGTATCAAATCTTTTAATATTCTTAAAGAAAAACTCACTAATGCGCCGATCATGATAACACCAAATTGGAATCTACCATTTGAACTAATGTGCGATGCAAGTGATTTTGCAATGGGAGCCGTTTTAGGACAAAGGATTGAAAAACGATTTCAACCTATATATTATGCTAGTAAGACATTACAAGGAGCACAAACGAACTATACAACTACTGAAAAAGAACTCCTTGCTATTGTCTTTGCTTTTGACAAATTTCGATCATATCTCGTTCTAGCAAAAACGGTGGTCTATACCGACCATTCTGCTCTTAGATACCTATTTTCAAAACAAGATGCTAAACCAAGATTAATCCGTTGGATCTTACTCTTACAAGAGTTTGATATTGAAATCCGAGATAAAAGAGGAGCAGAAAATCTCGCCGCTGATCATCTTTCTCGTCTTGAAAATCCTGAGTTAGAAGTTCTAAATGAATCGGCCATACAAGACAACTTTCCTGATGAATATCTATTGAAGATAGATTATAAAGAAATCTCATGGTTTGCAGACTATGCAAACTACTTAGTTTGTGGATTCCTTGAAAAAGGATTATCGTACCAAAGACGAAAGAAATTCTTCAGTGATATAAAACACTATTTCTGGGAAGATCCACATCTGTTTAAAAGTTGTCCCGATGGAATAATACGCCGATGTGTATTTGGAGATGAAGCTAGTAAAATTTTAAACCATTGTCACACAGGACCAACAGGAGGGCATTATGGGCCTCAACTAACAGCAAGAAAAGTTTATGAAGCTGGATTCTATTGGCCTACAATTTACAAAGACGCACACCTTCTTTGCAAATCTTGTGATGCATGTCAAAGGGCCGGAAAAATAAGTCAACGTGATGAAATGCCACAAAATGTCATCCAAGTATGTGAAGTATTTGACATTTGGGGTATTGACTTTATGGGTCCATTTCCAAAATCTCATAATAATCTATATATACTCGTAGCCATTGATTATGTATCTAAATGGGCGGAAGCACAAGCTCTCCCAACTAACGATGCACGAGTTGTAGTCAACTTTTTAAAACGTCTTTTTGCAAGGTTTGGAACACCGAAAGCTTTAATAAGTGATCGGGGTACTCATTTCTGTAATAATCAACTTGAGAAAGTTCTTAAAAGATATGGAGTAACTCATAAAATCTCCACCGCATATCATCCACAAACAAGTGGACAAGTTGAAAATACCAACCGAGCTTTAAAACGTATTCTAGAGAAAACCGTAGGATCAAATTCGAAGGAATGGTCCATTAAATTGGAGGATGCACTCTGGGCTTTTAGAACAGCCTACACAACTCCAATTGGAACCACACCTTTTAGACTTGTTTATGGAAAAGCATGTCATCTTCCAGTAGAAATTGAACACAAAGCATTTTGGGCTTTGAAGACATGTAATCTTGATTTACATGGAGCTGAACGTCTACGATTAAGTCAACTAAACGAATTAGAAGAATTAAGATATGAAGCATACGAAAATTCGTTAATCTATAAAGAAAGAACGAAGAAATGGCATGATAAAAGAATCAGAAGTTCAAAAGAATTTAAAGAAGGAGACAGAGTTCTTCTTTTCAATTCACGATTCAAGCTATTTCCTGGAAAATTGAAATCAAGATGGTCTGGACCATTCATAGTCAAAAGAGTTTTCCCATACGGAACGATAGAATTAATTAATTCAAATGGGATTGAATTTAAAGTTAATGGTCACAGAGTTAAACATTACATACATGGTCCAATGGAAGTCGACAACGAAGTTAATCACAATTTCGACACCACAGCTAACTAAGTGTGGGGAGAATCAAGTCTTTAAAGGATAATATGTATTTCTGTTAGAGTTAGATTGTCTGTTTTCGTGTAGTTCTCGAAAATGGAACCCGAATGGTCTTTCCCTAGCAGACCCTAAAGAACTAGTCTTCTCCCCCCATTCTGAATTTTTATTTTTTTTAGGTTTTTACGAAATGAAGACTGCCTGTGAACTAAACCATGGTCTAATGCTACACGCTTTGATCACTAAACGTAATAATGACATACTACCGAGTGAAATAGTATCAGTAATCAGAGAAAGAATGGACGGAGTTAGAAAAGAATCCAGATGCGAAGATAATAAGTTACAATTTGGTAAAGGAAAATCAAAATCCGCAGCGAAAAGAAGAGCACGACACCTAGAAAGATGTCACAAATGCGGAAAATGGTCACATGGAGGTAAATGTTCAAATAATCAAACCTATTCAAATACCGAATTTGTTACTTTATGCAGAGACGGACCGTTCATATGTTTAGAAGAAAAGACACTGAATGCTCGAGGTTACGCCTATGCAGCCATGGAAAATCAATTAAACCGACTATCTTATGAATGGGATAGATCATATAACTAAGAAATCTATTCCACAGGTATGTCTGTACAGTTTTTATTTTTATTTTTATTTTTAACCTTTTGATAATAAACGCTAATTTGTTCGCTAAAAAGTATTAAATTGGTATTGAATAAAATTAGGTTTGGCGACCGAAATTATTGATATCATTCAAAAATTTATTACATCACTGCGAAATTTAACGTTTATTCTTAAGGTATAAATATCTTTAATCAATCAACCCAAAATATTTCAAAAATTCGTCATGAGTTAAATTAGGTCTTGGAACCGAAATTACTTTACCGAAAAGAGGGGCGCATATTTTTGATAATATTTGATTGATTAAAGTGGGATAAAAAGACAAAAAGATTTTTAATTTTATTTTTACCATATTTTAAAAATTAATATTTAAATCTTAAATTAATATTGTAAACTTTGTAAAAACAATATATTTAAAATTGTAAAAATTTGAAAAATTAATATAAGTTTGGTGTGAATTTATAATGTGAATTTTTAAATTAAGTTTGGTGTGAACTTTTAATTTTTAAGATATGAATTTTTAATTTTATGCATTTCAAATTTTAAGTTTGGTGTGAATTTTTTTTATTAATTTTGAATTTTATATTTATGTTGTGTGAATTTAAAAACAAAAATTTACTTTATCTCATTAAGTTAAGAATATGATTTTTAAAATTCATCGTAAGTTGAAGACTAGGTCTTTCAACCGAAATTGCTTTACCCGAGGGAGGGACGAGAACTTTTATTATCATTATTTTTAATCTTATTAATTTAAAGTATGCCAAAAACATTAAAAAAACCCAAAAATCTTAGCTTTTAAAACAATCGCTACAAAAAGACAAATTTTAAAATTTTGTCGAAGGACGGACTAGGACATCGATCCGAAACGACCTCGTACTAAATAACAAGGGAAACAAAATTTTAAAATTAAATACTTAATTGTTTTATAAGTTAAAGATTATAAAAAAAAAAAAAAAAAAAATACCAAACTCCGCGACTCGCGGAGTTTGAAGCTTAAATCTCCGCGACTCGCGGAGGGACCAAAACCCAGAAAAAAAATAAAACGTAAAAACAGATCAGTTTACTCCCCACAAAAACACACTGCGAAGAACACAGCGAAAAAAAACCCCGAAAATACACGAAAAACACCCCCAAAAATCCCAATTTTTAACCGTTAATCACCAAATTTTTTGCTAAAATCATGTTGAGAAGGATGCTATCTAAGAATTACTCAAGAAAAATGGTAAATTTCTACACCTAAACACCATTTAATTCGAAATTAAGTGTTATTGAGCTATTTTTTCCCCAATTTGATTTTGATGCTTTTTAGTGTAATTAGGCTTAAATTGTTTATGTATTATGCTTGTATAACCTAGATTGAAGCTGTTTAACATGATTAGAAGCCTTAAACTTCAAATTTTGAATAATCTAGGGTTTGTGTTCTTGAGCAAATTTTGGGCTTTTTGATATAAACAGGTTATGGCAGATTTTTGTCATGAATTGTTGCTAAATTGAGTAGTGTAACATGTCTAGGTAGTTAAATGATCCAAACTTTGAGCCTAAACATGATTTTGAGAATTAAAGTGGACTTTTTCAAGTCTAAAATTCATGAACTTGATTTTTGAAAGATAATGCCATTTGAGACTTGTTTAATTGCTAGTAATGATTATTTTGACATGTTATTTGAGTTGAATGCTTATGAACTTGGCGAAACATTTTCGTATATGCTTATTTGAAAAAGTGTAGATTTGATAAAAATGTGAAAATGAGCTTAAGTTTGATATAAATTGATAATGTCATTGTAATTATTTTGATTGATGATTTTGCTGACACTAATGCATATTTGGATGCACAAAAATTGTGTTTGATGTGTTTTGCAGAACGAAAGGGGTGAATCTTCATCCCAAGCCCGCAATGCTCCTGCTGAGAATTTGGAACAACAGGAGGTGGATAACTACTACAAGCAGGATGTACCTCATCCAGTCATGACCTTTTCCGATATGCACTTGGAAGAGTTGCACCCGAACCTGAGATTTGACAGACTTTGGCTAGATTATCCAAAATATCAACGGGGTTTGCATACTCTTCACTCTAAGGTTGTTGAGGTACCGAGGGTCATAGAATGGGGACCCTTAGAAGCTGTAGAATTGGCCAGGCCAATTAGGGAATTACTTGTACAGAGGTATGGTAATTCTTCTTTTAATGACTGGATATGTTTATTCACCATACGTAGACCTGTATATAAAGTATGGTGTGAAGAGTTGTTATGTAGTATAGAGTTGAATGATCGGGTAGCTAGTTTAACCGATCGTTCTTTTATTAGATTTTTGTTAGGCGGTTCGATGCGCCACATGTCTTTACTAGACATGGCTCAGGCTTTACGTATATATACGCCTGAGGAGTTAGTGTCTACCGATTGTAGAGGATTGATACTAAACGGTAGAAAGATAGATGAAAATTTTGATACACACGGTGTGTGGAGTCAAATGACAAGCCATCACCGTTTCAAAGGGGGAAATTACTCTTATTTGGATATAGATAGAGCCGAATTAAGAGTGATACATAGGTTTTTAGCTAATTCGATTACACAAAGGGGTAAGAACAAAGAAAAAGTAAATGAACAGGATTTGTTTTACCATATGTGTATTCGAGACCCACAAAGCGCTGTAAGTATACCATATTGTGTGGGTTATTATTTATCAGCTATGGTTCGGGGGATGCGACCACATAGCATAATAGGAGGTGGTATTTTTATTACTTTGATTGGTGAATATCTCGGTGTGGATATAAGTCGGGGGGGATTATTACTAGAAGAACCAGAACCCCGAGATACTATAGGTTTAAATGTATACCATGGTGCGAAAGTTTTGAAGAGGCGAAATAACGCCGCAGTACGATACCATGGTAGACATCCACAGGTGGAGAGAAACCAGCAGCAAGGTAATGTAGGAGGGGGGAATGAGATGCAAGAAATGCATAGGTTTATAGCTTCTCAGGAATACGAAAATGCTAGACAGAGAGCATTTGAAGATTGGCAAGTTCATCAGAACCAGATCATAGCTCATTGCCAACATATAGGTAGAAACTATATTCCTACACCGAAACCCGTCTTCCCTCCTTGGTCTATAGAGATGCAGCCACCATATCCTACGTATGACCCTGCCGAAGCATTCTATAGCACTTATGGTTATGCCTGGAACCCCTATTGGTACCAATATCATCCTTAGTTTACTTATTATTTTTTTATTATTTTGTAATTTGTAATTATTGATACGTTTAATACTTTTGTTAATATTGTAATCATTTTTATAATTATCTAACTTTTATTCTTAGATTTTAATAATTTTTGAATGTGGGGTAATATACCAAACTTCAAAAATATGTATATATGTTTGCAGTTTATCTTATGTACACAACAGGGTAAAACAACGCATTTTCAAAGACTGGCATTAAGTTCAGCAAAAGCAACTAATTTTGACGACAAGATGCAAAATATATGTGAAATAACAACAAGACGGAATGAACAAATGATGTGCACCATTTATCATTCAGCAAACAAACGCCAATATATTTGGAAACTTTGGTAAAAATTTAATCATTTTCACACAAATCACCCTCAATAATTTAAATTGTTACTGATTTCTTGCAAATGAGGGCATTGCAAGATCTTAAGTGTGGGAAGGGGTTAAATTCTTTTGGATTTTAAAATTTTTTACTTTATACACTTGGTTACCATTAAAAATACTAGTAAAGCAGTAGTTGTATTAGAATCTAGTGCTCTCTGATAAAAAAGAACAGCCCTAGTCTTATATACTGACTACCCAATTCTAGTAAAATTTTTCAATTAAATGAATTCAAATCATGTTTATACATATTTATGAACGATAAAATTAGGTTTTAACACCGAAATTATTGTTATCTCAGAAAGAACATAAATTAAGAAACAAACTAAAATGTCAAAATTCATTTAAAATGGAATAGAGGACGATAAAAAGAAAAATAAAAAGCTAAGTGTGGGAAAATTTACCAAGTTATCTTAAACATATGTCACATATATCTGTAACAAATAACTGAAAATACTTTTGCTTTGGACTAAACTAAACAGTTTTACCCGATGAAAGAAAAGAAGAGATGGATCTACACGATGAATCAATTCCATCATTAAAAGGAAGTAAAGTCTTCCGAAAAAGAAACGCGCTTCTTGATTTAGGTCATGAAGTTGTCGTTCAGACCAGCTGTAGGTTGACGAAAAATCTAGAAAAGTCATCACTAAAATCAGCAGGAAATCCACGGACCTCAGCATTAAACAGGGTCGCCAGGTGGTCAGATTTATCCTAACCATGAGAAGGATTTATCTCGTACAATGGGGAGGCACCGTGCAAATTAGCTTGATAAGACTAATGAATCAGATCCCCAGAAAGGATAATCTCCTTAAAGATTAAAAATCAGCTTTTAAGACTGATATTACTCAATCCTAGAGATTGACCTTAAAGATTGAGAATTCAAACTCATGGAATTCAATGATATCTAAACTCGAGCTTGAACGAGAAAATATTTTGATCAAAATTATAAACCGATTTGTTTTCTGAAAACCCTATTTTCAATGCGTTCATTACCATTGAACGTAAAAACCTAGGAATTCACCTGGAATTCATTAGGTCACCTGAACCAAATCGGGTGTCAACCGTAAGAACGGTGGTTGCATAGTGGTCAAAGACAGGACCTTGTGCCAGACCGAAAAATTATAAGGGTGAGCTTTACTATTGCTCCTACCAAGGATAGTAATTGCGTCCGATACGTTATAGACCATAATCAAAAGCATGTCACGGGACATTGCCTTAACAGTTGCTTGTTCAACGCTTTCCTTTACAACCGGACGGTAGTTTGCCGAAAGGTAATATACGGAACAAGTAAACTGGACGTGTTGCTTTCCTAATACAAGGTTAGCAAGTGGGTGACACAAAACCATAAGTTTTGATCTAAAATTTTCAAATCTGAAACCTACCAAACCCACAAAAATATTTTGCAAACACCGGTAAAGGGTTATCCCGAAAAACTTATCTAGGGTAAAAACTAGATTTAATTTTCAAAAGATCAAATGTTTTCATAAAGATCCAATTTCCTTAATGGATCTAAATTTTTATAGTCATGTGGGACTGTAAACCATATCGTTACTACCATTGTTTATACCGCCTTATAGAAATCACTGATGTACAAAGTGTGAAGAATAAAGAAGTGATTCTAGTATTTCAAGACAATATTGCTTGAGGACAAGCAACGCTCAAGTGTGGGAATATTTGATAATGCTAAAAACGAACGTATATTTCATAGCATTATTCCTCAAGAAAGACAAGCTTTTAGTTGCAATTGTTCTATTTACAAGTGATATTCGTTTAAATAATAAAAGGTGAAGACAAAAGACAGATTCGACGAATTGAAGACGCAAACGACCAAAAAGCTCAAAAGTACAAAAGACAATCAAAGAGGTTCCAATTATTGATAAGAAACGTCTCGAAATTACAAGAGTACAAGATTCAAAACGCAAAATACAAAATATAAAATTGTACGCAAGGACGTTCGAAAATCCGGAACCGGGACCAGAGTCAACTCTTAACGCTCGACGCAACGGACTAAAAATTACAAGTTAACTATGCATATAAATATAATATAATATATAATTAATTATATTAATTATATATATATATTATATATATATTATAAAACCGTCGGCAGAGAAACTCCAAGGGTGTGAGCTGTAAATACATTCTCCGCGACTCGCGGAATTTGAAGAGGATATTGCCGCGAGTCGCGGAGCCCCAAAAATCAACTCTGGCTATAAAGCAAACCGAATTCTGATCATTTTTTCATATTCTATTTTCTCTCTTCTCTATCTATACGATATATATATATATATATAATTTATATTTTAATTTTAATTTTAATTATAATTCTAATAATAAGGGTATGTTAGCGAATATTGTAAGGGTGTAAGTCGAAATTCTGTCCGTGTAACGCTACGCTATTTTTAATCATTGTAAGTTATGTTCAACCTTTTTATATTAATGTCTCGTAGCTAAGTTATTATTATGCTTATTTAAAACGAAGTAATCATGATGTTGGGCTAATTACTAAAATTGGGTAATTGGGCTTTGTACCATAATTGGGGTTTGGACAAAAGAATGACACTTGTGGAAATTAGACTATGGGCTATTAATGGGCTTTATATTTGTTTAACTAAATGATAGTTTGTTAATGTTAATATAAAGATTTACAATTGGGCGTCCCTATAAATTACCATATACACTCGATCGGACACGATGGGCGGGGTATTTATATGTACGAATAATCGTTCATTTAACCGGACACGGGAATGGATTAATAGCCACTAGAATAATTAAAACAGGGGTGAAATTACATTCAAGGGTAATTGGTGTAATTGTTAACAAAGTAGTAAAACCTTGGTTTACACGCAGTCGATAACCTGGTGTATTCATTAAACAAAGTATTAAAACCTTGTTACAATTCGAATCCCCAATTAGTTGGAATATTTAACTTCGGGTATAATAATAATTTGATGAGGACACTCGCACTTTATATTTATGACTGATGGACTGTTATGGACAAAAACCAGACGGACATATTAAATAATCCAGGACAAAGGACAATTAACCCATGGGCATAAAACTAAAATCAACACGTCAAACATCATGATTACGGAAGTTTAAATAAGCATAATTCTTTTATTTCATATTTAATTTCCTTTATTTTATATTTAATTGCACTTCTAATTATCGCACTTTTATTTATTGTTATTTAATCGCACTTTTAATTATCGTATTTTTTAATTATCGCAATTTTATTTTATCGCACTTTTATTATTCGCAATTTCATTATCGTTATTTACTTTACGCTTTAATTTAAGTCTTGTATTTATTTTATATTTTACATTAGGTTTTAACTGCGACTAAAGTTTTAAAATCGACAAACCGGTCATTAAACGGTAAAAACCCCCCCTTTATAATAATAATATTACTTATATATATATTTGTATTTTTATAAAAGTAAACTAATATAGCGTTGAGCTTTGTTTAAAGATTTCCCTGTGGAACGAACCGGACTTACTAAAAACTACACTACTGTACGATTAGGTACACTGCCTATAAGTGTTGTAGCAAGGTTTAAGTATATCCATTCTATAAATAAATAAATATCTTGTGTAAAATTGTATCGTATTTAATAGTTTTTCCTAGTAAAATATAAACTATTTTATATACACCTCGCATAACATCATGACCTAAAACGTATTGTTTGACTTAAGTTTGAAATGTTGACTAATATTTGACATGAACCTACTGATGTTGACTTTAGTTGACTACTTTGACCAAGTTTGACTTTCGGTTTGACTTCGGTTGACTTTGTTTGACTTGCATGATATAGTTGACTTTTACTTTGAAATGCGTCGAGTCGAGCAATAAGACAATGTACACTATGAAACCACACTTATGTAAGATACATATATTAACCAACCTACATACGTATACTTAGGTTACATACTCGGGTCTAAACCGCGCAAGTCATTTGTCTTTCATTCCGAGCTTATTCAAAGGTGAGTCTACAGTCCCGCTTTTTACATGTTTTCAGGGATGAGAATACACGCTGTTATATTTACATTTTCAAATACTTTTATATTGACATGAGTTCTACACATATGCATACTGAGTTTGTACACAAAGCCTCTAGCTTGAATACTTTTAATACCATCGGTGTAAGCACAATTTAGATGGACGGATCCGTTAGGTTGACAACCTCACCCACTATAAAAGCAGTGGTGCATTTATTTTGAACATTAGATACATTCGTACAGGTGTATAACATTTTAGGAGGTAAAGGCGGGTATAGTGGCATCTATACTCGGGTCATTGCTAGTATTCAGGTGCTCGGTGTATGCAAGCGATAGAATCTCGTGGTCAAGGAAATCAAACTATTTTTCTGATAACTGTTTTTCTTCAGATACTGTTACATTACTTTAAACCTGTAGATTCACCAACATTATTTGTTGACCTGTTTTTGCGTGTTGTTATTCTCAGGTCCTTAAGAGGTATGCTTCCGCTGTGTTTGCTGCATGACTGGCCGTGGAGTCAGCATTTGATTTTAAAGAACATTATTTACTTTCGCATTTAAAACTTTTATACTGTTTAAATACTGTTGGCTTGTGGTTACGATCACAACAGTGTTTCTATTTTGGGATTATTGACTTATGTTTTGAAAGTTAATATTTTTTTTTTAAAAAATAAAATTTAATGCGATTGCTTTAAACGTCTCATATAGAGGGCGTAACTGTTAACTGTGAGACCAAAATTAACACGCCATCAGATGGTAATATGGCAGGGTGTTAAAGTTGGTATCAGAGCTATACGGTTACCTAGGACTAGGCTGCATTAGAGAGTTGAACACTAGGACAACTAGTGCGTCTGGACTGTAACCATAGACTAGTTAACCTACGTAGACTGTAGTTACACTACTTACTACTTACTTGATTCTATGACTGCTTAGTATATCATATATGTTTATATATATAAATGCCTACTATTATTATATATTGGATGTTCTAATGTGAGCGTGCTTCCATGCTGACACCAGATGAAGTATCTTCATGATGTTTACTTAAGTGCTTGGGATGCGGATACCGAGTCCGATACTTTCGTGACTGCTCGAGATACTCTTACACCTTGTACTGATGAAGAAAGATTGTCTGAAACTACTGGGCAGCCTGAGACCAAAGAGGACGAGGAAGATTCCAATGCTGAGGATAACCCTTTGTTTGATTTTCTCGACCGAGAGAGTTCCGATGAGGAAGAGGAACCCGTGAATGAGGAAGACTCTGATGAAGAAGATTCTGATGAAGAAAAGGGATCCGAGAAGGAAAAGGATTCTGAGGGTGAAGAAAAGTCTAAGGAACCGCTCACTGCTAAACCAAGACTCCAGGATCCGATTATACCTATCACTACACCTACTACCCTTACCGAATCTCGTGTATTTCCACCCGCCAAGAATTCCCGTAAGCGTAAGATTACATTTAGTTCTCATGACAATGATATTGTACACTACTATGGCTCGAGCACTCCCCTACCTCGTGTTGTTCATCACCGTTCTAATGTACCAACTACTAGTGTTGCAAGGCCTTCATCATCCCCTACCGATGAAATTTGAGAGTTAAAGGAGATTGTTAGGAGTTTGGTAGCCAGAATTTTGGTGCTAGAAGAGGAACAAAAAGCCACATCAGCCATCTAAGAAGACTATGAACGCCTTAGCGAAAAGTATGCTGACATGCACGACGAGTTTGTCGCATTCAAAGAGCGTGTCGGACCAAGTTTTCTCCGTTTAGAGCAGAAATTTACAGATGAAGATGACTCTGTGTGAGATCGAGTTTATCCTAACATACGTTACCTATAGTACCTTGTTTCGTGTTAAGACTAGCAGACATGTTTCAGTATTTGATTTGTGAGATATATTCAATCACTTCGAGACCTTTTATTGTACTTTCATACTTTGAATGCTATTCCTTCTATCTTATTCGTGCATGTGTCATTGAAAGTTGATCATACTATTACTACTATTGATAATGCTAAAAATGAACATATATTTCATAGCATTATCCCTCAAGAAAGACAAGCTTTTAGTTGCAGTTTTCCTATGTACAAGTAATATTCTTTTAACTAAAAAAAGGTGAAGACAAAAGACAGATTCGACGAATTTAAGAAACGACCAAAAAGCTCAAAAGTACAAAATACAATCAAAGAGGTTCCAATTATTGATAAGAAACGTCTCGAAATTACAAGAGTACAAGATTCAAAACGCAAAGTACAAGATATTAAATTGTACGCAAGGACGTTCGAAAATCCGGAATCGGGACCAGAGTCAACTCTCAACGCTCGACGCAATGGACTAAAAATTACAAGTTAACTATGTATATAAATATAATATAATATATAATTAATTATATATATTATATATATATTATATTTATATAATAAACCGTCGGCAGACTAGGATCCAAACTTGTGTGAGTTGGGTTTACGAACTTCGCGACTCGCGGAGTTTGTAGTGAAAAAAGGCCGCAACTCGCGGAGATACCCTGGACAAAAATGCCTATAAAGCTAACGCATTTTGATCGTTTTATATATCCTTTTTCTTTCTCTCTATCAAACGTATTATATATATATATATATATATATATATATATATATATATATATATATATATATATATATATATATATATATATATATTTATATTTTAATTTTAATTTTAATTTTAATTTTAAATCCTAATAATAAGGGTATGTTAGCGAATGTTGTAAGGGTGTAAGTCGAAATTCTGTCCGTGTAACGCTACACTATTTTTAATCATTGTAAGTTATGTTCAACCTTTTTAATTTAATGTCTCGTAGCTAAGTTATTATTATGCTTATTTAATCTGAAGTAATCATGATGTTGGGCTAAAAAATACTAAAATTGGGTAATTGGGCTTTGTACCATAATTGGAGTTTGGACAAAAGAACGACACTTGTGGAAATTAGACTATGGGCTATTAATGGGCTTTATATTTGTTTAACTAAATGATATTTTGTTAATTTTAATATAAAGATTTACAATTGGACGTCTCTATAAATAACCATATACACTCGATCGGACACGATGTGCGGGGTATTTATATGTACGAATAATCGTTCATTTAACCGGACACGGGAATGGATTAATAGTCACTAGAATTATTAAAACAGGGGTGAAATTATGTACAAGGACACTTGGCATAATTGATAACAAAGTATTAAAACCTTGGGTTACACGCAGTCGATAACCTGGTGTAATTATTAAACAAAGTATTAAAATCTTGTTGCAGTTTAAGTCCCCAATTAGTTGGAATATTTAACTTCGGGTATAAGGATAATTTGACGAGGATACTCGCACTTTATATTTATGACTGATGGACTGTTATGGACAAAAACCAGACGGACATATTGAATAATCCAGGACAAAGGACAATTAACCCATGGGCATAAAACTAAAATCAACACGTCAAACATCATGATTACGGAAGTTTAAATAAGCATAATTCTTTTATTTCATATTTAATTTCCTTTATTTTATATTTAATTGCACTTCTAATTATCCCACTTTTATTTATTGTTATTGTATTTAATTGCACTTTTAATTATCGTACTTTTTAATTATCGTAATTTTATTTTATCGCACTTTTATTTATCGCAATTTCATTATCGTTATTTACTTTACGCTTTAAATTAAGTCTTGTATTTATTTTTAATATTTTACATTAGGTTTTAACTGCGACTAAAGTTTTAAAATCGACAAACCGGTCATTAAACGGTAAAAACCCCCTTTATAATAATAATATTACTTATATATATATATTTGTATTTTTATAAATTAAAACTAATATAGCATTAAGCTTTGTTTAAAAGATTCCCTGTGGAACGAACCGGACTTACTAAAAACTATACTACTGTACGATTAGGTACACTGCCTATAAGTGTTGTAGCAAGGTTTAAGTATATCCACTCTATAAATAAATAAATATCTTGTGTAAATTTGTATCGTATTTAATAGATTTTCGTTGTAAAATTTAATAGTATTTTATACCCCTTAGCTTTAACATCACGTATTTTTGGCGCCGCTGCCGGGGAACGCCGAAGCGAAACGCCACACACATAAAAAATTTTTTTATTAAGTTTTAATTAGTTTTTGTAAAATATATACTTTTTAAATATAAAAAAATACAAAAAAATTAAAAACCGAATAAAAAAAATTATATATATAAATTTATTTTTTTTAGATTTCTATTTATAAAATTATAAAGTATTTCTATTTTTATTTTAGTTTTTAAAACATAAGTTTTTATTTAATTTATATAAATATTTTATTTTATTATTAAAATAGAAAAATATAAAAAAAAATTAAACTGAACCTGTCGAAACTTGACCTGTCTCTTCTGAACCTGCAATCTCCGCGACTTGCGGAGGTATTGAACTGGGTTCACCGCGACTCGCGGAGCCGCCCTGGCAGGCCAGACCAGAACCCTAATTTCGCATTAATTATGGAGTTTATTATTATTATTATTATAAAAACCCTAATTAGGTTTTGTTAATTAGTTAATTTAGTTTAGTTTTAATTATTTTATATATTTAGTTTAATTAGTTTAATTAATTTATAAACTTAATAGTTTTATAAAATAAATAATATAAAAATAATATTTTTATAAAAATTGTACTTTTTATAACTTTTAGTATATTTTTATATTTTGTCCCTTTTTAATTGTTTTAGCGTAATTTTTTGTATTTTTCGCTCGTATTTAGTTTTAAATATAGTTTTTGCCATAGTTATTTTTATTTCTAGATTTTTAGGCTTTGCCGTAAAATCCCTTAAGTGCTTTCTCTTTAGACTAAAATTTAGGTGCTTTAGAATTTTGCGACGCCTATCTAAGTTTTAGTACCTTTTTAAGTTATTGCCATTTGGGATATAGTTTTACTTGTAAGCTTTAATATTTTTAGACGCAACTTTTAATTTTTTAGTTCCTTTTTAAGTTTTAACGCGCTACTTTCTTATTTTTATTTTTCGACGCCTTTTACCTATGTATCAATTATCACTCCAATTAGTAATCTCAATTTGTAATTTTAATTTTAAGTTAGTGATAATAATAAGGTTGGGTTAGTCGAGTGTTTTAAAGTTTTTAGTCATTTTTTCTTTCTTATTTTTTGACGCCTTTTATTTTTCAACCCTTTTCTTTTTCGACCTTTTTCGACGCGCTCTTTTTCTTTCTTATTTCTCGTCATTCTAGTTTTAGGACATAGATTTTTATTCTATTTCTTCTCTAAATTTCTTAAAATTACGAAAATTTATTTTAAGTGGTTAAATTGATAGACATCAAAATTTTCTGGTTCGTAGTAATAGTTAGATTTGTACGTGGACCGGGTTATTGGAGCCAAACAGTACTCAATTATATTGAGACCAAACGAATTCTGCCCCTCTGCTGCATCTTTTGGCCATTCGAAACGTGGGCAAAATCAGAAAACTCTATTAATTGGATAACTTATATAATTTTTCTTTCATTTTAAAAACTAATAGGATATTCAGTGAATGCACCGAGCAAGACGTTCACCACCTTTTGTACGTTCACCACCTGTAACTCGATCGAGACATCTAGCAAATATTACCGCCGTTGATTTTTCTTTAGAATCGTCATCCAGTCGACCAAGTACTCCAATTCAAATTTCCGATAATCCATTTTTTGAACCCGACCTCACAATTGAGAATTCGGAGAATATTCAGGGACAATTCGTAGATCATGAACCATTAATCTTTCCTCTGGAACCACCAATCATTCAAACAGAGATTGTTGAGGAACGAACCATTAAATCAGAATCCTCTAGTGATTCAGATTCAACAAATTCAATCATGGAAAATCTGGAACCTTTAAGTATGGAAGACCGAATGAGAGCTAAACGCACTGGCCAAGGTCACGCAATTACTCATCCAGACATTAATGCGCCAGATTATGAAATCAAAGGACAAATTCTACACATGGTGACTAATCAATGCCAATTTAGTGGTGCGCCGAAGGAAGATCCAAACGAACATCTTCGTACCTTTAATAGGATCTGCACACTATTTAAAATAAGAGAAGTGGAGGATGAACAGATATATCTCATGTTATTTCCATGGACTTTAAAGTGAGTAGCTAAAGATTGGTTGGAATCGTTACCTGAAGGGGCGATTGATACATGGGACGTTTTAGTTGAAAAATTTCTTAAACAATTCCTTTCGGCATCTAAGGCCGTAAGACTTCAAGGAGAAATTGTTACGTTCACACAGAAACCGAACGAAACTTTATATGAGGCGTGGACAAGATTTGGAAAGTTATTAAGAGGATGTCTGCAACATGGTTTAGACACCTGTCAAATAGTAAAAATATTCTACCAAGGATGCGACATCACTACAAGAAAAGACATAGATATTGCAGCTGGTGGTTCTATTATGAAGAAAACAGAAACTGATGCTTACAAAATTATTGATAACACTGCTTCCCACTCACATGAGTGGCACCAAGAAAAAGATATCGTTAGATCATCTAAAGCAGCTAGAGTCGATTCTAGCCATGACTTAGATTCCATTTCTGCAAAGATAGATGTTGTCGAGAGACGAATGGAAAAGATGACTAAGGATATACACTCAATACGAATTAGTTGTGAGCAGTGTGGAGGACCAGATTTGACAAAAGATTGTCTTAGTATTGAGCTAACAATGGAACAAAGAGAGAATATTTCATACATAAACCAAAGGCCTGGAAATAATTATCAGAATAATTATCAACCGCCAAGACCAATTTACAATCAAAACCAGAATTATAACCAAAATGTTCCATACAACAACCAACAAGGTCCTAGTAAACAACAAGTATCCAATAATACTTACAATCAGCAAAGACCTAATTTTCAAAACAAACCACCACAAACCGATGATAAAAAGCCAAATTTAGAAGATATGATGACGAAGCTAGTTGAAACTCAAACGCAGTTTTTCACATCTCAGAAACAAACTAATGAAAAAAATGCTCAAGCATTTAGAAATCAACAAGCTTCTATTCAAAATCTGGAACAAGAAGTAAGTAACCTAGCAAGGTTGATAGGTGAAAGAAAACCGGGAAGTTTACCTAGTGATACAAATGCTAACCCCCGGAATGAAACAGCTAAAGCCATTACCACAAGAAGTGGTACAACACTTAAACCACCTGAAATACCTGTAATTTCTGATGAAGCTATTCCTACTCCACAAGAACCACAATCTGAACAAGATAAGGAAAAAGAACCGGTAGTTGAAAAGGTTAATGAAGATAACACAGTTAAGGCTAAACCTTATGTTAAACCATACCAACCACCACTTCCTTACCCGAGTAAAATGAAAAAAGAGAGACTTGAAGCCGAGCAATCCAAATTCTTGGATATGTTTAAACAGATAAATGTAAATCTTCCTTTCATTGATGTGATTTCAAGAATGCCTAGATATGCTAAATTCTTGAAAGATCTGATCACAAATAGAAAGAAAATGGAAGAACTCTCGGCTGTTACTATGAATGCTAATTGTTCAGCAGTGCTGTTGAATAAGATACCAGAAAAACTATCTGATCCAGGAAGTTTCACAATTCCATATTTTCTGGGTAGTCTTAGTTTAATAGAAGCATTGGCAGACTTAGGTGCTAGTATAAATTTAATGCCATATTCACTATACACTAAACTAGACCTTGGAGAATTGAAACCAACAAGAATAAGTATACAACTAGCTGATCGATCAATAAAATATCCTAGAGGGATAATGGAGAACATGCTAGTTAAAGTTGGTACTTTAGTATTTCCAGTAGATTTTGTTGTTCTGGACATGGAAGAAGATTCACAAGTTCCTCTCATATTAGGAAGACCATTCTTAAACACGGCTAAAGCAATGATAGACGTGTTTGGTAAGAAACTGACCCTAAGTATAGAGGATGAGAGTGTTACCTTTTCAGTTGATAGAGCAATGCAACAACCGCAATCTGCAGATGATACATGTTATTATATTCAAACTATAGATTCACATGCAGAATTGTTAGAAGAATTTTCAGAATTACAAGGAACAGGAGAATGTTCTTTAGGAGAAAGTACTGAACCAATTGATGAAACCGAAATGTTAGCTACACTAATACCTAATGGATATGAACCAACAATAGAAGAAATTCAAATGCTAAAAGAAGAAGACAAATATCGATATAAATCATCGATAGAAGAACCTCTGACATTAGAGTTAAAGCCACTTCCAAACCATTTGGAATATGCTTATTTACATGGTGAATCTGAATTACCTGTAATAATATCGTCTTCTCTTACTGAAAATGAGAAATCACAACTCATTTCTGTGTTGAAAGCTCATAAACCAGCCACTGCATGGAAGATTCATGATATTAAAGGAATAAGTCCTTCGTATTGCACACATAAAATCCTTATGGAAGAAGGTCATAAAATGTATGTGCAACGCCAATGAAGACTAAATCCTAATATGCAAGATGTAGTTAAGAAAGAAATTATTAAACTGCTAGATGCAGGTTTAATTTATCCAATTTCTGATAGTCCATGGGTAAGCCCAGTTCAATGCGTGCCTAAGAAGGGTGGCATGACTGTCATCAAAAATGAGAAAAATGAGCTTATTCCTACTAGGACTGTAACAGGATGGCGTGTATGTATTGATTATAGAAAATTAAATGACGCCACCAGAAAAGATCACTTTCCCTTACCTTTCATTGATCAAATGTTGGAAAGATTAGCCGGAAATAGTTACTATTGTTTTCTAGATGGTTTTTCCGGATATTTTCAAATTCCAATAGCACCCGAGGACCAAGAGAAAACCACGTTCACGTGCCCTTATGGTACTTTTGCTTACAAACGCATGCCATTTGGACTTTGCAACGCCCCTGCAACCTTTCAAAGGTGCATGATGGCGATTTTTCACGACATGATAGAAGAATGCATGGAAGTTTTCATGGATGACTTTTCAGTCTTCGGTGATACATTTGAATCATGTTTAGTTAATCTGGAACGAATGCTTATTAGATGCGAACAATCAAATCTAGTTCTTAATTGGGAGAAATGCCATTTCATGGTTAAAGAAGGCATCGTTCTTGGACATAAAATTTCAAAGGAAGGAATTGAAGTGAATAGAGCTAAAGTAGATGTAATTGTTAAACTTCCACATCCCACCAATGTTAGAGGAGTTAGGAGTTTTCTAGGGCATGCCGGTTTTTACTGATGTTTTATAAAAGATTTTTCTAAAATTGTCACTCCTATGAATAAACTCCTAGAAAAGGATGCTCCATTCATCTTTTCAGATGAATGTATCAAATCTTTTAATATTCTTAAAGAGAAATTGATAATGCTAAAAACGAACATATATTTCATAGCATTATTCCTCAAGAAAGACAAGCTTTTAGTTGCAATTGTTCTATTTACAAGTGATATTCGTTTAAATAATAAAAGGTGAAGACAAAAGACAGATTCGACAAATTGAAGACGCAAACGACCAAAAAGCTCAAAAGTACAAAATACAATCAAAGAGGTTCCAATTATTGATAAGAAACGTCTCGAAATTACAAGAGTACAAGATTCAAAACGCAAAGTACAAAATATAAAATTGTACGCAAGGACGTTCGAAAATCCGGAACTGGGACCAGAGTCAACTCTCAACGCTCGACGCAACGGACTAAAAATTACAAGTTAACTATGTATATAAATATAATATAATATATAATTAATTATATTAATTTTATATATATTATATTTATAAATAAATCGTCGGCAAGAAAGACTCCAAAAGCTGGTGAGCTGTATTTACAAACTCCGCGACTCGCGGAGTTTGAAGGCAAAATAGGCCGCGAGTCGTGGAGCCCCAAAATTTGAAACTCCCTATAAAGCCAACCGAATTCTGATCATTTTTCATCCATCATATATCCATCTCTCTATCTATATCGTATATATTTATATTTATATTTTAATTTTAATTTTAATTTTAATTTTAATCATAATAATAAGGGTATGTTAGCGAATGTTGTAAGGGTGTAAGTCGAAATTCTGTCCGTGTAACGCTACGCTATTTTTAATCATTGTAAGTTATGTTCAACCTTTTTACATTAATGTCTCGTAGTTAAGTTATTATTATGCTTATTTAATCCGAAGTAATCATGATGTTGGGCTAATTACTAAAATTGGGTAATTGGGCTTTGTACCATAATTGGGGTTTGGATAAAAGAACGACACTTGTGGAAATTAGACTATGGGCTATTAATGGGTTTAATATTAACTAAACAATACCTTGTTAATTTAATATACAAACTTATAATTCGACGTATTTATATATAACCACATACGCTTGACTGGGTACGGTGGGCGGGATATCTATAAATACCAATAATTATTCATTTTACCGGACACGGAACTGGATTAATAGTTAATAGACTTGTTGAAATAGGGGTGAATTACATTCAAGGGTAATTGGTGTAATTGTTAACAAAGTAGTAAAACCTTGGTTTACACGCAGTCGATAACCTGGTGTATTCATTAAACAAAGTATTAAAACCTTGTTACAATTCGAATCCCCAATTAGTTGGAATATTTGACTTCGGGAATAAGAATAATTTGACGAAGGCTTTCGCTCTTTATATTTATGACTGATGGACTATTATGGACAAATCCGTATGGACATATTAAATAATCCAGGACAAAGGACAATTAACCCATGGGCATAAAACTAAAATCAACACGTCAAACATCATGATTACGGAAGTTTAAATAAGCATAATTCTTTTATTTCATATTTAATTTCCTTTATTTTATATTTAATTGCACTTCTAATTATCGCATTTTTATTGTTATTGTATTTAATTGCACTTTTAATTATCGTACTTTTTAATTATCGCAAGTTTATTTTATCGCATTTTTATTATTCGCAATTTCATTATCGTTATTTACTTTACGCTTTAATTTAAGTCTTGTATTTATTTTTAATATTTTACATTTGGTTTTAACTGCGACTAAAGTTTTAAAATCGATAAACCGGTCATTAAACGGTAAAAACCCCCCTTTATAATAATAATATTACTTATATATATATTTGTATTTTTATAAAAGTAAACTAATATAGCGTTAAGCTTTGTTTAAAGATTTCCCTGTGGAACGAACCGGACTTACTAAAAACTACACTACTGTACGATTAGGTACACTGCCTATAAGTGTTGTAGCAAGGTTTAAGTATATCCATTCTATAAATAAATAAATATCTTGTGTAAAATTGTATCGTATTTAATAGTATTTCCTGTAAAAATATAAGCTATTTCGTATACCCCGCTGCATACATCAAGTTATTTTTGGCGCCGCTGCAGGGGAACTCTTAAACGCCGGAAGCGCAACGCTAATATAAAAAAAAAAAAAAGATTTTTAATTTACTTTTATTAAAATTCGTTTTTATAAAAATACGTTTTAAATATTCGAAAATATAAAAAGAAAAACAAAAATTTATATATTTTTAAGAGTTTGTTAAAAGTTTTATAAGTTTCTTTATTTTTATTTTAGTTTATAAAAATATAAGTTTTATTTAAATATCTTTTATTTATATAAAAACAGAAAATTAGAAAACATAAAAAAAACGCGTAAAATAAAAAAATCTGTTCCAGAGTTGAAAACTGGAACCCCGCGACTCGCGGGGTTTTCTTCTTGGAATACCGCAACTCGCGGAGCTTTTCTGACACGCGACAGAACCCTAATTCAGCATTAATTACGGGTAATTAATTATTATTAGTATTATTTAACCCTAATTATTATTATTATTATAATTAGTTTTATTTTAAGTTTTACTTTTTATTTAATTTTTTTTATTTAGTTAATTTAGTTTAATTAAATTGTAAAATTAATAGTTTTATAAAATAAATAATATAAAAATAATATTTTTATAAAAAATTGTACTTTTTACAACTTTTTGTATATTTTTATATTTTGTCCCTTTTCAATCGTTTTAGCGTAATATTTGTATTTTTAGCTCATATTTAGTTTTAAACTTAGTTTTTGCCATAGTTATTTTTATTTCTAGATTTTTAGGCTTTGCCGTAGAATTCTTTAAGTGCTTTTTCTTTAGACTAAGATTTAGGTGCTTTAGAATTTTGCGACGCCTTTTTAAATTTTAGTTTCTTTTTAAGTTATTTCCATTTGGGATATATTTTTTCCTGTAAGCTTTAATATTTTTAGACGACTTTTTCCTATGTATCAATTATCATTCCAATTAGTAATCTCAATTTGCGATTATAATTTTAAGTTAGTTGTAGTAATAAGGTTAGGTTAGTCAAGTATTTTTAAGTTTTATAAGTTTCTTTAATTTTTCCGTCACCTTTTATTTTTCAACCATTTTTCTTTTTTCGACCTTTTTCGACGAACTCTTTTTCTTTCTTATTTCTCGCTATTCTAGTTTTAGGACATAGATTTTTATTCTACTTCTTATCTAAATTTCTTAAAATTACGAAAATTTATTTTAAGTGGTTAAATTGATAGACATCAAAATTTTCTGGTTCGTAGTAATAGTTAGATTTGTACGTGGACCGGGTTATTGGAGCCAAACAGTCCTCAATTATATTGAGACCAAACGAATCCTGCCCATCTGCTGCATCTTTTGGCTATTCGAAACGTGGGCAAAATCAGAAAAGTCTATTGATTGGATAACTTATTATAATTTTTCTTTCCTTTTAAAAACTAATAGGATATTCAGTGAATGCACCGAGCAAGACGTTCACCACCTTTTGTACGTTCACCACCTGTAACTAGATCAAGACATTTAGCAAATATTACTGCCGTTGATTTCTCTTTAGAATCGTCATCCAGTCGACCAAGTACTTCAGTTCAAATTTCCGATAATCCATTTAATGAACCCGACCTCACAATTGAGAATCCGGAGAATATTCAGGAACGATTCGTAGATCCTGAACCACTAAACTTTCCTCCGGAACCACCAATCATTCCAACAGAGATTGTTGAGGAACGAACCATTAAATCAGAATCCTCTAGTGATTCCGATTCAACAAATTCAATTATGGAGAATCTGGAACCTTTAAGTATGGAAGACCGAATGAGAGCTAAACGCACTGGCCAAGGTCACGCAATTACTCATCCAGACATTAATGCGCCAGATTATGAAATCAAAGGACAAATTCTACACATGGTGACTAATCAATGCCAATTTAGTGGTGCACCGAAGGAAGATCCAAATGAACATCTACGTACCTTTAATAGGATCTGCACACTATTTAAAATTCGAGAAGTGGAGGATGCACAGATATATCTCATGTTATTTCCCTGGACTTTAAAGGGAGAAGCAAAAGATTGGTTGGAATCGTTACCTGAAGGGGCGATTGATACATGGGACGTTTTAGTTGACAAATTTCTTAAACAATTCTTTCCGGCATCTAAAGCCGTAAGACTTCAAGCAGAAATTGTTACGTTTACACAGAAGCCAAATGAAACTCTATATGAGGCGTGGACAAGATATGGAAAGTTGTTAAGAGGATGTCCGTAACATGGTTTAGACACCTGTCAAATAGTACAAATATTCTACCAAGGATGCGACATCACTACAAGGAAAGACATAGATATAGCAGCTGGTGGTTCTATTATGAAGAAAACCGAAACTGATGCTTACAAAATTATTGATAATACTGCTTCCCACTCATATGAGTGGCACCAAGAAAAAGATATCGTTAGATCATCTAAAGCAGCTAGAGCCGATTCTAGCCATGACTTAGATTCCATTTCCGCAAAGATAGATGCTGTGGAGAGACGAATGGAAAAGATGACTAAAGATATTCACTCAATACGAATTAGTTGTGAGCAGTGTGGAGGACCACATTTGACAAAAGATTGTCTCAGTATTGAATTAACAATGGAACAAAGAGAGAATATTTCATACATAAACCAAAGGCCTGGAAATAATTATCAGAATAATTATCAACCGCCAAGACCGATTTACAATCAAAACCAGAATTATAACCGAAATATTCCATACAACAACCAACAAGGTCCTAGCAATCAACAAGTATCCAATAATACTTACAACCAGCAAAGACCTAATTTTCAAAACAAACCACCACAACAAACCGATGATAAAAAGCCGAATTTAGAAGATATGATGACGAAGCTAGTTGAAACTCAAACGCAGTTTTTCACATCTCAAAAACAAACCAATGAACAAAATGCTCAAGCATTTAGAAATCAACAAGCTTCTATTCAAAACTTGGAACAAGAAGTAAGTAACCTAGCAAGGTTAATAGGTGAAAGAAAACCGGGAAGTTTACCTAGTGATACAAACGCTAACCCCCGGAATGAAACAGCTAAAGCTATTACCACAAGAAGTGGTACAACACTTAAACCACCTGAAATACCTGTAACTTTTGATGAAGCTATTCCTACTCCACAAGAACCACAACCTGATCAAGATAAGGAAAAAGAACCGGTAGTTGAAAAGGTTAATGAAGATAACACAGTTAAGGCTAAACCTTATGTTAAACCATACCCACCACCACTTCCTTACCCGAGTAAAATGAAGAAAGAGAAACTTGAAGCCGAGCAATCCAAATTCTTGGATATGTTTAAACAGATAAATGTAAATCTTCCTTTCATTGATTTCATTTCAGGAATGCCTAGATATGCTAAATTCTTGAAAGATCTAATCTCAAATAGAAAGAAAATGGAAGAACTCTAGGTTGTTACTATGAATGCTAATTGTTCAGCAGTGCTGTTGAATAAGATACCAGAAAAACTATCTGATCCAGGAAGTTTCACAATTCCATGTTTTCTGGGTAGTCTTAGTTCAATAGAAGCATTAGCAGATTTAGGTGCTAGTATAAATCTAATGCCATATTCACTATACGCTAAACTAGACCTTGGAGAATTGAAACCAACAAGAATAAGCATACAACTAGCCGATAGATCAATAAAATATCCTATAGGGATAATGGAGAACATGCTAGTTAAAGTTGGTACTTTAGTATTTCCAGTAGATTTTGTTGTTTTGGACATGGAAGAAGATTCTCAAGTTCCTCTCATATTAGGAAGACCATTCTTAAACACGGCTAAAGCAATGATAGACGTGTTCGGTAAGAAATTGACCCTAAGTATAGAGGATGAGAGTGTTACCTTTTCAGTTGATAGAGCAATGCAACAACCGCAATCTGCAGATGATACATGTTATTATATTCAAACTATAGATGCACATGCAGAATTATTAGAAGAATTTTCAGAATTACAAGGAACAGGAGAATGTTCTTTAGGAGAAGGTAATGAACCAATTGATGAAGCTGAAATGTTAGCTACACTTATAGCTAATGGATATGAACCAACAACAGAAGAAATTCAAATGCTAAAAGAAGAAGACAGATATCGATATAAATCATCGATAGAAGAACCTCCGAAATTAGAGTTAAAGCCACTTCCAAACCATTTGGAATACTCTTATTTACATGGTGAATCTGAATTACCTGTAATAATATCGTCTTCTCTTACTGAAAATGAGAAATCACAACTCATTTCTGTGTTGAAAGCTCATAAACCAGCCATTGCATGGAAGATTCATGATATTAAAGGAATAAGTCCTTCGTATTGCACACATAAAATCCTTATGGAAGAAGGTCATAAAACGTATGTGCAACGCCAACGAAGACTAAATCCTAATATGCAAGATGTAGTTAAGAAAGAGATTATTAAACTGCTAGACGCAGGTCTAATTTATCCAATCTCTGATAGTCCATGGGTAAGCCCAGTTCAATGCGTGCCTAAGAAGGGTGGCATGACTGTCATTACAAATGAGAGAAATGAGCTTATTCCTACTAGGACTGTAACAGGATGGCGTGTGTGTATTGATTATAGAAAATTAAATGACGCCACCAGAAAAGATCACTTTCCCTTACCCTTCATAGATCAAATGTTGGAAAGATTAGCCGGAAACAGTTATTATTGTTTTCTAGATGGATTTTCCGGATATTTTCAAATTCCAATAGCACCCGAGGACCAAGAGAAAACCACATTCACGTGCCCTTATGGTACTTTTGCTTACAAACGCATGCCATTTGGACTTTGCAATGCCCCTGCAACCTTTCAAAGGTGTATGATGGCATTTTTTCATGACATGATAGAAGAATGCATGGAAGTTTTCATGGATGACTTTTCAGTCTTCGGTGATACATTTGAATCATGTCTAGTTAATCTGGAACGAATGCTTATTAGATGCGAACAATCAAATCTAGTTCTTAATTGGGAGAAATGCCATTTCATGGTTAAAGAAGGCATCGTTCTTGGTCATAAAATTTCAAAAGAAGGAATTGAAGTGGATAGAGCTAAAGTAGATGTAATTGCTAAACTTCCACATCCCACCAATGTTAGGGGAGTTAGGAGTTTTCTAGGGCATGCCGGTTTTTACCGACGTTTCATAAAAGATTTTTCTAAAATTGCCACTCTTATGAATAAACTCCTAGAAAAAGATGCTCCATTCATCTTTTCAGATGAATGTATCAAATCTTTTAATATTCTTAAAGAGAAACTCACTAATGCGCCGATCATGATAACACCAAATTGGAATCTACCATTTGAACTAATGTGCGATGCAAGTGATTTTGCAATGGGAGCCGTTTTAGGACAAAGGATTGAAAAACGATTCCAACCTATATATTATGCTAGTAAGACATTACAAGGAGCACAAACGAACTATACAACTACTGAAAAAGAACTCCTTGCTATTAACTTTGCTTTTGACAAATTTCGATCATATCTCGTTCTAGCAAAAACGGTGGTCTATACCGACCATTCTGCTCTTAGATACCTATTTTCAAAACAAGATGCTAAACCAAGATTAATCCGTTGGATCTTACTCTTACAAGAGTTTGATATTGAAATCCGAGATAAAAGAGGAGCAGAAAATCTCGCCGCTGATCATCTTTCTCGTCTTGAAAATCCTGAGTTAGAAGTTCTAAATGAATCGGCCATACAAGACAACTTTCCTGATGAATATATATTGAAGATAGATTATAAAGAAATTCCATGGTTTGCAGACTATGCAAACTACTTAGTTTGTGGATTCCTTGAAAAAGGATTATCGTACCAAAAACGAAAGAAATTCTTCAATGATATAAAACACTATTTCTGGGAAGATCCACATTTGTTTAAAAGTTGTCCAGATGGAATAATACGCCGATGTGTATTTGGAGATGAAGCCAGTAAAATATTAAACCATTGTCACACAGGACCAACAGGAGGGCATTATGGGCCTCAACTAATAGCAAGAAAAGTTTATGATGCTGGATTCTATTGGCCTACAATTTACAAAGACGCACACCTTCTTTGCAAATCCTGTGATGCTTGTCAAAGGGCCGGAAAAATAAGTCAACGTGATGAAATGCCACAAAATGTCATCCAAGTATGTGAAGTATTTGACATTTGGGGTATTGACTTTATGGGTCCATTTCCAAAATCTCATAATAATCTATATATACTCGTAGCCATTAATTATGTATCTAAATGGGCGGAAGCACAAGCTCTCCCAACTAACGATGCACGAGTTGTAGTCAACTTTTTAAAATGTCTTTTTGCAAGGTTTGGAACACCGAAAGCTTTAATAAGTGATCGGGGTACTCATTTCTGTAATAATCAACTTTAGAAAGTTCTTAAAAGATATGGAGTAACTCATAAAATCTCCACCGCATATCATCCACAAACAAGTGGACAAGTTGAAAATACCAATCGAGCTTTAAAACGTATTCTAGAGAAAACCGTAGGATCAAATCCGAAGGAATGGTCCATTAAATTGGAGGATGCACTCTGGGCTTTTAGAACAGCCTACAAAACTCCAATTGGAACCACACCTTTTAGACTTGTTTATGGAAAAGCATGTCATCTTCCAGTAGAAATTGAACACAAAGCATTTTGGGCTTTGAAGGCATGTAATCTTGATTTACATGAAGCTGGACGTTTACGATTAAGTCAACTAAACGAATTAGAAGAATTAAGACATGAAGCATACGATAATTCATTAATCTATAAAGAAAGAACGAAGAAATGGCATGATAAAATAATCAGAAGTTTAAAAGAATTTAAAGAAGGAGACAGAGTTCTTCTTTTCAATTCACGATTCAAGCTATTTCCTGGAAAATTGAAATCAAGATGGTCTGGACCATTCATAGTCAAAAGAGTTTTCCCATACGGAATAGTAGAATTGATAAATTCAAATGGGATTGAATTTAAAGTTAATGGTCACAGAGTTAAACACTACATACATGGTCCGATGGAAGTCGACAACGAAGTTAATCACAATTTCGACACCACAGCTAACTAAGTGTGGGGAGAATCAAGTCTTTAAAGGATAATATGTATTTCTGTTAGAATTAGATTGTCTGTTTTCGTGTAGTTCTCGAAAATGGAACCCGAATGGTCTTTCCCTAGCAGACCCTAAAGAACTAGTCTTCTCCCCCCATTCTGAATTTTTATTTTTTTTAGGAAATGAAGACTGCCTGTGGACTAAACCATGGTCTAATGCTACACGCTTTGATCACTAAACGTAATAATGACACACTTCTAAGTGAAATAGTATCAGTAATCAGAGAAAGAATGGACGGAGTTAGAAAAGAATCCAGATGCGAAGATAATAAGTTACAATTTGGTAAAGGAAAATCAAAATCCGCAGCGAAAAGAAGAGCACGACACCTAGAAAGATGTTACAAATGCGGAAAATGGTCACATGGAGGTAAATGTTCAAATAATCAAACCTATTCAAATACCGAATTTGTTACTTTATGCAGAGACGGACCGTTCATATGTTTAGAAGAAAAGACACTGAATGCTCGTGGTTACGCCTATGTAGCTATGGAAAACCAATTAAACCGACTATCTTATGAATGTGATAGATCATATAACTAAGAAATCTATTTCACAGGTAAGTCTGTACAATTTTTATTTTATTTTATTTTTTTTATTTTTAACCTTTTGATAATAAACGCTACTTTGTTCGCTATAAAGTATTAAATTGGTATTGAATAAAATTAGGTTTGGCGACCGAAATTATTGATATCATTCAAAAATTTATTACATCACTGCAAAATTTAACGTTTATTCTTAAGGTATAAATATCTTTAATCAATCAACCCAAAATATTTCAAAAATTCGTCATGAGTTAAATTAGGTCTTGGAACCGAAATTACTTTACCGAAAAGAGGGGCGCATATTTTTGATAATATTTGATTGATTAAAGTGGGATAAAAAGCAAAAAAAAAAAGATTTTTAATTTTATTTTTACCATGTTTTTAAAATTAATATTTAAATCTTAATTTAATATTATAAACTTTGTAAAATCAATATATTTAAAATTGTGAATATTTGAAAAATTAATATAAGTTTGGTGTGAATTTATAATATGAATTTTTAAATTAAGTTTGGTGTGAATTTTTATTTTTTTATGCATTTCAAATTTTAAGTTTGGTGTGAATTTTTAATATTAATTTTGAATTTTATATTTAAATTGTGTGAATTTAAAAACAAAAATTTACTTTATTTCATTAAGTTAAAAATATGATTTTTAAAATTCGTCGTAAGTTGAAGACTAGGTCTTTAAACCGAAATTGCTTTACCCGAGGGAGGGACGAGAACTTTTATTATCATTATTTTTAATCTTATTGAATTAAAGTATGCCAAAAACATTAAAAAAACCCAAAAATCTTAGCTTTTAAAACAATCGCTACAAAAAAAGACAAATTTTAAAATTTTGTCGAGGGACGGACTAGGACATCGATCCGAAACGACCTCGTCCTAAATAACAAGGGAAACAAAATTTTAAAATTAATTACTTAATTGTTTTAATTAATATAAGATTGTTAAAAAAAAAAAAAAGCAAACTCCGCAACTCGCGGAGTTTGAAGCTTTAAACACCGCGAGTCGCGGGAGGATCGGATTACAGAAAAAAAAAAAGAGCTGAAACAGTTCAGTCCACACAAAACCCACAGAAAACACTGCGAAAATACTCCACAAAAACCCGAAAAATACACCCCAAAATTACAATTTTTAACCGTTAATCATCAAGTCTTTTACTAAAATCATGTTGAGAAGGATGCTATCAAGGAATTACTCACGAAAAACGGTAAATTTCTACACCTAAACACCATTTAATCCGAAATTAGTGTTCTTGAGCAATTTTTTCCCCAATTTGATTTTGATGCTTTTTAGTGTAATTATGCTTAAATTGTTTATGTATTATGCTTGTATAACCTAGATTGATGCTATTTAACATGATTAGAAGCCTTAAACTTCAAATTTTGAGTAATCTAGGGTTTGTGTTCTTGAGCAAATTTGGGGCTTTTTGATATAAACAGGTTATGACCGATTTTTGTCATGAATTGTTGCTAAATTAAGTAGTGTAACATGTTTAGGTAGTTAAATGATCCAAACTTTGAGCCTAAACATGATTTTGAGAATTAAAGTGGACTTTTTCAAGTCTAAAATTCATGAACTTAATTTTTGAGAGATAATGCCATTTGAAACTTGTTTAATTGCTAGTAATGATTATTTTGACATGTTATTTGAGTTGAATGCTTATGAACTTGGCGAACATTTTCGTATATGCTTATTTGAAAAAGTGTAGATTTGATAAAAATGTGAAAATAAGCTTAAGTTTGATATAAATTGATCATGTCATTGTAATTATTTTGATTGATGATTTTGCTGACACTAATGCATATTTGGATGCAAAAAAATTGTGTTTGATGTGTTTTGCAGACTGAAAGGGGTGAATCTTCATCCCAAGCTCGCAATGCTCCTGCTGAGAATGCGGAACAACAGGAGGTGGATAACTACTACAAGCAGGATATACCTCATCCAGTCATGACATTTTCTGATATGCACTTGGAAGAGTTGCACCCGAACCTGAGATTTGACAGACTTTGGATAGATTATCCAAAATACCAAAGGGGTTTGCATACTCTTCATTCTAAAGTTGTTGAGGTACCTAGGGTCATAGAATGGGGACCCTTAGAAGCTGTAGAATTGGCCGGGCCAATTAGGGAATTACTTGCACAGAGGTATGGTAATTCTACTTTTAATGACTGGGTACGTTTATTCACCATGCGTAGACCTGTATATAAGTATGGTGTGAAGAATTGTTGTGTAGTATAGAGTTGAATGATCGGGTAGCTAGTTTAACCGATCAATCTTTTATTAGATTTTTGTTAGGAGGTTCGATGCGCCACATGTCTTTACTAGACATGGCTCAGGCTTTACGTATATATACGCCTGAGGAGTTAGCATCTGCCGATTGTAGATGGTTGATACTAAATGGTAGAAAGATAGATGAAAATTTTGATACACACGGTGTGTGGAGTCAAATGACAAGCCATCACCGTTTCAAAGGGGGAAATTACTCTTATTTGGATATAGATAGAGCTGAATTAAGAGTAATTCATAGGTTTTTAGCTAATTCGATTACACAAAGGGGTAAGAACAAGGAAAAGGTAAATGAACAGGATTTGTTTTACCATATGTGTATTCGAGACCCACAAAGCGATGTAAGTATACCGTATTGTGTGGGTTATTATTTATCAGCTATGGTTAGGGGGATGAGACCACATAGCATAATAGGAGGTGGTATTTTTATTACTTTGATTGCTGAATATCTCGGTGTGGATATAAGTCGGGGGGGATTATTAGTGGAAGAACCAGAACCCCGCGATACTATAGGTTTAAATGTATACCATGGTGCGAAAGTTTTGAAGAGGCGAAATAACGCCGTAGTACAATACCATGGTAGACATCCACAGGTTGAGAGAAAACAACAGCAAGGTAATGTAGGAGGGGAAATGAGATGCAAGAAATGCAAAGGTTTATAGCTTCACAGGAGTACGAAAATGCTAGACAGAGAGCATTTGAAGATTGGCAAGTTCATCAGAACCAAATCATAGCTCATTGCCAACATATAGGTAGAAACTATATTCCTACACCGAAACCCATATTCCCTCCCTGGTCTATAGAGATGCAACCACCGTATCCTACGTATAACCCTGCCGAAGCATTCTATAGCACCTATGGTTATGATTGGAACCCCTATTGGTATCAATATCATCCCTAGTCTACTTAGTTTTATTTATTTTGTAATTTGTAATGTTGATACGTTTAATACTTATGTTAATATTGTAATAGTTTTTATAATTTTCTAACTTTTATTCTTAGATTTTAATAATTTTTGAATGTGGGGTAATATACCAAACTTCAAAAATATGTATATATGTTTGCAGTTTATCTTATGTACACAACAGGGTAAAACAACGCATTTTCAAAGACTGGCATTAAGTTCAGCAAAAGCAACTAATTTTGACGACAAGATGCAAAATATATGTGAAATAACAACAAGACGGAATGAACAAATGATGTGCACCATTTATCATTCAGCAAACAAACGCCAATATATTTGGAAACTTTGGTAAAAATTTAATCATTTTCACACAAATCACCCTCAATAATTTAAATTGTTACTGATTTCTTGCAAATGAGGGCATTGCAAGATCTTAAATGTGGGAAGGGGTTAAATTCTTTCGAATTTTAAAATTTTTACTTTATACACTTGGTTACCATTAAAAATGCTAGTAAAGCAGTAGTTGTATTAGAATCTAGTGCTCTCTGATAATAAAGAACAGCCCTAGTCTTATATACTGACTACCCAATTTTAGTAAAATTTTAGAAAATTTTCAATTAAATGAACTCAAAATCATGTTTATACATATTTATGAACGATAAAACTAGGTTTTAACACCGAAATTATTGTTACCTCGGAAAGGACATAAATTGAGAAACAAACCAAAATGTTAAAATTCATTTAAAATGGAATAGAGGACGATAAAAAGGAAAATAAAAGCCAAGTGTGGGAAAATTTACCAAGTTATTCACAACATATATCACATATTTTTGTACAAATAACTGAAAATACTTTTGCTTTGGACTAAACTAAAAAGTTTTACCTGATTTACTGTAAGAAAGATGGATCTACACGATGAATCAATTCCATCATAAAAAGGAAGTAAAGTCTTCCGAAAAAGAAACGCGCTTCTTGATTTAGGTCAAGAAGTTGTCGTCCAGACCAGCTGTAGGTTGACGAAAAATCTAGAAAAGTCATCACTAAAATCAGCAGGAAATCCACGGACCTCAGCATTAAACAGGGTCGCCAAGTGGTCAGATTTATCCTAACCATGAGAAGGATTTATCTCATAAAATGGGGGGGCACCATGCAAATTAGCTGGATAAGACTAATGAATCAGATCCCCAGAAAGGATAATCTCCTTAAAAGATCAAAAATCAGCTTTTAAGCCTGATATTACTCAATCCTTGAGATTGACCTTAAAGATTGAGAATTCAAACTCATGGAATTCAATGATATCTAAACTCGAGATTGAACAAGAAAATATTTTGATCAAAGATAAAACCGATTTGTTTTCTGAAAACCCATTTTCAATGCGTTCATTACCATTGAACGTAAAATCCTAGGAATTCACCTGGAGTTCATTAGGTCACCTGAACTAAATCGGGTGTCAACCGTAAGAATGGTGGTTGTATAGCATGGTCAAAGACAGGATCTTGTGCCAGACCGAAAAATCATAAGGGTGAGCTTTACTATTGCTCCTACCAAGGATAGTAATTGCGTCCGACACGTTATAGACCATAATTAAAAGCATGTCAGGGGACATTGCCTTAACAGTTGCTTGTTCAACGCTTTCCTTTACAACCGGACGGTAGTTTACCAAAAGGTAATATACGGGACAAGTAAACTGGACGTGTTGCTTTCCAAATACAAGGTTAGCAAGTAGGTGACACAAAACCGCAAGTTTTGAGCTAAAATTTTCAAATCTGAAACCCACCAAACCCACAAAAATATTTTGCAAACACCGGTAAAGGGTTATTCCGGAAAACTTATCTAGGGTAAAAACTAGATTTAATTTTCAAAAGATCAAATGTTTTCATAAAGATCCAATTTCCTTAATGGATCTAAATTTTTATAGTCATGTGGGACTGTAAACCATATCGTTACTACCATTGTTTATACCGCCGTATAGAAATCACTGATGTACAAAGTGTGAAGAATAAAGAAGTGATTCTAGTATTTCAAGACGATATTGCTTGAGAACAAGCAACGCTCAAGTGTGGGAATATTTGATAATGCTAAAAACGAACATATATTTCATAGCATTATTCCTCAAGAAAGACAAGCTTTTAGTTGCAATTGTTCTATTTACAAGTGATATTCGTTTAAATAATAAAAGGTGAAGACAAAAGACAGATTCGACGAATTGAAGACGCAAACGACCAAAAAGCTCAAAAGTACAAAATACAATCAAAGAGGTTCCAATTATTGATAAGAAACGTCTCGAAATTACAAGAGTACAAGATTCAAAATGCAAAGTACAAAATATAAAATTGTACGCAAGGACGTTCGAAAATCCGGAACCGGGACCACAGTCAACTCTCAACGCTCGACGCAACGGACTAAAAATTACAAGTTAACTATGTATATAAATATAATATAATATATAATTAATTATATTAATTATATATATATATTATATTTATAAATAAATCGTCGGCAAGAAAGACTCCAAAAGCTGGTGAGCTGTATTTACAAACTCCGCGACTCACGGAGTTTGAAGGCAAAATAGGCCGCGAGTCGCGGAGCCCCAAAATTTGAAACTCCCTATAAAGCCAACCGAATTCTGATCATTTTTCATCCATCATATATCCATCTCTCTATATATATCGTATATATTTATATTTATATTTTAATTTTAATTTTAATCATAATAATAAGGGTATGTTAGCGAATGTTGTAAGGGTGTAAGTCAAAATTCTGTCCGTGTAACGCTACGCTATTTTTAATCATTGTAAGTTATGTTCAACCTTTTTACATTAATGTCTCGAAGCTAAGTTATTATTATGCTTATTTAATCCGAAGTAATCATGATGTTGGGCTAATTACTAAAATTGGGTAATTGGGCTTTGTACCATAATTGGGGTTTGGATAAAAGAACGACACTTGTGGATATTAGACTATGGGCTATTAATGGGTTTAATATTAACTAAACAATACCTTGTTAATTTAATATACAAACTTATAATTCGACATATTTATATATAACCACATACGCTTGACTGGGTACGGTGGGCGGGATATCTATAAATACCAATAATTATTCATTTTACCGGACACGGAACTGGATTAATAGTTAATAGACTTGTTGAAACAGGGGTGAATTACATTCAAGGGTAATTGGTGTAATTGTTAACAAAGTAGTAAAACCTTGGTTTACACGCAGTCGATAACCTGGTGTATTCATTAAACAAAGTATTAAAACCTTGTTACAATTCGAATCCCCAATTAGTTGAAATATTTGACTTCGGGAATAAGAATAATTTGACGAAGGCTTTCGCTCTTTATATTTATGACTGATGGACTATTATGGACAAATCCGTATGGACATATTAAATAATCCAGGACAAAGGACAATTAACCCATGGGCATAAAACTAAAATCAACACGTCAAACATCATGATTACGGAAGTTTAAATAAGCATAATTCTTTTATTTCATATTTAATTTCCTTTATTTTATATTTAATTGCACTTCTAATTATCGCATTTTTATTGTTATTGTATTTAATTGCACTTTTAATTATCGTAATTTTTAATTATCGCAAGTTTATTTTATCGCATTTTTATTATTCGCAATTTCATTATCGTTATTTACTTTACGCTTTAATTTAAGTCTTGTATTTATTTTTAATATTTTACATTTGGTTTTAACTGCGACTAAAGTTTTAAAATCGACAAACCGGTCATTAAACGGTAAAAACCCCCCTTTATAATAATAATATTACTTATATATATATTTGTATTTTTATAAAAGTAAACTAATATAGCGTTAAGCTTTGTTTAAAGATTTCCCTATGGAACGAACCGGACTTACTAAAAACTACACTACTGTACGATTAGGTACACTGCCTATAAGTGTTGTAGCAAGGTTTAAGTATATCCATTCTATAAATAAATAAATATCTTGTGTAAAATTGTATCGTATTTAATAGTATTTCCTGTAAAAATATAAGCTATTTCGTATACCCCGCTGCATACATCAGAAACTCACTAATGCGCCGATCATGATAACTCCAAATTGGAATCTACCGTTTGAACTAATGTGCGATGCAAGAGATTTTGCAATGGGAGCCGTTTTAGGACAAAGGATTGAAAAACTATTTCAACCTATATATTATGCTAGTAAGATGTTACAAGGAGCACAAACAAATTACACAACCACTGAAAAAGAACTCCTTGCTATTGTCTTTGCTTTTGACAAATTTCGTTCATATCTCGTTCTAGCTAAAACGGTGGTCTATACTGACCATTCTGCTCTTAGATACCTATTTTTGAAACAAGATGCCAAACCAAGATTAATCCGTTGGATCTTACTCTTACAAGAGTTCGATATTGAAATCCGTGATAAAAGAGGAGCAGAAAATCTCGCCGCTGATCATCTTTCTTGTCTTGAAAATCCTGAATTAGAAGTTCTAAATGAATCGACCATACAAGACAACTTTCCTGATGAATATCTATTGAAGATAGATTATAATGAAATTCCATGGTTTGCAGACTATGCAAACTACTTAGTATGTGGATTCCTTGAAAAAGGATTATCGTACCAAAAACGAAAGAAATTCTTCAGTGATATAAAACACTATTTTTGGGAAGATCCACATTTGTTTAAAAGTTGTCCAGATGGAATAATACGCCGATGTGTATTCGGAGATGAAGCCAATCAAATCTTAAACCATTGTCACACAGGACCAATAGGAGGGCATTATGGGCCTCAACTAACAGCAAGAAAAGTTTACGATGCTGGATTCTATTGGCCTACAATTTACAAAGACGCACACCTTCTTTGCAAATCCTGTGATGCTTGTCAAAGGGCCGGAAAAATAAGTCAACGTGATGAAATGCCACAAAATGTCATTCAAGTCTGTGAAGTATTTGACATTTGGGGTATTGACTTTATGGGTCCATTTCCAAAATCTCATAATAATCTCTACATTCTCGTTGCCATTGATTATGTATCTAAATGGGCGGAAGCACAAGCTCTCCCAACTAACGATGCACGAGTTGTAGTCAACTTTTTAAAACGTCTTTTTGCAAGGTTTAGAACACCGAAAGCTTTAATAAGTGATCGGGGTACTCATTTTTGTAATAACCAACTTGAGAAAGTTCTCAAAAGATATGGAGTAACTCATAAAATCTCCACCGCATATCATCCACAAACAAGTGGACAAGTTGAAAATACCAACCGAGCTTTGAAACGTATTCTAGAGAAAACCGTAGGATCAAATCCGAAGGAATGGTCCATTAAATTGGAGGATGCACTATGGGCTTTTAGAACAGCCTACAAAACTCCAATTGGAACCACACCTTTTAGACTCGTTTATGGAAAAGTATGTCATCTTCCAGTAGAAATTGAACACAAAGCATTTTGGGCTTTGAAGACATGTAATCTTGATTTACATGAAGCCGGACGTCTACGATTAAGTCAATTAAATGAATTAGAAGAACTAAGACATGAAGCATACAAAAATTCATTAATCTATAAAGAAAGAACAAAGAAATGGCATGATAAAAGAATAAGAAGTTCAAAAGAATTTAAGGAAGGAGACAGAGTTCTTCTTTTCAATTCACGATTCAAACTATTTTCTGGAAAATTGAAATCAAGATGGTCTGGACCATTCATAGTCAAAAGAGTTTTCCCATACGGAACAGTAGAATTAATAAGTTCAAATGGGATTGAATTTAAAGTTAATGGTCACAGAGTTAAACATTACATGGATAGTCCGATGGAAGTCGACAACGAAGTTAATCACAATTTCAACACCACAGCTAACTAAGTGTGGGGAGAATTAAGTCTTAAAAGGATAATATGTATTTCTGTTAGAGTTAGATTTTCTGTTTTCGTATAGTTCTCGAAAATGGAACCCGAATGGTCTTTCCCTAGCAGACCTTAAAGAACTAGTCTTCTCCCCCCATTCTGAATTTTTATTTTTTTAGGTTTTTACGAAATGAAGACTTCCTGTGAACTAAACCATGGTCTAATGCTACACGCTTTGATCACTAAACGTAATAATGACACACTACCGAGTGAACTGGTATCAGTAATCAGAGAAAAATTGGATGGAGTAAGAAAAGAATCCAGATGCGAAGATAATAAGTTACAATTTGGTAAAGGAAAATCAAAATCCGCAGCGAAAAGAAGAGCACGACACCTTGAAAAATGTCACAAATGCGGAAAATGGTCACACGAAGGTAAATGTTCAAATAATCAAACCTATTCAAACACCGAATTTGTTAATTTATGCAGAGATGGACCGTTCATATGTTTAGAAGAAAAAACATTAAATGCTCGAGGTTACGCCTATGTAGCCATGGAAAATCAATTAGTCCGACTATCTTATGAGTGGGCTAGAGCATATCACTAAGAAATCTATTTCACAGGTAAGTTTGTACAGTTTTTATTTTTATTTTTATTTTTATTTTTATTTTTAACCTTTTGATAATAAACGCTAATTTTTTCGTTATAAAGTATTAAATTGGTATTCAATAAAATTAGGTCTTGCGACCGAAATTATTGATATCATACAAAAATTTATTACATAACTGCGAAATTTAACATTTATTCTTAAGGTATAAATATCTTTAATCAATCAACTCAAAATATTTCAAAAATTCGTCATGAGTTAAATTAGGTTATGGAACCGAAATTACTTTACCGAAAAGAGGGGCGCATATTTTTGATAATATTTGATTGATTAAAGTGGGATAAAAGCCAAAAAGATTTTTAATTTTATTTTTACCATATTTTTAAAATTAATATTAAATTAATATTGTGCAATTTTTAAAATTAATATATTTAAAATTGTAAATATTTGAAAAATTAATATTTTTAATATAAGTTTGTATGTATAAAAACAAAAATATAATATAAGTTTGGTGTGAATTTTTAATATTAATTTTGAATTTTATGCATTTTAAATTTAAGTTGTGTGAATTTAAAAACAAAAATTTACTTTATTTCGCTAAGTTAAAAATATGATTTTTAAAATTCGTCGTGAGTTGAAGACTAGGTCGTTGAACCGAAATTGCTTTACCCGAGGGAGGGACGAGAACTTTTATTATTATTATTTTTAATCTTATTGAATTAAAGTATGCCAAAAACATTAAAAAAAAATCTTTGCTTTTAAAACCGCGCTTTAAATTGACAAATTTTAAAATTTTGTCGAGGGACGGATTAGGACATCGTTCCGAAACGACCTCGTCCTAAATAACAAGGGAAACAAAATTTTAAAATTAATTAATTAATTGTTTTATAAGTTAGGATTTTTATAAAAAAAAAAATACAAACTCTGCTACTCACGGAGTTTGAAGGGGAAATTCACAGCGACTCGCGGAGTTTGTAAATTCCAGAAAAAAATAAAACGTAAAAACATATCAGTCCCCAACAAAACCACACCACAAAACTGCGAAAACACAGCGAAAAACACACACAAAATTCGTAATTTTTGGCCATTTTTCATCAAATCTTTCACAAAATCATGTTAAGAAGAATGCTATCAAGGAATTACTCAAGAAAAACGGTAAATTTCTACACCTAAACACCCTTTAATCCGAAAATTAGTGTTCTTGAGCAATTTTATACCCAATTCGATTTTGATGCTTTTTAGTGTAATTATGCTTAAATTGCTTGTGTATTATGCTTGTATAACCTAGATTGATGCTATTTAACATGATTAAAATCCTTAAACTTCAAATTTTGAGTAATCTAGGGTTTGTGTTCTTGAGCAATTTGGGGCTTTTTGATATAAACAGGTTATGGCCGATTTTTGTCATGAATTATTGCTAAATTAAGTAGTGTAACATGTTTAGGTAGTTAAATGATCCAAACTTTGAGCCTAAACATTATTTTTGAGAATTAAAGTGGACTTTTTCAAGTCTAAAATTCTTGAACTTGATTTTTGAGAGATAATGCCATTTAAACTTGTTTAATTACTAATAATGATTATTTTGACATGTTATTTGAGTTGAATGCTTATGAACTTGGTGAACATTTTCGTATATGCTTATTTGAAAAAGTGTAGATTTGATAAAAATATGAAAATGAGCATAAGTTTGATATAAATTGAACATGTCATTGTAATTATTTTGATTGATGATTTTGCTGACACTAATGCATATTGGATGCACAAAAATTGTGTTTGATGTGTTTTGCAGACTGAAAGGGGTGAATCTTCATCCCAAGCTCGCATTGCTCCTCCTGAGAATGCGAAACAACAGGATGTTGATAACTATTACAAACAAGATATACCTCATCCAGTTATGACATTTTCAGATATGCACGTGGAAAATTTGCACCCGAACTTGAGATTAGACAGACGTTGGATAGATTATCCAAAATACCAAAGGGCCTTGCACACTCTTCATTCTAAAGCTGTTGAAGTACCTAGGGTAATAGAATGGGAATCGTTAGAAGCCGTAGGATTGGGCGAACGGATTAGAGAATTACTTACACAGAGGTATGGTAATTCTACTTTTAACGATTGGGTACGATTATTCAACATGCGTAGACCTGTATATAAAGTATGGTGTGAAGAATTATTGTGTAGTATAGAAATAAATGATCGAGTAGCTAGTTTAACCGATCGAACTTTTATTAGATTTTTGTTAGGAGGTTCGATGCGCCACATGTCTCTACTAGACATGGCTCAGGCCTTACGTATATATACACCTAAGGAGCTAGCATCTGCCGATTGTCGAGGGTTGATATTAATTGGTAGGAAGATTGATGAAAATTTTGATACGCATGGTGTATGGAGTCAAATGACTAGCCATCACCGATTTAAAGGGGGAAATTACTCATATTTGGATATAGATAGAGCTGAGTTAAGAGTAATTCACAGGTTTCTAGCGAACTCGATTACACAGCGAGGTAAAAATAAGGAAAAGGTAAATGAGCAAGATTTATTTTACCACATGTGTATTCGAGACCCAAAAAGCGCTGTAAGTATATCTTATTGTGTGGGTTATTATTTATCAGCTATGGTTAGGGGGATGAGACCGCACAGTATAATAGGAGGTGGTATATTTATTACATTAATTGCTGAGTATCTCGATGTGGATATAAGTCGGGGGCGATTATTAATCGAAGAACCAGAACCCCACAATACAATTGGTTTAAATGTATATCATGGTGCTAAGGTTTTGAAGAGGCGAAATAACGCCGCAGTACAATATAATGGAAGACATCCACAGGTTGAAAGAAATCAACAGCCAGGTAATGTGGGAGGGGGAAATGAAATGACAGAAATGCAAAGGTTTATAGCTTCACAAGAGTATGAAAATGCTAGACATCGAGCATTTGAAGATTGGAAAGTTCATCAAAACCACATCATAGCTCATTGCCAACATATAGGTAGACACTATATTCCTACTCCAAAGCCCGTATTTCCTCCATGGTCTATAGAGATCCAACCACCGTATCCTACTTATAACCCAGCTGAAGCATTTTATAACACATACGGTTATGCATGGAACCCCTACTGGTATCAGTAACAACCCTAGTTTATTTAGTTTTATTTATTTTATTTTTGTAATGTTACTACATTTAGCACTTATGTTGATATTGTAATAGTTTTTATAATTTTCTAACTTTTATTAGATTTTAATAATTTTTGAATGTGGGGTAATATACCAAACTTCAAAAATATGTATATATGTTTGCAGTTTATCTTATGTACACAACAGGGTAAAACAACGCATTTTCAAAGACTGGCATTAAGTTCAGCAAAAGCAACTAATTTTGACGACAAGATGCAAAATATATGTGAAATAACAACAAGACGGAATGAACAAATGATGTGCACCATTTATCATTCAACACAAACAACAATATGTTTGGAAACTTTGGTAAAATTTAATCATTTTTCTACGCTAATCACCCTCAATAATTTAAATTGTTACTGATTTCTTGCAAATGAGGGCATTGCAAGATCTTAAGTGTGGGAAGGGGTTAAATTCTTTCGAATTTTAAAATTTTTACTTTATACACTTGGTTACCATTAAAAATACTAGTAACGCAGTAGTTATATTAGAATCTAGTGCTCTCTGATAACAAAGAACAGCCCTTGTCTTATATACTGACTACCCAATTCTAGTAAAAATTTTCAATTAAATGAACTCAAAATCATGTTTATACATATTTATGAACGATAAAACTAGGTGTTAACACCGAAATTGTCGTTACCTCGGAAAGGACATGAATTGAGAAACAACCCAAAATATTAGAATTCATTTAAAATGGAATAGAGGAGAATAAAAAGGCACAAAAAGGAAAAATTAAAGCCAAGTGTGGGAAAAATTAGCAAGTTATTTTGGAACATATATCATATATTTCTGTAACAAATAACTGAAGATATTTTTGCTTTGAACTAATCTAATCAGTTTTACCCGGTAAATTGTAATATATTTGAAAGAAAGATGGAGCTACACGATGAATCAATTCCATCATTAAAAGGAAGTAAAGTCTTCCGAAAAATAAACGCGCTTCTTGATTTAGGTCATGAAGTTGTCGTTCAGACCAGCTGTAGGTTGACGAAAAATCTAGAAAAGTCATCACTAAAATCAGCAGAAAATCCACGGACCTCAACATCAAACAGGGTCGCCAAGTGGTCAGACTTATCCTAACCATGAGAGGATCTGTCTCGTACAATGGGGGGCACCGTGCAAATTAGCTTGATAAGACTAATGAATCAGATCCCCAGAAAGGATAATCTCCTTAAAAGATCAAAAATCAGCTTTTAAGACTGATATTACTCAATCCTTGAGATTGACCTTAAACATTGAGAATTCAAACTCATGGAATTCGATAATATCTAAACTCGAGCTTGAACGAGAAAATATTTTGATCAAAATTACAAACCGATTTATTTTCTGAAAACCCATTTTCAATGCGTTCATTACCATTGAACGTAAAATCCTAAGAATTCACCTGGAATCCATTAGGTCACTTAAACCAAATCGGGTGTCAACCGTAAGAATGGTGGTTGCATAGCATGGTCAAAGATAGGACCTTGTACCAGACCGAAAAATTATAAGGGTGAGCTTTACTATTGCTCCTACAAAGGATAGTAATTGCGTACGACACGTTATAGACCATAATTAAAAGTATGTCAGGGGACATTGTCTTAACAGTTGCTTGTTCAACGCTTTTCTTTACAACCGGACGGTAGTTTACCGAAAGGTAATATACGGAGCAAGTATACTGGACGTGTTGTTTTCCTAATACAAGGTTAGCAAGTGGGTGACACAAAACCGCAAGTTTTGTGCTAAAATTTTAAAATCTGAAACCCACTAAACCCACAAAAAGAATTTGCAAACACCGGTGAAGGGTTATTCTGGAAAACTTATCTAGGGTAAAACTAGATTTAATTTTCAAAAGATCAAATGTTTTCATAAAGATCCAATTTCCTTAATGGATCTAAATTTTTATAGTCATGTGGGACTGTAAACCACATCGTTACTACCATTGTTTATACCGCCGTAAAGAAATCACTGATGTACAAAGTGTGAAGAATAAAAAAGTGATTCTAGTATTTCAAGACTATATTGCTTGAGGACAAGCAACGCTCAAGTGTGGGAATATTTAATAATGCTAAAAACGAACATATATTTCATAGCATTATCCCTCAAGAAAGACAAGCTTTTAGTTGCAGTTGTCCTATTTACAAGTAATATTCGTTTAAATAATAAAAGGTGAAGACAAAAGACAGATTCGACGAATTGAAGACGCAAACGACCAAAAAGCTCAAAAGTACAAAATACAATCAAAGAGGTTCCAATTATTGATAAGAAACGTCTCGAAATTACAAGAGTACATGATTCAAAACGCAAAGTACAAGATATTAAATTGTACGCAAGGACGTTCGAAAATCCGGAACCGGGACCAGAGTCAACTCTCAACGCTCGACGCAACGGACTAAAAATTACAAGTTAACTATGTATATAAATATAATATAATTTATAATTAATTATATAAATTATATATATATATTATATTTATATAATAAACCGTCAGCAGACTAGGATCTAAACTTGTGTGAGCTGGGTTTACGAACTCCGCGACTCGCGGAGTTTGTAGTGAAAAAAGGCCGCAACTCGCGTGAAATGTCCCGTTCTTATTGATTAAAAACGTTCCATATTAATTGATTTCGTTGCGAGGTTTTGACCTCTATATGAGACGTTTTTCACAGACTGCATTCATTTTTAAAACAAACCATAACCTTTATTTCATAAATAAAGGTTTAAAAAGCTTTACGTAGATTATCAAATAATGATAATCTAAAATATCCTGTTTACACACGACCATTACATAATGGTTTACAATACAAATATGTTACATCGAAATCAGTTGTCTTGAATGCAGTTTTTACACAATATCATACAAACATGGACTCCAAATCTTGTCCTTATTTTAGTATGCAACAGCGGAAGCTCTTAGTATTCACCTGAGAATAAACATGCTTTAAATGTCAACAAAAATGTTGGTGAGTTATAGGTTTAACCTATATATATCAAATCGTAACAATAGACCACAAGATTTCATATTTCAATACACATCGCATACATAGAGATAAAAATCATTCATATGGTGAACACCTGGTAACCGACATTAACAAGATGCATATATAAGAATATCCCCATCATTCCGGGACCCCCTTCGGATATGATATAAATTTCGAAGTACTAAAGCATGCCGGTACTTTGGATGGGGTTTGTTAGGCCCAATAGATCTATCTTTAGGATTCGCGTCAATTAGGGTGTCTGTTCCCTAATTCTCAGATTACCAGACTTAATAAAAAAGGGCATATTCGATTTTGATAATTCAACCATAGAATGTAGTTTCACGTACTTGTGTCTATTTTGTAAATCATTTATAAAACCTGCATGTATTCTCATCCCAAAAATATTAAATTTTAAAAGTGGGACTATAACTCACTTTCACAGATTTTTACTTCGTCGGAAAGTAAGACTTGGCCACTGGTTGATTCACGAACCTATAACAATATATACATATATATCAAAGTATGTTCAAAATATATTTACAACACTTTTAATATATTTTGATGTTTTAAGTTTATTAAGTCAGTTGTCCTCGTTAGTAACGTACAACTAGTTGTCCACAGTTAGATGTACAGAAATAAATTGATAAATATTATCTTGAATCAATCCACGACCCAGTGTATACGTATCTCAGTATTGATCACAACTCAAACTATATATATTTTGGAATCAACCTCAACCCTGTATAGCTAACTCCAACATTCACATATAGAGTGTCTTTGGTTGTTCCGAAATATATATAGATGTGTCGACATGATAGGTCGAAACATTGTATACGTGTCTATGGTATCTCAAGATTACATAATATATAATACAAGTTGATTAAGTTATGGTTGGAATAAATTTGTTACCAATTTTCACGTAGCTAAAATGAGAAAAATTATCCAATCTTGTTTTACCCATAACTTCTTCATTTTAAATCCGTTTTGAGTGAATCAAATTGCTATGGTTTCATATTGAACTCTATTTTATGAATCTAAACAGAAAAATTATAGGTTTATAGTCAGAAAAATAAGTTACAAGTCATTTTTGTAAAGGTAGTCATTTCAGTCGAAAGAACGACGTCTAGATGACCATTTTAGAAAACATACTTCCACTTTGAGTTTAACCATAATTTTTTGATATAGTTTCATGTTCATAATAAAAATCATTTTCAAAGAATAACAACTTTTAAATCAAAGTTTATCATAGTTTTTAATTAACTAACCCAAAACAGCCCGCGGTGTTACTACGACGGCGTAAATCCGGTTTTACGGTGTTTTTCGTGTTTCCAGGTTTTAAATCATTAAGTTAGCATATCATATAGATATAGAACATGTGTTTAGTTGATTTTAAAAGTCAAGTTAGAAGGATTAACTTTTATTTGCGAACAAGTTTAGAATTAACTAAACTATGTTCTAGTGATTACAAGTTTAAACCTTCGAATAAGATAGCTTTATATGTATGAATCGAATGATGTTATGAATATCATTACTACCTCAAGTTCCTTGGATAAACCTACTGGAAATGAGAAAAATAGATCTAGCTTCAAACGAAAACAATTTCAAGTAAGATTTCCGCTCGAAATAAGATTGTTATAGTTATAGAAATTGAATTAAAGTTTGAATATGATTATTACCTTGTATTAGAAAGATAACCTACTGTAAGTAACAAAGGTTTCTTGATCTTGGATGATTACTTGGAATGGATTTAGAAAACTTGGAAGTAAACTTGCAATCTTGGAAGTATTCTTGATTTTATGAAACTAGAACTTTTGGAATTTATGAAGAATACTTAGAACTTGAAGATAGAACTTGAGAGAGATCAATTAGATGAAGAAAAATGAAAGTATTTGTAGGTGTTTTTGGTCGTTGGTGTATGGATTAGATATAAAGGATATGTAATTTTGTTTTCATGTAAATAAGTCATGAATGATTACTCATATTTTTGTAATTTTATGAGATATTTCATGCTAGTTGCCAAATGATGGTTCCCACATGTGTTAGGTGACTCACATGGGCTGCTAAGAGCTGATCATTGGAGTGTATATACCAATAGTACATACATCTAAAAGCTGTGTATTGTACGAGTACGAATACGGGTGCATATGAGTAGAATTGTTGATGAAACTGAACGAGGATGTAATTGTAAGCATTTTTGTTAAGTAGAAGTATTTTGATAAGTGTATTGAAGTCTTTCAAAATTGTATGAATACATATTAAAACACTACATGTATATACATTTTAACTGAGTCGTTAAGTCATCGTTAGTCGTTACATGTAAATGTTGTTTTGAAACCTTTTGGTTAATGATCTTGTTGAATGTTGTTAACCCATTATTTATTATAACAAATGAGATGTTAAATTGTTATATTATCATGATATTATGATATATAATATATCTTAGTATGATATATATACAGTTAAATGTCGTTACAACGATAATCGTTACTTATATGTCTCGTTTCAAAATCATTAAGTTAGTAGTCTTGTTTTTACATACGTAGTTCATTGTTAATATACTTAATGATATGTTTACTTATCATAATATCATGTTAACTATATATATATCCATATATATGTCATCATATAGTTTTTACAATTTTTAACGTTCGTGAATCACCGGTCAACTTGGGTGGTCAATTGTCTATATGAAACCTATTTCAATTAATCAAGTCTTAACAAGTTTGATTGCTTAACATGTTGGAAACACTTAATCATGTAAATAATAATTTCATTTAATATATATATAAACATGGAAAATTTCGGGTCACTACAGTACCTACCCGTTAAATAAATTTCGTCCCGAAATTTTAAGCAATTGGAGGTGTTGACGTATCTTCTAAAAATAAATGTGGGTATTTCTTCTTCATCTGATCTTCTTGTTCCCAGGTGAACTCGGGTCCTCTACGAGCATTCCATCAAACTTTAACAATTGGTATCTTGTTTTGCTTAAGTCTTTTAACCTCACGATCCATTATTTCGACGGGTTCTTCGATGAATTGAAGTTTTTCGTTGATTTAGATTTCATCTAATGGAATAGTGAGATCTTCTTTAGCAAAACATTTCTTCAAATTCAAGACGTGGAAATTGTTATGTACAGCCGCGAGTTGTTGAGGTAATTCAAGTCGGTAAGCTACTGGTCCGACACGATCAATAATCTTGAATGGTCCAATATACCTTGGATTTAATTTCCCTCGTTTACCAAATCGAACAACGCCTTTCCAAGGTGCAACTTTAAGCATGACCATCTCTCCAATTTCAAATTCTATATCTTTTCTTTTAATGTCAGCGTAGCTCTTTTGTCGACTTTGGGCGGTTTTCAACCGTTGTTGAATTTGGATAATCTTCTCGGTAGTTTCTTGTATTATCTCCGGACCCGTAATCTGTCTATCCCCCACTTCACTCCAACAAATCAGAGACCTACACTTTCTACCATAAAGTGCTTCAAACGGCGCCATCTCAATGCTTGAATGGTAGCTTTTGTTGTAGGAAAATTCTGCTAACGGTAGATGTCGATCCCAACTGTTTCCAAAATCAATAACACATGCTCATAGCATGTCTTCAAGCATTTAGATCATCCTTTCGCTCTGCCCATCAGTTTGTGGATGATAGGCAGTACTCATGTCTGGACGAGTTCCTAATGCTTGCTTTAATGTCTGCCAAAATCTTGAAATAAATCTGCCATCCCTATCAGAGATAATAGAGATTGGTATTCCATGTCTGGAGACGACTTCCTTCAAATACAGTCGTGCTAACTTCTCCATCTTGTCATCTTCTCTTATTGGCAGGAAGTGTGCTGATTTGGTGAGACGATCAACTATTACCCAAATATTATCAAAACCACTTGCAGTCCTTGGCAATTTAGTGATGAAATCCATGGTAATGTTTTCCCATTTCTATTCCGGGATTCGGATTGTTGAAGTAGACCTGATTGTTTCTGATGCTCAGCTTTGACCTTAGAACAGGTCAAACATTCTCCTACATATTTAGCAATATCGGCTTTCATACCTGGCTACCAAAAATGTTTCTTAAGATCCTTGTACATCTTCCCCGTTCCAGGATGTATTGAGTATCTGGTTTTATGAGCTTCTCTAAGTACCATTTCTCTCATATCTCCAAATTTTGGTACCCAAATTCTTTCAGCCCTATACCGGGTTCCGTCTTCCCGAATATTAAGATGCTTCTCCGATCCTTTGGGTATTTCATCCTTTAAATTTCCCTCTTTTAAAACTCCTTGTTGCGCCTCCTTTATTTGAGTAGTAAGGTTAGTGTGAATCATTATATTCATAGATTTTACTCGAATGGGTTCTCTGTCCTTTCTGCTCAAGGTGTCGGCTACCACATTTGCCTTTCTCGGGTGGTAACGAATCTCAAAGTCGTAATCATTCAACAATTCAATCCACCTACGCTGCCTCATATTCAGTTGTTTCTGATTAAATATGTGTTGAAGACTTTTGTGGTCGGTATATATAATACTTTTGACCCCATATAAGTAGTTCCACCAAGTCTTTAATGCAAAAACAACCGCGCCTAATTCCAAATCATGCGTCGTATAATTTTGCTCGTGAATCTTCAATTGTCTAGACGCATAAGCAATCACCTTCGTCCGTTGCATTAATACACAACCGAGACCTTGCTTTGATGCGTCACAATAAATCACAAAATCATCATTCCCTTCAGGCAATGACAATATAGGTGCCGTAGTTAGCTTTTTCTTCAATAATTGAAATGCCTTCTCTTGTTCATCCTTCCATTCAAATTTCTTCCCTTTATGCGTTAATGCAGTCAAGGGTTTTGCTATTTTGGAGAAATCTTGGATGAATCTTCTGTAGTAACCAGCCAATCCTAAAAATTGACGTATATGCTTCGGAGTTTTTGGGGTTTCCCACTTTTCAACGGTTTCGATCTTTGTCGGGTCCACCTGGATACCTTCTTTGTTCACTATGTGACCGTGGAATTGAACTTCTTCCAACCAAAATGCACACTTTGAAAACTTAGCGTACAGTTTTTCTTTCCTCAATACTTCTAGCACTTTTCTCAAATGTTCTTCGTGCTCTTGATCATTCTTTGAGTAAATAAGTATGTCATCGATGAAAACAATGACAAACTTGTCAAGATATGGCCCACACACTCGGTTCATAAGGTCCATGAACACAGCTGGTGCGTTAGTCAATCCAAACGGCATAACCATAAACTCGTAATGACCATAACGCGTCCTAAAAGCAGTTTTTGGAATATCATCCTCCTTTACTCGCATTTGATGATATCCAGAACGTAAATCGATCTTCGAATAAACCGACGAGCCTTGTAGTTGATCAAATAAGTCGTCAATTCTCGGCAGTGGATAACGGTTTTTGATGGTAAGTTTGTTCAACTCTCTGTAGTCAATACACAACCTAAATGTACCATCCTTCTTCTTGACAAACAAAACAGGAGCTCCCCATGGTGATGTGCTTGGTCGAATGAAACCACGTTCTAATAGTTCTTGCAGTTGGCTTTGCAGTTCTTTCATCTCGCTGGGTGCGAGTCTATAAGGAGCACGAGCTATTGGTGCAGCTCCTGGTACAAGATCTATTTGAAATTCAACAGATCGATGTGGAGGTAGTCCCGGTAATTCTTTTGGAAATACATCGGGAAATTCTTTTGCGATGGGAACATCATTGATGCTCTTTTCTTCAGTTTGTACTTTCTCGACGTGTGCTAGAACAGCATAGCAACCTTTTCTTATTAGTTTTTGTGCCTTCAAATTACTAATAAGATGTAGCTTCATGTTGCCCTTTTCTCCGTACACCATTAAGGGTTCTCCTTCTTCTCGTACAATGTGAATTGTATTTTTATAACATACGATCTCTGCTTTCACCTTCTTCAGCCAGTCCATGCCAACTATTAAATCAGAACTCCCTAACTCTACTGGTATCAAATCAATCTTAAATATTTCGCTACACAGTTTAATTTCTCGATTCCGGCATATATTATCTGCTGAAATTAATTTACCGTTTGCTAATTCGAGTAAAAATTTACTATCCAACGACGTCAATGGACAACTTAATTTAGCACAAAAATCTCTACTCATATAGCTTCTATCCACACCCGAATCAAATAAAACGTAAGCAGATTTATTGTCAATAAGAAACGTACCCGTAACAAGCTCCGGGTCTTCCTGTGCCTCTGCCGCACTAATATTGAAAACTCTTTCGCGGCCTTGTCCATTCGTGTTCTCCTGGTTCGGGCAATTTCTAATAATGTGGCCCGGTTTTCCACATTTATAACAAACTACATTGGCATAACTTGCTTCGACACTACTTGCTCCGCCATTACTCGTTCCGTCACCATTTTTTCCTTTCGTTCTGTTAACCCCTGGTCCGTAGACCTCACACTTCGCCGCGCGATGACCATTTCTTTTACACTTGTTGCAAAATTTGGTGCAGAACCCCGAGTGATACTTTTCACACCTTTGGCATAGCTGCTTCTGATTATTGTTGTTGTTGCGATTGTTATTGTTGTTGGGATAATTGTTGTAGTTGCTGTTGTTGTTGTTGTTGTTGTTGTTGGGCCGTTTATTGTAGTTGCGATTGATGTTGTGATTGTTGGGATAATTGTTGCAATTATTATTGTAATTGTTGTTGTTGTATTGGTGATTCTTATCACCGTTTTCCTCCCACTTTCTTTTGACTTGCTTCACATTGGCCTCTTCAGCCGTCTGTTCTTTAATTCTTTCCTCAATCTGGTTCACTAGTTTGTGAGCCATTCTACATGCCTGTTGTATAGAGGCGGGCTCGTGTGAACTTATATCTTCTTGGATTCTTTCCGGTAATCCTTTCACAAACGCGTCGATCTTCTCTTCCTCATCTTCGAACGCTCCCGGACACAATAGGCACAATTCTGTGAATCGTCTTTCGTACGTGGTAATATCAAATCCTTGGGTTCGTAACCCTCTAAGTTCTGTCTTGAGCTTATTGACCTCGGTTCTGGGACGGTACTTCTCGTTCATCAAGTGCTTGAATGCTGACCACGGTAGTGCATACGCATCGTCTTGTCCCACTTGCTCTAGATAGGTATTCCACCATGTTAACGCAGAACCTGTGAAGGTATGCGTAGCGTACTTCACTTTGTCCTCTTCAGTACACTTACTTATGGCAAACACCGATTCGACCTTCTCGGTCCACCGTTTTAATCCGATTGGTCCTTCGGTTCCATCAAATTCCAAAGGTTTGCAGGCAGTGAATTCTTTGTAGGTGCATCCTACACGATTTCCTGTACTGCTAGATCTAAGGTTGTTGTTGGTATGTAGCGCAGCCTGTACTGCGGCTATGTTTGAAGCTAGAAAAGTACGGAATTCCTCTTCATTCATATTCACGGTGTGTCGAGTAGTCGGTGCCATTTCCTTCAAAATAGTCAAATGGAACAAGTTAATCATACAGAATATTAAGAGTAGTTAATAGTATTTCGTAGCATAATATGAACTCATTTATAAAAGCTTTTTCTTCATATTAGCATTTTATAAGTTTAAATTCGGGTAGTACCTACCCGTTAAGTTCATACTTAGTAGCTAATATACAATTCAACTACTACAATTCTATATGAAAAACTGATTATAATAATATTTCGCGTTCAAACTTTTATACAATATTTTACAAACTTACAATACCGCTTATTTTACATAAAGCATGAAATATAGCACACAATAACTTTGATACAAGATAGTTGTGAAGATAATTCTAGCTAGTACACAAGTCGTTCAGCAAAGGCAATAAAGACACGTAATTCATACGTCCAGAAACAAGTCATGCATTCTGGTTTTACTAGGACTACTTCCCATCCTTGGTCTTGTGGAACATAACAGTTATGGCCGTTGATAAGACAGCGTGTTGTAACGTCGTCAAAGGGACGAGGGTTACGTAATGACCAACAGTCTCGTAATAACCTAAAAACCTCATTTCTTACCCCAATTACCGACTCCGTCACTTGTGAGAACGTTTTGTTTAATAGTTGTAGCCCGATGTTCTTTTTCTCACTTTGGTGAGAAGCGAACATTACTAACCCGTAAGTATAGCATGCTTCTTTATGTTGCATGTTAGCCGCTTTTTCTAAATCATGAAGTCCTATGTTCGGATACATTGAGTCAAAATAATTTCTTAACCCATTGCGTAAAATAGCATTTGAGTTCCCCGCAATATATGCGTCAAAGTAAACACATCGTAACTTATGGGTTTCCCAATGTGATATCCCCCATCTTTCAAACGAAAGTATCTTATAAACCAAGACATTCTTGGAACGTTCTTCGAATGTCTTACAAACTGATTTCACCGTAAATAGTTGTGCCGAAGAATTCTGACCGACTCTAGACAAGATTTCATCAATCATGTCTCCGGGTAGGTCTCTTAAAATATTGGATTGTCTATCCATTTTGTGTTTTTATACTGTAAAATAGACAAGAGTTAGATTCAAAAAAAAAAAATACTTATTAATACAAGCAATTTTTACATATATCATAAAGCATAAGCACACTATATTGCATATATTACACCACACGAATACAACTATCTTATTCCGACTCGCTCATTTCTTCTTCTTCGGTTTTGGTTCGTTTTGCCAAGTTTCTAGGGATATATGATGTTCCCCTAATACGAGCTGTCGTTTTCCACAACGGTTTAGAAAAACCTGGTGGTTTAGAGGTTCCCGGGTCATTGTTACAACTTAAGGGCTTCGGGGGTTGACGATACATATAAAGTTCATCGGGGTTGGAATTAGATTTCTCTATTTTTATGCCCTTTCCCTTATTATTTTCTTTTTCCTTTTTAAATTCAGTTGGGGTAATTTCTATAACATCATCGGAATTCTCGTCGGAATCCGATTCATCGGAGAATTGGTAATCCTTCCAATATTTTGCTTCCTTGGCGGAAATACCATTGACCATAATTAACCTTGGTCAGTTGGTTGAGGATTTTTTTTTACTTAACCGTTTTATTATTTCCCCCACCGGTTCTATTTCCTCCTCCGGTTCCTCCTCTTCCGGTTCTGATTCTTGTTCCGGTTCTGATTCTTCTTCCGGTTCTTCTTCGGGAACTTGTGAATAAGTCCAATATATATTCGACTCTTCGTTATTATTAGGTGAGTCAATGGGATTTATGCTAGAGGTAGACATCTATCACACAACATCAAACATGTTAAGAGATTAATATATCACATAATATATACATGTTAATAATATATAGTTTCCAACAAAAATGTTAAGCAATCATTTTTAAAGAAAACACGGTCGAAGTCCAGACTCACTAATGCATCCTAACAAACTCGATAAGACACACTAATGCAAATTTCTGGTTCTCTAAGACCAACGCTCGAATACCAACTGAAATGTCCCGTTCTTATTGATTAAAAACGTTCCATATTAATTGATTTCGTTGCGAGGTTTTGACCTCTATATGAGACGTTTTTCAAAGACTGCATTCATTTTTAAAACAAACCATAACCTTTATTTCATAAATAAAGGTTTAAAAAGCTTTACGTAGATTATCAAATAATGATAATCTAAAATATCCTGTTTACACACGACCATTACATAATGGTTTACAATACAAATATGTTACGTCGAAATCAGTTGTCTTGAATGCAGTTTTTACACAATATCATACAAACATGGACTCCAAATCTTGTCCTTATTTTAGTATGCAACAGCGGAAGCTCTTAGTATTCACCTGAGAATAAACATGCTTTAAACGTCAACAAAAATGTTGGTGAGTTATAGGTTTAACCTATATATATCAAATCGTAACAATAGACCACAAGATTTCATATTTCAATACACATCCCATACATAGAGATAAAAATCATTCATATGGTGAACACCTGGTAACCGACATTAACAAGATGCATATATAAGAATATCCCCATCATTCCGGGACACCCTTCGGATATGATATAAATTTCGAAGTACTAAAGCATCCGGTACTTTGGATGGGGTTTGTTAGGCCCAATAGATCTATCTTTAGGATTCGCGTCAATTAGGGTGTCTGTTCCCTAATTCTCAGATTACCAGACTTAATAAAAAGGGGCATATTCGATTTCGATAATTCAACCATAGAATGTAGTTTCACGTACTTGTGTCTATTTTGTAAATCATTTATAAAACCTGCATGTATTCACATTCCAAAAATATTAGATTTTAAAAGTGGGACTATAACTCACTTTCACAGATTTTTACTTCGTCGGGAAGTAAGACTTGGCCACTGGTTGATTTACGAACCTATAACAATATATACATATATATCAAAGTATGTTCAAAATATATTTACAACACTTTTAATATATTTTGATGTTTTAAGTTTATTAAGTCAGTTGTCCTCGTTAGTAACGTACAACTAGTTGTCCAAGTTAGATGTATAGAAATAAATTGATAAATATTATCTTGAATCAATCCACGACCCAGTGTATACGTATCTCAGTATTGATCATAACTCAAACTATATATATTTTGGAATCAACCTCAACCCTGTATAGCTAACTCCAACATTCACATATAGAGTGTCCATGGTTGTTCCAAAATATATATAGATGTGTCGACATGATAGGTCAAAACATTGTATACGTGTCTATGGTATCTCAAGATTACATAATATACAATACAAGTTGATTAAGTTATGGTTGGAATAGATTTGTTACCAATTTTCACGTAGCTAAAATGAGAAAAATTATCCAATCTTGTTTTACCCATAACTTCTTCATTTTAAATCCGTTTTGAGTGAATAAAATTGCTATGGTTTCATATTGAACTCTATTTTATGAATCTAAACAGAAAAAGTATAGGTTTATAGACGAAAAATAAGTTACAAGTTATTTTTGTAAAGGTAGTCATTTCAGTCGAAAGAACGACGTCTAGATGACCATTTTAGAAAACATACTTCCACTTTGAGTTTAACCATAATTTTTGGATATAGTTTCATGTTCATAATAAAAATAATTTTCCCAGAATAACAACTTTTAAATCAAAGTTTATCATAGTTTTTAATTTACTAACCCAAAACAGCCCGCGGTGTTACTACGACGGCGTAAATCCGGTTTTACGGTATTTTTCGTGTTTCTAGGTTTTAAATCATTAAGTTAGTATATCATATAGATATAGAACATGTGTTTAGTTGATTTTAAAAGTCAAGTTAGAAGGATTAACTTTTATTTGCGAACAAGTTTAGAATTAACTAAACTATGTTCTAGTGATTACAAGTTTAAACCTTCGAATAAGATAGCTTTATATGTATGAATCGAATGATGTTATGAACATCATTACTACCTCAAGTTCCTTGGATAAACCTACTGGAAATGAGAAAAATAGATCTAGCTTCAAAGGATCCTTGGATGGCTTGAAAGTTCTTGAAGCAGAATCATGACACGAAAATAATTTCAAGTAAGATTTCCGCTCGAAATAAGATTGTTATAGTTATAGAAATTGAATTAAAGTTTGAATACGATTATTACCTTGTATTAGAAAGATAACCTACTGTAAGTAACAAAGGTTTCTTAATCTTGGATGATTACTTGGAATGGATTTAGAAAACTTGGAAGTAAACTTACAATCTTGGAAGTATTCTTAATTTTATGAAACTAGAACTTTTGGAATATATGAAGAACACTTAGAACTTGAAGATAGAACTTGAGAGAGATCAATTAGATGAAGAAAATTGAAGAATGAAAGTGTTTGTAGGTGTTTTTGGTCGTTGGTGTATGGATTAGATATAAAGGATATGTAATTTTGTTTTCATGTAAATAAGTCATGAATGATTACTCATATTTTTGTAATTTTATGAGATATTTCATGCTAGTTTCCAAATGATGGTTCCCACATGTGTTAGGTGACTCACATGGGCTGCTAAGAGCTGATCATTGGAGTGTATATACCAATAGTACATACATCTAAAAGCTGTGTATTGTACGAGTACGAATACGGGTGCATACGAGTAGAATTGTTGATGAAACTGAACGAGGATGTAATTGTAAGCATTTTTGTTAAGTAGAAGTATTTTGATAAGTGTCTTGAAGTCTTTCAAAAGTGTATGAATACATATTAAAACACTACATGTATATACATTTTAACTGAGTCGTTAAGTCATCGTTAGTCGTTACATGTAAATGTTGTTTTGAAACCTTTTGGTTAACGATCTTGTTGAATGTTGTTAACCCATTGTTTATTATAACAAATGAGATGTTAAATTGTTATATTATCATGATATTATGATATATAATATATCTTAGTATGATATATATAAAGTTAAATGTCGTTACAACGATAATCATTACTTATGTCTCGTTTCAAAATCATTAAGTTAGTAGTCTTGTTTTTACATATGTAGTTCAATGTTAATATACTTAATGATATGTTTACTTATCATAATATCATGTTAACTATATATATATCCATATATATGTCATCATATAGTTTTTACAAGTTTTAACGTTCGTGAATCACCGGTCAACTTGGGTGGTCAATTGTCTATATGAAACCTATTTCAATTAATCAAGTCTTAACAAGTTTGATTGCTTAACATGTTGGAAACTCTTAATCATGTAAATAACAATTTCATTTAATATATATATAAACATGGAAAATTTCGGGTCACTACATCGCGGAGATACCCTGGACAAAAATGCCTATAAAAGCTAACGCATTTTGATCGTTTTATATATCCTTTTTCTTTCTCTCTATCAAATGTATTATATATATATATATATATATATATATATATATATATATATATATATATATATATATATATATATATATATATATATATATATATATATATATATATTTATATTTATATTTTAATTTTAATTTTAATTTTAAATCCTAATAATAAGGGTATGTTAGCGAATGTTGTAAGGGTGTAAGTCGAAATTCTGTCCGTGTAACGCTACGCTATTTTTAATCATTGTAAGTTATGTTCAACCTTTTTAATTTAATGTCTCGTAGATAAGTTATTATTATGCTTATTTAATCCGAAGTAATCATGATGTTGGGCTAAAAATACTAAAATTGGGTAATTGGGCTTTGTACCATAATTGAGGTTTGGACAAAAGAACGACACTTATGGAAATTAGACTATGGGCTATTAATGGGCTTTATATTTGTTTAACTAAATGATAGTTTGTTAATTTTAATATAAAGATTTACAATTGGACGTCCCTATAAATAACCATATACACTCGATCGGACACGATGGGCGGGGTATTTATATGTACGAATAATCGTTCATTTAACCGGACACGGGAATGGATTAATAGTCACTAGAATTATTAAAACATGGGTGAAATTATGTACAAGGACACTTGGCATAATTGATAACAAAGTATTAAAACCTTGGGTTACACGCAGTCGATAACCTGGTGTAATTATTAAACAAAGTATTAAAATCTTGTTACAGTTTAAGTCCCCAATTTGTTGGAATATTTAACTTCGGGTATAAGGATAATTTGACGAGGATACTCGCACTTTATATTTATGACTGATGGACTGTTATGGACAAAAACCAGACGGACATATTGAATAATCCAGGACAAAGGACAATTAACCCATGGGCATAAAACTAAAATCAACACGTCAAACATCATGATTATGGAAGTTTAAATAAGCATAATTCTTTTATTTCATATTTAATTTCCTTTATTTTATATTTAATTGTACTTCTAATTATCGCACTTTTATTTATTATTATTGTATTTAATTGCACTTTTAATTATCGTACTTTTTAATTATCGTAATTTTATTTTATCGCACTTTTATTTATCGCAATTTCATTATCGTTATTTACTTTACGCTTTAAATTAAGTCTTGTATTTATTTTTAATATTTTACATTAGGTTTTAACTGCGACTAAAGTTTTAAAATCGACAAACCGGTCATTAAACGGTAAAAACCCCCCTTTATAATAATAATATTACTTATATATATATTTGTATTTTTATAAATTAAAACTAATATAGCGTTAAGCTTTGTTTAAAATATTCCCTGTGGAACGAACCAGACTTACTAAAAACTACACTACTGTACGATTAGGTACACTGCCTATAAGTGTTGTAGCAAGGTTTAAGTATATCCACTCTATAAATAAATAAATATTTTGTGTAAACTTGTATCGTATTTAATAGATTTTCGTTGTAAAATTTAATAGTATTTTATACCCCTTAGCTTTAACATCGACTATTTATTTACACTAAGGTTATGTCATTTGGGCAGTTACACTAACGTTGATTTGAACAAAAACACGAGTGTCATGCACTTTCTTTACATGTTGGTATAGTATAGCGTACAGTCAACTCTGTAAAATCCCTTATAACTTGTCCACATAACCATCCCTAACGTTTTGAAGGAAAGTCGCATTGAATTAAAACTCACATGACAGAATTTCTGAAATATTACAGCACTTATTTAATGTATAAGGAGCCTTGTCAATTTTTATAAAGTCATAGAAAAGTCATGCGAAGGTGAATTTTGGGTCTAAATTTATTAGTAATTCTTCCAATGAGTAAAAGTACACGTAGATTCTCATTACATGCAATGGATTAACCGTACGTGTTTTGCTAATCTGAACTTGTGAAGTAATGTCAAAGTGAAAGTATAAGTCAGCGTAATGTAATGACCGGGATTGTATTACGGTAACTTATATGGAAGTTTCGATAGCATGACATAAGGAATGGGAGGCTAGTCAAAGAAATTTTTCAAACTCTCACTGCTTTTAAAATAAACATAATAGTCTCTGTTAACCCATCGATAATATATGTACATACCACAACTCATCACTAATGACCCCCACTTGCTACTACGTATCATTTTTTGATATATATTGAACATACCCATCATCTCATGTCGCAACTCCTTACTATATATCATTGCCAATCGCTATTCAACACTATTCCTCACTCCTAGTCGATTCAATCACCACTCGTTTCTGGTTTATTTCTATAACGTTGTTTCATCAACACTAGCACGTTATGCTATTTTGTACTTAGGAACACCCCCAATGGTGAGGAACATTAGGGCCATCATGTGAGATCTATGAATTGCATAAGAAGGCAACCGCATGGCTAAATACATTAGAGTTGGAGCTCCGTCCTATTTATTAAGAAGAAGGATGGGTCGATGAGAGTGTGTATCGACTACAGGGAATTGAACATGTTGACAATCAAGAATCGGTATTCGCTACCGAGGATTGATGACTTATTTGATCAGCTGCAGGGATACAGTCGTTATTCGAAGATTGAGTTAAGATCCGGGTATCACCAATTGAGAGTCACAGAAGTAGATGTCCCGAAGACAGCGTTTAGAACACGTTATGGACATTATGAGTTTACAGTGATGTCGTTTGGTTTGACGAACGCACCAGAAGTGTTCATGGACCTCATGAACCGTGTGTGTAAGCCATACCTAGATAAATTCGTCATCGTATTCATTGATGATATATTGGTGTACTCCAAGAACGGAGAAGAGCATGAGCAGCATCTACGTTCGATACTGACTATGCTTAGAGAAGAGCAGTTGTATGCAAAGTTCTCTAAGTGTGACTTTTGGTTACCAGAAGTACAATTTCTTGGCCATGTTGTAGGGCCAAGGGAATACAGGTCAATCCAGCAAAGATTGAGTCAGTTAAGAATTGGGAAACTCCAAAGACGCCAATGCAGATTAGGCAATTTTTGGGTCTAGCTGGTTACTACAGGAGATTCATTGAAGGATTCTCTAAGATCGCCCGACCACTAACCGCGTTGACTCATAAGGGCAAGAAGTTTGAGTGGTCAGAACCGCAAGAGACTGCATTTCAGTTGTTGAAAGAGAAGTTAACAACTGCACCAGTATTGTCTCTACCCGAGGGAAGTAAAGATTTTGTTGTTTATTGTGATGCCTCACGTCAAGGAATGGGTTGCGTGCTTATGCAATGAAACAAGGTTATTGCTTATTGATCGCGTCAGTTAAAGATTCACGAGTAGAACTACACTACGCACGACCTTGAGTTAGGAGCTGTTGTCTTTGCACTTAAATGTGGAGACACTACCTGTTTAGAACCAAGTTCACTATCTTCACTGACCATAAGAGTTTACAGCACATATTCGATCAGAAGCAGCTCAGCATGAGACAGCGACGTTGGATGGAACTACTTAACGATTATAACTGTGAACTTCAATACCATCCGGGCAAGGTGAATGTTGTGGCAGATTCAGTAAAGATTCGGTACTGTATCAGACTCGGTAAGTGGTTCGGTACTGTAGCAGATTCGGTAACAATTCGGTAAACCAGATTCTGTATCAGAAACTGATAAGAATCACAAGTAATACACGCAGATTCGGTATGGATTCGGTAATCACACAACTTGAAGCCTCAGAACACTTAAAACCAAAGAATTAAATGAAACCGAGATTCTGATTTGGTAAATGACTCGGTAGTCAAATTCTGTAAACTATTATGTGTAAACACAATCCAATTCCTTTGAATTAGATTCGGTAACCTTGCTGCACATGAAAACAAGTTAGTAACAAACAGAATATCAATGATACCAAAGATTCAGGTTACCGAATGTCAACTGTAGCAGTTGATAATACTGAGTCTAAGTCTAAAACTTAAAAATATAACAGAATCCTTTCTCAAACCACACCAATTAGCTGCGTATAATCAAACCGAATGTGATAGAATCACAAATACACAATAATCTGCAACACTTAAGATGAATTTTCAGTAATGAAGCAGACTCGATATGACGGTTACGATACCGAGTGTTGATCAAATCTTCAAAACTTGAAGAATTGAAGAAATTTAACCTCAGAAATGTGATTTAACACCTCACGAACACAACTGAATCTTTAAATCTTCACAAAAATCCAGAATCAAGCTTGAATTAAGCAATACCGATAGTTTTAGCCTCGAACTCTAAAAATCAACTTGATTCTCCATAATTGAAGTTAAAAAGCTGTAATGATGATCGAAACTCTTTCTAATATACCTAATACACCTTCGCTGAACTTATCACAAGAATTGAACGTCAGATTATCAAATTCAATAATACCGAATCTGATTCAATTCTACCGAGAGTGTGTGTTCAGATTCTGTAATCTATAATCTCTGGATCGATATAGTGATGTAGAATCACTCCCTGGAAGCTCTGATACCAAATGATAGGTCAGATCATGTTGAGATTGAGAGAAATGATAAGATAGAATGAGATTCAGTAAGTAAGAAGGAGATTCGGTATGAGAGAGAATCGGTACAATTTACATTTCACAGCTTCTAGAACTCAGTTACAATACAATGGCTATCTAATTAGGACTACTTAGGTTCCTTATATAGCTCTCTTCTAAGGAACCTTTATTTAAGCATGTTTCACATTAACACTATACAACTTCGGGGTCCTAACAGGAACTAACAACCCCCATTCTGGAATTTGGAATGCTTTAGTACTTCGAGTTTATCATGTCCGATGGGTGTCCCGGAATGATGGGGATATTCTACATGCATCTTGTTAATGTCGGTTACCAGGTGTTCACCATATGAATGATTTTTTATACAGATAGCTATATGCCTGTATGTTACTTATAAAAAATGAAATCTTGTGGTCTATTATTATGAATCGATAACATATAGGTTAAACCTATAATTCACCAACATTTTTGTTGACGTTTTAAGCATGTTTATTCTCAGGTGATTATTAAGAAGCTTCTGCTGTTGCATGCTATATAAAGACAGGAATTTGAGTCTGCATGCTTGTATAATATTGTTTAAAAACTGCATTCGGAGAATTTAATCGATGTGTAATATTATTGTAAACCATTATGTAATGGTCGTGTGTAAAACGTTATATTCTAGATTATCATTACTTGATAATCTACATCATGCTTTAAAAACCTTTATCGATAAAATAAAGGTTATGGTTTGTTTTTAAAATCAATGCAGTCTTTGAAAAACGTCTCATATAGAGGTCAAAACCTCGCAAAGAAATCAATTAATATGAAACGTTTATAATCACTATGAACGGGACATTTCAGTTGGTATCCGAGCGTTGGTCTTAGATTTGTTAGGATGCATTAGTGAGTCTGGACTTCGACCGTGTTTTCTTTAAAAACGATTGCTTAACACTTTTTGTTGGAAACTATATATTATTAACATGTAAATATTATGTGATATATTAATCTCTTAACGTGTTTGATATTGTGTGATAGATGTCTACCTCTAGTACAAATCCCATCGACTCACCTAATAATAATGAAGAGTCGAATATACTTTGGGAAGATTCACAAATTCCCGAGGAAGAACCGGAAGAGGAGGAACCGGAAGAGGAGGAACCGGAGGAGGAGGAACCGAAAGAAGAGGAACCGGAAGAAGAAGAGGTTCCGAATGAAGAAATATTAATAACTACAGAAAAACGGTTAAATAAAAGAAAATCATCAACAAATGGACCCAAGTTAAAAATGGTTTGTGGTGTCTCCGCGGAGGAGGAAAAATATTGGGAAAATTACCAATTTTCTGATGAATCGGATCCCAACAAGGATTTCGATGATGTTATAGAAATTACCCCGACCCAATTTGAAAAAGCAAAAGAAAACAATAAGGGAAAAGGCATCAAAATAGAAAAACCTGATTCCAACCATGAACTTTATATGTATCGTCAACATCCGTACTTCTTAAATTTTAACAATAACCCGGGAACTTCTAAGCCACCAGGTTTTTCTAAACCATTTGTGAAAACAACGGCTCGTATTAGAGGAACACCATATATCCCTAGAAAATTAGGAAATCGAACCAAGTCCAAAGAAGAAGAAACCAGTGATTCAGATTAGAGGGTTGTAATCATGTTGTGTAATATATGTATTGTAGTGTGCTTGTACTTTTGTGTTCTATGTAAAAATTGCTTGTATTGTTTGTTAATTATCTTTTGCGAATCTAACCCTTGTCTATTTACACAAAATGGATGTTAAGGATAGGCAACCGAAAATGTTAGAAGACCTACCAGGGGATACGATTGATGAAATCTTGTCTAGAGTCGGTCAGAATTCATCGGCACAACTATTTATGGCGAAATTAGTTTGTCAAACATTTGAAAGACGTTCCAGGAATGCCTTAGTTAATAAAAGGCTTTCCTTTGATAGATGGGGTATATCACATTGGGGAGACCATAAGTTACGCCATGTTTTCTTTAAGGCATTAAATGAGGGAAACCAAGATACAATCTTACGCTACGGGTTAAGAACTTATTTTGACTCCACCTATCCCAACATAGGACTTCGTTCTTTAGAAAGAGCTTCAAACATTCAACAAAAAGAAGCATGTTATGCCTACGGGTTAGTAATGTTCGCTTCTCACCAAATCGAGAAAAATAACATAGCATTGAAACTTCTAAATAAAACATTTCCACAAGTGAAGAATTCAATAGTTGGGGTGAGAAATAAGGTTTTTAGATAATTACGGGGTTGTTGGGCATTACGTAACCCTCGTCCTTTTGAAAACATTACAACACGCTGTCTTATCAACGGCCAGAACGGTTATGTTCCACAAGACCACGGATGGGAAGTAGTATTAATAAAACCCGAATGCATGACTTGCTTCTGGACGTATGAATTACTTGTCTTTATTGCCTTTGCTGAACGACTTGCGTATTAACTAGAATTATCTTCAAAACTGTCTTGTATCAAAGTTATTGTGTACTATATTTCATGTTATATGTAAAATAGGGGAATTATAAATTTGAAAAATATTTGAATGTGAAATATTACTATAATCAGTTTTTCATATAGAATTGCAGTAGTTGAATTGTATATTAGCTACTAAGTATGAACTTAACGGGTAGGTATTACCCGAATTATAAATTATAAAACGCTAATATGAATAAAAAAAGCTTTTATAAATGAGTTCATAATATGCTATGAAATACTATTGACTACTCTTAATATTCTGTATGATTAACTCGATTCATTTGGCTATTTTGAAGGAGATGGCACCGACTACTCGCCACACCATGAATATGAGCGAAGAGGAATTTCGTACCTTTCTTGCTGCAAACATAGCCGCAGTATAGGCTGCACTACATACCAACAATAACTTTGAATCTAGCAATGCAGCTAACACCGCAAGAAATCGTGTAGGATGCTCCTACAAAGAATTCACTGCCTGCAAACCTTTGGAATTTGATGGAACCGAAGGACCGATCGGATGGAAACGGTGGACCGAGAAGGTCGAATCGGTGTTTGCCATAAGTAAGTGTACTGAAGAAGATAAAGTAAAGTACGCTACGCATACCTTCACAGGTACTGCATTAACGTGGTGGAACACCTATCTTGAGCAGGTAGGACAAGATGCTGCTTACGCACTACCGTGGTCAGCATTCAAGCACTTACTGAACGAGCAGTATCGTCCCAGAAACGAGGTCAATAAGCTCAAGGTAGAGCTTAGAGGGTTACAAACACAAGGATTTGATATTACCACGTATAAACGACGATTCACAGAGTTGTGCCTATTGTGTCCGGGAGCGTTCGAAGATGAAGAAGAGAAGATCGACGCGTTTGTAAAAGGGTTACCAGAAAGGATTCAAGAAGATGTGAGTTCACACGAGTCCGCCTCCATATAAAAGGCAAGTCGAATGCCTTATAAACTCATAAATCAGATTGACGGAAGAATTAAAGAGCAGGCGGCCGAAGAAGCCAACAAGAAACAACTCAAGAGGAAGTGGGAGGAAAATGGTGACAAGAGTCACCAGTACAACAACAATTACAACCACAATCGCAACAACTATCCCAACAACTGCAACATCAATCACAACAACAACAATCGCAATCCCAACAACAACAACTACAACAAACGTCCCAATAACAACAACTACAACAATCGTCCCAACAATAATAACAACCACAACAACAACAATAATCAGAAACAGCCATGCGAATGGTGTGAAGAGTACCACCAGAATGAGTTCTGTACGACATTTTGCACCAAGTGTAAAAGAACTGGCCATGGTGCAAGAAAGTGTGAGGTCTACGGCCCAATGAATAACAGAAATAAAAGAACATATAATGTCAGAACAAATAATGCCGCCTTTGTTTGTTATGGATGTGGAAAACCGGGCCACATTAGGAGTAATTGCCCGAACCCAGGGAAAAATAATGGGCAAGGCCGTGGAAGAGTTTTCAATATTAATGCAGCAGAAGCGCAGGAAGACCCGGAGCTTGTTACGGGTATGTTTCTTATTGACAATAAATCTGCTTATGTTTTATTTGATTCGAGTGCGGATAGAAGCTATATGAGTAGAGATTTTTGTGCTAAATTAATTTGTCCATTTACGCCTTTGGATAGTAAATTTTTACTCGAATTAGCAAACGGTAAATTAATTTCAGCAGATAAAATATGTCGGGATCGAGAAATTAAACTGGTTAGCGAAACATTTAAGATTGACTTGATATCAGTAGAGTTAGGGAGTTTTGATGTGATAATTCGCATGTACTAGTTGAAAAAGGAGAGATCAGAGATCGTATGTTACAAAAATGCAATTCGCATTATACGAGAAGAAGGAAAACCCTTAATGGTGTACGGAGAAAAGAGCAACGCGAAGTTAAATCTTATTAGTAACCTGAAGGTGCAAAAACTAATAAGAAAAGGTTTCTATGCTGTTCTAGCACACGTCGAGAAAGTCAATTCCGAAGAAAAGAACATCAATGATGTTCCCGTCGCAAAAGAATTCCCCGATGTATTTCCGAAAGAATTACCGGGACTACCTCCACACCGATCCGTTGAATTTCAAATAGACCTTGTACCAGGAGCTGCACCAATAGCTCGTGCTCCATACAAACTCGCACCCAGCGAAATGAAGGATCTCCAAAGTCAATTACAAGAACTTTTAGAGCATGGTTTCATAGGACCAATCACATCACTCTGGGGAGGTCCTGTTTTGTTTGTCAAAAAGAAGGATGGTACATTCAGGTTGTGTATTGACTACTGAGAGTTGAACAAACTTACCATCAAGAACTGCTACCCACTACCTAGAATCAACGACTCATTTGATCAACTACAAGGCTCGTCGATTTATTCGAAGATTGATTTACGTTCTGGGTATCATCAAATGCGGGTGAAGGAAGATGCTATTTCGAAGACTGCTTTCAGAACGCCTTACGGTCATTACGAGTTTATGGTTATGCCATTTGGGTTGACTAACACACCAGCTGTGTTCATGGACCTCATGAGCCAAGTGTGTGGACCATACCTTGACAAGTTTGTCATTGATTTTATCGATGACATATTTATTTACTCAAAGAATGATCAAGAGCACGAAGAACATTTGAGAAAAGTGCTAGAGTTGTTGAGGAAAGAAAAATTGTACGCTAAGTTTTCAAAGTGTGCATTTTGGTTGGAAGAAGTTCAATTCCTCGGTCACATAGTGAATAAAGAAGGTATTCAGGTGGATCTGGCAAAGATTGAAACCGTTGAAAAGTGGGAAACCCCGAAAACTCCGAAGCATATACGCCAATTTTTAGATCTAGCTGGTTACTACAGAAGATTCATCAAAGATTTTTCCAAAATAGCAAAATCCTTGACTGCATTAATGCATAAAAGGAAGAAATTTGAATGGAAGGATGAGCAGGAGAAAGCGTTTCAATTATTGAAGAAAAAGTTAACTACGGCATCTATATTGTCATTGCCTAAAGGGAATGATAATTTTGTGATATATTGTGACTCCTCAAAGCAAGGTCTCGGTTGTGTATTAATGCAACGAACGAAGGTAATTGCTTATGCGTCTAGACAATTGAAGATTCACGAGCAGAATTATACGATGCATGATTAGGAATTAGGCGCGGTTGTTTTTGCATTAAAGACTTGGAGACACTACTTATATGGGGTCAAAGGTATCATATATACCGACCACAAAAGTCTCCAACATATATTTGATCAGAAACAGCTGAACATGAGGCAACATTGGTGGATTGAACTATTGAACGATTACGACTTTGAGATTCGTTACCACCTGGGGAAGGCGAATGTGGTAGCCGACACTTTGAGTAGAAAGGACAGAGAACCTATACGGGTAAAAGCTATGAATATAATTATTCGTACTAACCTTACTACTCAAATAAAGGAGGCACAACAGGGAGTTGTAAAAGAAGGAAATATAAAGAATGAAATACCCAAGGGATTGGAGAAACATCTTAATATTCGGGAAGATGGAACCCGGTATAGGAATGGAAGAATTTGGGTACCAAAGTTTGGAGATGTGAGAGAAATGGTACTTAAGGAAGCACATTAAACAAGATACTCAATACATCCCAGAGCGGGAAAGATGTACAAAGATCTCAATAAACACTTTTGGTGGCCGGGTATGAAAGTGGATATCGCTAAATACGTCGAAGAATTTTTGACGTGTTCTAAGGTAAAAGCTGAACATCAGAAACCATCAGGTCTACTTCAACAACCCGAGATCCTGGAATGGAAATGGGAAAACATTACCATGGATTTCATTACTAAATTGCCAAGAACTGTAAGTGGTTATGACGCTATTTGGGTAATAGTCGATCGTCTCACCAAGTCAGCACACTTTCTGCCAATGAGAGAAGATGATAAAATAGAGAAGTAGGATTATACTTGAAGGAAGTTGTCTCCAGACATGGAATACCAATCTCTATTATCTCTGATAGGGATGGCAAATTTGTTTCAAGGTTTTGGCAGACATTACAGCAAGCATTGGGAACTCGTCTAGATATGAGTACTGCCTATCACCCACAAACTGATGGGCAGAGCAAAAGGATGATACAAATGCTTGAAGACATGCTACGAGCATGTGTTATTGATTTTGGAAACAGTTGGGATCGACATCTACCATTAGCAGTGTTTTCCTACAACAACAGTTACCATTCGAGTATTGAGATGGCGCCGTTTGAAGCACTTTATGGTAGAAAGTGCAGGTCTCCGATTTGTTAGAGTGAAGTGGGGGATAGACAAATTACGGGTCCGGAGATAATTCAAGAAACTACCGAGAAGATCATCCAAATTCAACAACGGTTGAAAACCGCCCAAAGTCGACAAAAGAGCTACGCAGACATTAAAAGAAAAGATATAGAATTTGAGATTGGAGAGATGGTCATGCTTAAGGTTTCATCTTGGAAAGGCGTTGTTCAATTTGATAAACAGGGGAAACTAAATCCAAGGTACATTGGACCATTCAAGATTATAGATCGTGTCGGACCAGTAGCTTACCGACTTGACTTACCTTAACAACTCGCCGGGGTACATAATACTTTTCATATCTCGAATCTGAAGAAATATTTTGCTAAAGAAGATCTCACTATTCCATTAGACGAAATCCAAATCAATGAAAAACTTCAATTCATCGAAGAAACCGTCGAAATAATGGATCGTGAGGTTAAAAGACTTAAGCAAAATAAAATACCAATTGTTAAGGTTCGATGGAATGCTTGTAGAGGACCAGAGTTCACCTAGGAACGAGAAGACCAGATGAAGAAGAAATACCCACACCTATTTCCGGAAGATGCGTCAACACCTTCAACAGCTTAAAATTTCGGGACGAAATTTATTTAACGGGTAGGTACTGTAGTGACCCGAACTTTTGCATGTTTATATATATTAAATGAAATTGTTATTTACATGATTATATTTTTCCAACATGTTAAGCAATCAAACTTGTTAAGACTTGATTAATTGAAATAGGTTTCATATAGACAATTGACCACCCAAGTTGACCGGTGATTCACGAACGTTAAAACTTGTAAAAACTATATGATAATATATATATGGATATATATATATATATATATAGTTAACATGATATTATGATAAGTAAGTATCTCACTAGGTATATTAACAATGAGTTATATACATAAAAATAATACTACTAAGTTAAGAAACCCGAAACGAAACATATAACGATTATCGTTATAACAACGTCTTACTAAATACATATATATCATGTTAAGAGATTGTTACACTATATTTAACATGATAAAATGCTAATTAATTATATCATTAAGTGTATTAACAATGAACTACACAAGTAAGATGAGACTACCAACTTAAGGATTTCGAAACAATATATATATGTAACGATTATCGTTGTAATAGTATTTTAACATATATATATATATATATATATATATATATATATATATATATATATATATATATATATATATATATATATATATATATATATATATATATATATATATATATATATATGATATTAAGATATATTCATACATCATATTATCATGTTAACATAACAATTAAACATCTCATTTAAGTATAATAACAATGAATTAATTACATTTACCAAGATCGTTAACTTAAAGGTTTCAAAACAACACTTACATGTAACGACTAACGATGACTTAACGACTCAGTTAAGATGTATATACATGTAGTGTTTTAAGATGTATTCATACACTTTTGAAAGACTTTAAGACACATATCAAAGTACTTCTACTTATCAAAAATGCTTACAATTACATCCTCATTCATTTTCATCAACAATTCTACTCGTATGCACCCGTATTCGTACTCATACAATACACAGCTTCTAGATGTATCTACTATTGGTATATACAATTTAATGATCAGCTCTTAGCAGCTCTTGTGAGTCACCTAAACATGTGAGAACCATCATTTGGCAACTAGCATGAAATATCTCACAAAATTACAAAAAATATTATAAATCATTCATGAATTATTTACAAAAAAACAAACTTACACATCCTTTATATCTAATCCATATACCAACGACCAAAAACACCTACAAACACTTTCATTCTTTAATTTTCTTCATCTAATTGATCTCTCTCAATTTCTATCTTCAAGTACAAAGTGTTCTTCATAAATTCTATAAGTTCTAGTTTCATAAAATCAAGAATACTTTCAAGTTTGCAAGTCTACTTTCAAGCTTTCTAATCCATTCCAAGCAATCATTTAGGATCAACAAACCTTTGTTATTTATAGTAGGTTATCTCTCTAATTCAAGGTAATACTAATATTCAAACTTTGGTTCAATTTCTATAACTATAACAATCTTATTTCGAGTGATAATCTTTCTTGAACTTGTTTTCGTGTCATGATTCTACTTCAAGAACTTTCAAGCCATCCATGAATCCTTTGAAGCTAGATGTAACGACCCGGAAATTTCCGACCAAAATTAAACTCTAATCTCTATATGGTTCCGACACGATAAGCAAAAACCCTAAAGTTGACCCGCACTTTTTCGATCATTCTATACTTATAAGATTAATATTTACATAAATTAAACCTTACCAACATGATAAGCAATCCAAATTGTTGAGATTTATGTTTCCGAAAAGAGTTTTACACAACGTTTGACCGTCTAGTTTGACCGATGATATCACGAACTATACAATATATGATAAATATACGTTTGTGTATATATATGTATATATACATATTTAACATGATTAATGAATGTTTTAATATCTCATTTTGTATTAATAACAATAAGTTATAAGTATATTTTGAAACTACTAACTTAAGTTTTCAAAACGATAACTATACGTAACGTTATTTGACATAAATACTTAAGACTTATAATGTTTATACATATATCGTATAAGTAATGTATTTAATCACTTTTAAAGACTTAAATACATAAAATCATATAAGTGTATTCACAAAAGATAGCTATATTTGAATCCTCATTCCATTTTTCACAAAATTTCTATACGTATATCTAGAGTATTTGTACTCGTATCATACCTAGCTTCTATACGTATTTACTATTGGTATATACACATCAAATCACCACCTAACCAGCCCTTGTTCATGCCTTATGTATAAGGTAATTACTTTTGAATGATTGTAAGACTAATTACAAAAATACAAACTAAAAATTTGTCCATGTCTACTACATAAACATTTTTTTAGGAGTATATATGTATCCTCATTTTGTTTCATTTTTACTTCCATTCTCTAGCTAAAAACACCCACACTCTCAAGAACATTAAACTCCATAAACATTCAGCAAAGTTCCATGAAGATCTAGCTTCAAAAACCTTACTTAAACACCATAAGAAAACCATACAAAAACACTTCAAGAAATCCTTCCAAGAACACAAACTTACTTCCAATATTTCATCCACTTCCATCACCCTTTTGATTCTAGCTTCTTACTCCTCTTTTACAGCAACCTTGTCCAAGGAACTTGAGGTAGTATCTATGTTCATAACCTTATTCGATTCATATATATATAGCTATCTTATTTTGTGGTATAAAAGTTTAACAACAAGAACATAGTTTGAATGTTTTCAAACTTGTTTGCAAACTAAATAGATCCTTCTAACTTAACTTTTAAAATACTTCAAGACCTGTAATATAACTTAAATATATGCTAATTTAACAAGGTATAATTTAGTTTTTCAAAGAATATCTTAAAAACTGTTTTTACGACGTCGGAGTGCCACCGGGGACTGTTTTGGGTTGGATAATTAAAAACTATCTTAAACTTTGAGTTGGAGGTTTATGTTCTGGAAAAATGATTTTTACTATGAATATGATAACACATAAAAATTTCATGATTTAATTCAAAGTATAAGTATTTTTAGAAAAATAATCATTTAAGGTTGTTTAAATAAAGGAAAATGTTTAACTTCATAAGTTTCACTAAAGTTTCACCTATGCCGTGTGATTTTGAATACAAACCAAGGTATTTTCAGTTCATAGTCTTAAAGAGGGACTCGATCCAAGGAGATGGCAAGTTGAATCAACGAAAACGGATTTGTAACGAAGAAACTATGACCGAAACAAAATTGGTTATCCAAGACTTGTTTAACTTCGGGATTAATTGGGAAAAATTAAATAAAATCACATCTTTCTAAAATAACATGATATTTTATATATATGTACTCATAATTCAATTTTATATGGTTCAGGATCACCCGTAAACAATACGAGAAGATTAATCATAAGATCCCATGATTGTACGCAACACGTCATTTGACAACACCGGTACTTTATGTACGCAACACGTCATTTGACAACACCGGTACCGTGGGTCAAGATTAATCTCGACCAATACATATACGATGAGGGTTTTATTTATTTCATTGGGGGTTTATTAAACATCTAAATATGAACCATTAAAATTGAATTACTAACAACGAACTGCTAACTACGGACTAAGGAATTATTCAAAGTATTAAAAGTATAACAAGTATATATATGTGACGTTTGTTTAAAAAAAGAAAAGGTATTGATATATTATATATGGATAGGTTCGTGATATCAACCGGAGACCAAGTCAAATTATATATATATCTTCAAGACGAAAGTGAGTATATAGTCCCACTTTTAAACTCTAAATATTTCGGGATGAGAATACATGTATTTTATGTTTTACGTTATGGACACAAGTAACTAAAAAATATATTCTACGTTGAGTTGTACCACTGGCATACTTCCCTGTAGCTTGGTAACTGTTATTTACAGCGGTATTGTAAACGCGAATCCTGTTGATAGATCTATCGGGCCTGACAACCCCAACCGGACTGGACGACCAGTATTCAACGGTTGCACAGTACTTCGTTTCGTGACTACACTTGGTACAGTATAGTAAGATTTCATATTAAAGGGAATATGCGACGTGATTAATTGTTAAGTATGGTTACCAAGTGCTCAACCACTTAGAATATTTTTATTAAAATGTTTATATATGAAATCTTGTGGTCCATCGTTATATCGCTGCTAGCATCAAACCTATATATCTCACCAACTTTATGTTGACGTTTTAAAGCATGTTATTCTCAGGTATGAATTAAGACTTCCGCTGTGCGTTAGCTCATATTAAGGATACTAGTTGGGACCATTTAAGCCATGATACAAGAACGTTGCATTCGAGTCATTGAAGATCATTAAAGACATTTATTAAGTAAATGACAGTTTAGGTCATTTGGATATCGAGAAATGTTTGACGAGTTTATTAATTTTTTTATGTAAAGATAGATTGCCTTTTAAGAATAAATGCAACGTTTGTAAAATGTATCATATAGAGGTCAAGTACCTCGCGATGTTATCAACTGTTGTAATTCGTTTGTAATCAATATGGACATCGTCCGGATGATTAGTTTCGGATCCTTTCAGTTGGTATCAGAGCGTTGGTCTTAGCGAACCAGGCCTTGCATTAGTGTGTCTAACTGGTAGTTGTTAGGATACATTAGTGAGTCTGGACTTTGACCGTATCTACCTGCTAAAAAGTTTTGCTTATCATTTCTAGTCGGAAACCATCTGCTTATCATCCTTAGGGAGTTGCCTGCTTATCATTCTTTAGTCTAGACACGTCTTACTGCATCTAGTGCATCGATAGTGTATAGACAAAATTCATATCCTAGCGTATCTATTACTATAAACATTGCCCGACGAATTTCAAAGATTCTCCGTAATTCACGGGATTTCGGTATTATATATACATATGAAAATTATGTATTGAAGAGTACCAAACCCAACTCCTATAATCTATTCCAAACCAAAAAAATTCATTTCTCCAACTATACAAGATGAATTCTTCATCCAGTTCGAATTCCTCCGACTTCGATAGCTACGCCGACATGGATTTCCATTCGAGCTCCGAGAATAGCGTCACCGGAATGGATCAACCAATTTCCCATCATCTATTCTGGATGAACTGGGGATGGGTTCGTAATATACTAAATTTCTGGAGGCAAGAAGAAGGTGATCCATTTCATCCACCAAATTGCCCTCTTAACGATGAACCTGAAGCACTTACCGGCGAACCCATTCGAAACATCATTTTCTCGCTCATTTCTAGAGTATCTCGTCATGATTACATACTATCCCATATTTCAAATCTTGTTCATTCGCTCGTTCCAACCGTCAATCATCCCGGTATAATAGAAGAAGTCAACGAACTCCGTGCTCGGGTAGTGGTTTTGGAGAATATGGTGCGAAGGTTACAAACACCAACAGCAGCACCAGCAGCATAATCCGTACTACCATCGTCAACGCCGACAGTACCTTTATCACCCCAATCACAATCTCAACATCACAATCTGTATCTTGAATATCAACATCACACGACTCAATATCTGTACTTCGAGTATGATCTTCGTTCTATATATCGTTCTACATCGATTATCTTCGCTTTACGTATCGTATGACGATTATGTAATTTCTAAAGTCTTAGAGATTATGTAATCTAGAATTAACGATAAATCAAATGAGTTTAATATCTTATTGACTCATTAAATCTATGATTATCTCTGAAGAAAATATATATGCAAGTATATTTTCATAAAGATAGTAATTAAAAATTCCTTCGTACAAACTATTAATGATGAAAATATTTTAACGGGTGGGTAGTACCCGAGGAATATTTAGAATTCACATTAATAAGTTATATTGTACATTCTTGAATCTGATTCAACGGTTATCTATTATCTTACTTACAACCACCGATATTCGTATCCGCTCACCCCAGAATAACCATTTTCAATCAAATTTCATATTCGGATTTTGACCTACCAGAATCCAACAAGTGGCATAAAGAAGAAAACATTGGACAATTAAAATGAATTAAAATGTTGATTGTAACATATGAAACTAAACAATTCTTCAAGTTTGCCACTTGATTTTATCTTAAACCTCATTCGTAACTTGACGATTACAATTCGCATTCAAATCCTTTCATGATTTCTGAAAACACCCTGAACTATGAAGTAGCTCTTGAAATGCTGATGAAGCAGCAAAAACTGTAAACGACTTTAACAATCAAAAGATTGATGATAAAGAATGGTATGGTGGTAAAGCTGAGAAAAAGAGAAGGTTTGGAACTGGAAAACGGATTGAGCAAAGTATGAAGGAGGCCGTGAACAAATCATGAAAACAGAACCTGCCTTCAAAGGATCCAAATGATCCAGTGCCTGCTGAAACCGTTAGTAAGAACACTGCTCCTTATTCTAAACTTTTCAAGATGATATTCTTCACCATCATTTTATCTTAGATATTATAAGATATCTTCATTCGTTATACATATTTTTCATATTTCTGGAGATATTTTTACAACTATTCCTATCTGCGATCATTTAACTCTCCGTAACATCTGCGCTACAATATAAAAGAAACTGTGTTAGTTTCTAAATTCTGAAATCTCTAAGTTTAAAAATATGAATGTTTTGAAGTAGTGTTGGGAACTGATACATAAATTAGTATAATATAATGAAACTTGATCAACTTCATTATATTACAGTAAGTCATGTTAAGTTTCTAATGGAATGTGATGATTCACAGTACCGTCATCATGTGCCATGTTACACGGCTCTTACATTCTATCAAGTCTTCAAACATATTAGAACGTATCACCTTGATAGTTCTATTTTTTTTTCCCGGAATATTCGAGTAATTTAACGAATCAAGATCGTGCCATTACAATTTCATTCTAAAACCAATAGCAAGGTTCATTCCAAATTTCCTACCTACGAATTTCGGACCATTGTTCGCTTGGCTCGAGGACGGGAAGAAGAAATGAAGGGACAAAACTTCAGAATAGAAATAGGGACATAAACCACAGCAAATAAGAGAGAGCATTAACTGTGGATGACAATGATTTTAAGGGACGGGAGTAGGAACATCGAAATATAAGGGAAGGTATAAAACCTAACAACAACCCCGAAACTACAAACCGTGCATATCAATACGTATTGCAACGTAAAGGCACGGGAGAATTAAAAACATTATAATTCCAAGGAAAGGATAAAAGAGAATAGATTCTTCTGGTGATAGATGAAAAAGAAGAATGAAAGATATGAAAGTTAGAAATATAACAAGGGTTAGAATGGGATGGAGCATATTAGCGAATGTCTTAAAGTAGGAACTAAAGAGAAAGAATAGAAGATGTGGGAAGAAAGAAAGGGAAGGAGGTAAATTTATAGTGAAATATTCGACAAAGAAATCAAAACAGATTGCCGCGTTAAATCAAAGAAGATCCTGATCGCCGCAAAACTAAATCTTATTACATAAGATTTTCTTTAAAACCCTTAAATCCCGGAAATCGATCATAATCACGTCATCGGTTACAACAATTCTATATTTACTCATTTCACTCTTTTGTGATAGCTTCACTCGTGCGTCTCACATAACCAAATCGTTTTATCTAAATCTTTCAATAATGATAAAATTTCATTATTACCTCATATTCGTCATGAAAACATTCCTATTGTTGTTTATGACAACCTCTACCAAATTTCGAGGACGAAATTTCTTTAACGGATGGGTACTGTAACGACCCGGAAATTTCCGACCAAAATTAAACTCTAATCTCTATATGGTTCCGACACGATAAGCAAAAACCCTAAAGTTGACCCGCACTTTTTCGATCATTCTATACTTATAAGATTAATATTTACATAAATTAAACCTTACCAACATGATAAGCAATCCAAATTGTTGAGATTTATGTTTCCGAAAAGAGTTTTACACAACGTTTGACCGTCTAGTTTGACCGATGATATCACGAACTATACAATATATGATAAATATACGTTTGTGTATATATATGTATATATACATATTTAACATGATTAATGAATGTTTTAATATCTCATTTTGTATTAATAACAATAAGTTATAAGTATATTTTGAAACTACTAACTTAAGTTTTCAAAACGATAACTATACGTAACGTTATTTGACATAAATACTTAAGACTTATAATGTTTATACATATATCGTATAAGTAATGTATTTAATCACTTTTAAAGACTTAAATACATAAAATCATATAAGTGTATTCACAAAAGATAGCTATATTTGAATCCTCATTCCATTTTTCACAAAATTTCTATACGTATATCTAGAGTATTTGTACTCGTATCATACCTAGCTTCTATACGTATTTACTATTGGTATATACACATCAAATCACCACCTAACCAGCCCTTGTTCATGCCTTATGTATAAGGTAATTACTTTTGAATGATTGTAAGACTAATTACAAAAATACAAACTAAAAATTTGTCCATGTCTACTACATAAACATTTTTTTAGGAGTATATATGTATCCTCATTTTGTTTCATTTTTACTTCCATTCTCTAGCTAAAAACACCCACACTCTCAAGAACATTAAACTCCATAAACATTCAGCAAAGTTCCATGAAGATCTAGCTTCAAAAACCTTACTTAAACACCATAAGAAAACCATACAAAAACACTTCAAGAAATCCTTCCAAGAACACAAACTTACTTCCAATATTTCATCCACTTCCATCACCCTTTTGATTCTAGCTTCTTACTCCTCTTTTACAGCAACCTTGTCCAAGGAACTTGAGGTAGTATCTATGTTCATAACCTTATTCGATTCATATATATATAGCTATCTTATTTTGTGGTATAAAAGTTTAACAACAAGAACATAGTTTGAATGTTTTCAAACTTGTTTGCAAACTAAATAGATCCTTCTAACTTAACTTTTAAAATACTTCAAGACCTGTACTATAACTTAAATATATGCTAATTTAACAAGGTATAATTTAGTTTTTCAAAGAATATCTTAAAAACTGTTTTTACGACGTCGGAGTGCCACCGGGGACTGTTTTGGGTTGGATAATTAAAAACTATCTTAAACTTTGAGTTGGAGGTTTATGTTCTGGAAAAATGATTTTTACTATGAATATGATAACACATAAAAATTTCATGATTTAATTCAAAGTATAAGTATTTTTAGAAAAATAATCATTTAAGGTTGTTTAAATAAAGGAAAATGTTTAACTTCATAAGTTTCACTAAAGTTTCACCTATGCCGTGTGATTTTGAATACAAACCAAGGTATTTTCAGTTCATAGTCTTAAAGAGGGACTCGATCCAAGGAGATGGCAAGTTGAATCAACGAAAACGGATTTGTAACGAAGAAACTATGACCGAAACAAAATTGGTTATCCAAGACTTGTTTAACTTCGGGATTAATTGGGAAAAATTAAATAAAATCACATCTTTCTAAAATAACATGATATTTTATATATATGTACTCATAATTCAATTTTATATGGTTCAGGATCACCCGTAAACAATACGAGAAGATTAATCATAAGATCCCATGATTGTACGCAACACGTCATTTGACAACACCGGTACTTTATGTACGCAACACGTCATTTGACAACACCGGTACCGTGGGTCAAGATTAATCTCGACCAATACATATACGATGAGGGTTTTATTTATTTCATTGGGGGTTTATTAAACATCTAAATATGAACCATTAAAATTGAATTACTAACAACGAACTGCTAACTACGGACTAAGGAATTATTCAAAGTATTAAAAGTATAACAAGTATATATATGTGACGTTTGTTTAAAAAAAGAAAAGGTATTGATATATTATATATGGATAGGTTCGTGATATCAACCGGAGACCAAGTCAAATTATATATATATCTTCAAGACGAAAGTGAGTATATAGTCCCACTTTTAAACTCTAAATATTTCGGGATGAGAATACATGTATTTTATGTTTTACGTTATGGACACAAGTAACTAAAAAATATATTCTACGTTGAGTTGTACCACTGGCATACTTCCCTGTAGCTTGGTAACTGTTATTTACAGCGGTATTGTAAACGCGAATCCTGTTGATAGATCTATCGGGCCTGACAACCCCAACCGGACTGGACGACCAGTATTCAACGGTTGCACAGTACTTCGTTTCGTGACTACACTTGGTACAGTATAGTAAGATTTCATATTAAAGGGAATATGCGACGTGATTAATTGTTAAGTATGGTTACCAAGTGCTCAACCACTTAGAATATTTTTATTAAAATGTTTATATATGAAATCTTGTGGTCCATCGTTATATCGCTGCTAGCATCAAACCTATATATCTCACCAACTTTATGTTGACGTTTTAAAGCATGTTATTCTCAGGTATGAATTAAGACTTCCGCTGTGCGTTAGCTCATATTAAGGATACTAGTTGGGACCATTTAAGCCATGATACAAGAACGTTGCATTCGAGTCATTGAAGATCATTAAAGACATTTATTAAGTAAATGACAGTTTAGGTCATTTGGATATCGAGAAATGTTTGACGAGTTTATTAATTTTTTTATGTAAAGATAGATTGCCTTTTAAGAATAAATGCAACGTTTGTAAAATGTATCATATAGAGGTCAAGTACCTCGCGATGTTATCAACTGTTGTAATTCGTTTGTAATCAATATGGACATCGTCCGGATGATTAGTTTCGGATCCTTTCACTAGATCAATTTTTGTCACTTCCAGTAGGTTTACCTACTAAATTTTAGGTAGTAATGATGTTCATAACATCATTCGATTCATATATATATAAAACTATCTTATTCGAAGATATAACATGTAATCACTAGAACATAGTTTAGTTAATTCTAAACTTGTTCGTAAACAAAGTTAATCCTTCTAACTTAAATTTTAAAATCAACTAAACACATGTTCTATATCTATATGATATGCTAACTTAATGATTTAAAACCTGAAAACACAAAGAACACCGTAAAATCAGACATACGCCGTCGTAGTAACACCGCGGGCTGTTTTGGGTTAAATAATTAAAAAAACTATAATAAACTTTGAATTAAAAGTTGTACTTCTGGAAAAATGATTTTTCTTATGAACATGAAACTATATTCAAAAATCATGGTTAAACTCAAAGTGGAAGTATGTTTTTCAAAATGGTCATCAAGACGTCGTTCTTTCGACTGAAATGACTATCTCTTACAATATTGACTTGTAACCTATATTTCCGACTATAACCTTATACTTTTTCTGTTTTGTTTCATAAATTTCAGTTCATTATGAAACCAAAGCAACTTGAATCACTCAAAACGGATTTAAAACAAAGAAGTTATGGGTAAAACAAGATTGGATGATTTTGCTTGTTGTAGCTACGTAAAATTTGTAACAAATCTAAACAAATCATAACTTAACTAACTTATATTGTATTATACATGTATTCTAACATATATTATGTAATCTTGGGATACCATAGACACGTATACAATGTTTTGACATATCATATCGACCCATCTATATATATTATTTGGAACAATCATAGACACTCTATATGCAGTAATGCTCGAGTTAGCTATACAGGGTTGAGGTTGATTCCAAAATAATATATATAATTTGAGTTGTGATCGAGTCTGAGACTTGTAAGCACTGGGTCGAGGATTGAATCAAGATAATATATATTGATTTATTTTTGTACATCTAACTGTGGACAACTAGTTGTAGATTACTAACGTTGCACTGCTAACTTAACAAACTTAAATCATTAAAACGTAATAAAAAATGTTGTGAATATATTTTGATTATATTTTACTTTGATATATATGTACATATTTGTTATAGGTTTGTGAATCGACCCGTGGCTAAGTCTTATTTTCGACGTAGAAAAAATCTGTGAAAGTGAGTTATAGTCCCACTTTTAAAATCTAATATTTTTGGGATGAGAATACATAGAGTTTTATAAATGTTTTACAAAATAGACACAAGTACGTGAAACTACATTTTATGGTTGAATGATCGAAATTGAATATGCCCCTTTTAGCTTGGTAGCCTAAGAATTAGGGAACTGTCCCCTAATTGACGCGAATCCTAAAGGTAGATCTAAGGGAACTAACAACCCTCATTTCGGAATTTGGAATGCTTTAGTACTTCGAGTTTATCATGTCCGATGAGTGTCCCTGAATGATGGGGATATTCTATATGCATCTTGTTAATGTCGGTTACCAGGTGTTCACCATATGAATGATTTTTATACAGATAGCTATATGCCTGTATGTTACTTAGAAAAAATGAAATCTTGTGCTCTATTATTATGAATTGATAAGATATATGTTAAACCTATAACTCACTAAAATTTTTGTTGACGTTTTAAGCATGTTTATTCTCAGGTGATTATTAATAAGCTTTCGTTGTTGCATGCTGATAATGCTAAAAACGAACATATATTTCATAGCATTATTCCTCAAGAAAGACAAGCTTTTAGTTGCAATTGTTCTATTTACAAGTGATATTCGTTTAAATAATAAAAGGTGAAGACAAAAGACAGATTCGACGAATTGAAGACGCAAACGACCAAAAAGCTCAAAAGTACAAAAGACAATCAAAAAGGTTCCAATTATTGATAAGAAACATCTCGAAATTACAAGAGTACAAGATTCAAAACGCAAAGTACAAAATATAAAATTGTACGCAAGGACGTTCGAAAATCCGGAACCGGGACCAGAGTCAACTCTTAACGCTCGACGCAACGGACTAAAAATTACAAGTCTACTATGCACAAGAATATAATATAATATATAAATAATTATATTAATTATTTATATTTTATATTTATATATAAAATCCGTCGGCAAGAAAGACTCCAAAAGATGTGAGCTGTAATTGCAATCTCCGCGACTCGCGGGGTTTGAAGGCAAAATTCACCGCGAGTCGCGGAGCCCCAAAAATCACAAATCCCTATAAAGCAAACCGAATTCTGATCAAAATTTCATATTCTATTTCTCTCTTCTCTCATATATACGATATATATATATATATAATTTATATTTTAATTTTAATTTTAATTATAATTCTAATAATAAGGGTATGTTAGCGAATGTTGTAAGGGTGTAAGTCGAAATTCTGTCCGTGTAACGCTACGCTATTTTTAATCATTGTAAGTTATGTTCAACCTTTTTACATTAATGTCTCGTAGCTAAGTTATTATTATGCTTATTTAAAACGAAGTAATCATGATGTTGGGCTAATTACTAAAATTGGGTAATTGGGCTTTGTACCATAATTGGGGTTTGGACAAAAGAACGACACTTGTGGAAATTAGACTATGGGCTATTAATGGGCTTTATATTTGTTTAACTAAATGAAAGTTTGTTAATGTTAATATAAAGATTTACAATTGGGCGTCCCTATAAATTACCATATACACTCGATCGGACACGATGGGCGGGGTATTTATATGTACGAATAATCGTTCATTTAACCGGACACGGGAATGGATTAATAGCCACTAGAATAATTAAAACAGGGGTGAAATTACATTCAAGGGTAATTGGTGTAATTGTTAACAAAGTAGTAAAACCTTGGTTTACACGCAGTCGATAACCTGGTGTATTCATTAAACAAAGTATTAAAACCTTGTTACAATTCGAATCCCCAATTAGTTGGAATATTTAACTTCGGGTATAATAATAATTTGACGAGGACACTCGCACTTTATATTTATGACTGATGGAATGTTATGGACAAAAACCAGACGGACATATTGAATAATCCAGGACAAAGGACAATTAACCCATGGGCATAAAACTAAAATCAACACGTCAAACATCATGATTACGGAAGTTTAAATAAGCATAATTCTTTTATTTCATATTTAATTTCCTTTATTTTATATTTAATTGCACTTCTAATTATCGCACTTTTAATTATTGTTATTTAATCGCACTTTTAATTATCGTACTTTTTAATTATCGTAATTTTATTATTCGCAATTTCATTATCATTATTTATTTTACGCTTTAAATTAAGTCTTTTATTTATTTAATATTTTACATTAGGTTTTAACTGCGACTAAAGTCTTAAAATCGACAAACCGGTCATTAAACGGTAAAAACCCCCCTTTATAATAATAATATTACTTATATATATGTTTGTATTTTTATAAAAGTAAACTAATATAGCGTTGAGCTTTGTTTAAAGATTTCCCTGTGGAACGAACCGGACTTACTAAAAACTACACTACTGTACGATTAGGTACACTGCCTATAAGTGTTGTAGCAAGGTTTAAGTATATCCATTCTATAAATAAATAAATATCTTGTGTAAAATTGTATCGTATTTAATAGTATTTCCTGCTAAAATTAAAAACTATTTTATATACACCTCGCATAACATCAAGTATTTTTGGCGCCGCTGCCGGGGAACACTCTTAAACGCCGGAAGCGCAACGCTAATAATAAAAAAAAAAAAAAAGATTTTTAGTTACTTTTATTAAAAGTCATTTTTGTAAAAATACGTTTTAATTATTCAAAAATATAAAAAGAAAAACAAAAATATAAGTATTTTTTTTTAAGATTTTGTTAAATATTTAAGTTTTATAAGTTTCTTTATTTTTATTTTAGTTTATAAAAATATGAGTTTAATTTTAATATCTTTTATTTATATAAAAATTAAAAACAGAAAATAAAATAAATAAATAAATAAAGAAAAACGCGTTGAAGATAAAACCTGTCAGCTGAAATTCTGAACCCCGCGACTCGCGGGGTTTTCTTTATAAATTACCGCAACTCGCGGAGGCTACCTGACACACGGACAAAAACCCTAAACCAGCATTAATTACGAATTATTATTAATTATTAATAATATAAACCCTAATTATGTATTATTATTATTATTAGTTTTATTTTAACTTTTACTTTTTATTTATTTTATATTTTGTTTAATTAGTTTTATTAAAATTGTAAAATTAATAGTTTAATAAAATAAATAATATAAAAATAATATTTTTATAAAAAATTGTACTTTTTACAACTTTTTATATATTTTTATATTTTGTCCCTTTTTAATCGTTGTAGCGTAATATTTGTATTTTTCGCTCATATTTAACTTTAAACTTAGTTTTTGCTATAGTTATTTTTACTCCTAGATTTTTAGGCTTTGCCGTAGAATTCCTTAAGTGCTTTTTCTTTAGTCTAAGATTTAGGTACTTTAGAATTTTGCGACGCCTTTTTAAGTTTTAGTTTCTTTTTAAGTTATTTCCATTTGGGATTTAGTTTTTCCTTGTAAGCTTTAATATTTTTAGACCTTTTACTATGTACCAATTATCATTCCAATTAGTAATTTCAATTTGCGATTATAATTTTAAGTTAGTTGTAGTAATAAGGTTAGGTTAGTAAAGTATTTTTAAGTTTTTATAAGTTTCTTTTATTTTTCCGTCACCTTTTATTTTTCAACCATTTTTTTTCTTTTTCTACCTTTTGCGACGAACTCTTTTTCTCTCTTATTTCTCGCTATTCTAGTTTTTAGGACCTAGAATTTTTTCTACTTCTTATCTAAATTTCTTAAAATTACGAAAATTTATTTTGAGTGGTTAAATTGATAGACATCAAAATTTTCTGGTTCGTAGTAATAGTTGGATTTATACGTGGACCGGGTTATTGGATCCAAACAGTCCTCAATTATATTGAGACCAAACGAATCCTGCCCCTCTGCTGCATCTTTTGGCTATTCAAAACGTGGGCAAAATCAGAAAAGTCTATTAATTGGATAACTTATTATAATTTTTCTTTCCTTTTTAAAACTAATAGGATATTCAGTGAATGCACCGAGCAAGACGTTCATCACCTTTTGTACGTTCACCACCTGTAACTCGATCAAGACATCGTTTAACAAATATAACCGCCGTTGATTTTTCTTTAGAATCGTCATCCAGTCAACCAAGTACTTCAGTTCAAATTTCCGATAATCCATTTTTTGAACCCAACCTCACAATTGAGAATCCGGAGAATATTCAGGAACGGTTCGTAGATCCTGAACCACTAACAATTCCTCCGGAACCACCAATCATTCAAACAGAGATTGTTGAGGAACGAACCATTAAATCAAAATCATCTAGTGATACCGATTCAACAAATTCAATTATGGAGAATCTGGAACCTTTAAGTATGGAAGACCGAATGAGAGCTAAACGCACTGGCCAAGGTCACGCAATTACTCATCCAGACATTAATGCGCCAGATTATGAAATCAAAGGACAAATTCTACACATGGTGACTAATCAATGCCAATTTAGTGGTGCGCCGAAGGAAGATCCAAATGAACATCTACGTACCTTTAATAGGATCTGCACACTATTTAAAATCCGAGAAGTGGAGGATGAACAGATATATCTCATGTTATTTCCCTGGACTTTAAAGGGAGAAGCCAAAGATTGGTTGGAATCGTTACCTGAAGGGGCGATTGATACATGGGACGTTTTAATTGACAAATTTCTTAAACAATTCTTTCCTGCATCTAAAGCCGTAAGACTTCAAGCAGAAATTGTTACGTTCACACAGAAACCAAATGAAACTCTATATGAGGCGTGGACAAGATATGGAAAGTTATTAAGAGGATGTCCGCAACATGGTTTAGACACCTGTCAAATAGTACAAATATTCTACCAAGGATGCGACATCACTACAAGGAAAGACATAGATATAGCAGCTGGTGGTTCTATTATGAAGAAAACCGAAACTGATGCTTACAAAATTATTGATAACACTGCTTCCCACTCACATGAGTGGCACCAAGAAAAAGATATCATTAGATTATCTAAAGCAGCTAGAGCCAATTCTAGTCATGACTTAGATTCCATTTCCGCAAAGATAGATGCTGTGGAGAGACGAATGGAAAAGATGACTAAAGATATTCACTCAATACGAATTAGTTGTGAGCAGTGTGGAGGACCACATTTGACAAAAGATTGTCTCAGTATTGAATTAACAATGGAACAAAGAGAGAATATTTCATACATAAACCAAAGGCCTGGAAATAATTATCAGAATAATTATCAACCGCCAAGACCGATTTACAATCAAAACCAGAATTATAACCGAAATATTCCATACAACAACCAACAAGGTCCTAGCAATCAACAAGTATCCAATAATACTTATAATCAGCAAAGACCGAATTTTCAAAACAAACCACCACAACAAACCGATGATAAAAAGCCGAATTTAGAAGATATGATGACGAAGCTAGTTGAAACTCAAACGCAGTTTTTCACATCTCAAAAACAAACAAATGAACAAAATGCTCAAGCATTTAGAAATCAACAAGCTTCTATTCAAAATCTGGAACAAGAAGTAAGTAACCTAGCAAGGTTAATAGGTGAAAGAAAACCGGGAAGTCTACCTAGTGATACAAATGCTAACCCCCGGAATGAAACAGCTAAAGCCATTACCACAAGAAGTGGTACAACACTTAAACCACCTGAAATACCTGTAACTTCTGATGAAACTATTCCTACTCCACAAGAACCACAACCTGATCAAGATAAGGAAAAAGAACCGGTAGTTGAAAAGGTTAATGAAGATAACACAGTTAAGGATAAACCTTATGTTAAACCATACCAACCACCACTTCCTTACCCAAGTAAAATGAAGAAAGAAAAACTTGAAGCCGAGCAATCCAAATTCTTGGATATGTTTAAACAGATAAATGTAAATCTTCCTTTCATTGATGTGATTTCAGGAATGCCAAGATATGCTAAATTCTTGAAAGATCTAATCTCAAATAGAAAGAAAATGGAAGAACTCTCGGCTGTTACTATGAATGCTAATTGTTCAGCAGTACTGTTGAATAAGATACCAGAAAAATTATCTGATCCAGGAAGTTTCACAATTCCATGTTTTCTGGGTAGTCTTAGTTCAATAGAAGCATTGGCAGACTTAGGTGCTAGTATAAATCTAATGCCGTATTCACTATACGCTAAACTAGACCTTGGAGAATTAAAACCAACCAGAATAAGCATACAACTAGCTGATAGATCAATAAAATATCCTAGAGAGATAATGGAGAACATGCTAGTTAAAGTTGGTACTTTAGTATTTCCAGTAGATTTTGTTGTTTTGGACATGGAAGAAGATTCTCAAGTTCCTCTCATATTAGGAAGACCATTCTTAAACACGGCTAAAGCAATGATAGACGTGTTCGGTAAGAAACTGACCCTAAGTATAGAGGATGAGAGTGTTACCTTTTCAGTTGATAGAGCAATGCAACAACCACAATCTGCAGATGATACATGTTATTATATTCAAACTATAGATGCACATGCAGAATTATTAGAAGAATTTCCAGAATTACAAGGAACAGGAGAATGTTCTTTAGGAGAAGGTAATGAACCAATTGATGAAGCTGAAATGTTAGCTACACTTATAGCTAATGGATATGAACCAACAACAGAAGAAATTCAAATGCTAAAAGAAGAAGACAGATATCGATATAAATCATCGATAGAAGAACCTCCGAAATTAGAGTTAAAGCCACTTCCAAACCATTTGGAATACACTTATTTACATGGTGAATCTGAATTACCTGTAATAATATCGTCTTCTCTAACTGAAAATGAGAAATCACAACTCATTTCTGTGTTGAAAGCTCATAAACCAGCCATTGCATGGAAGATTCATGATATTAAAGGAATAAGTCCTTCGTATTGCACACATAAAATCCGTATGGAAGAAGGTCATAAAACGTATGTGCAACGCCAACGAAGACTAAATCCTAATATGCAAGATGTAGTTAAGAAAGAGATTATTAAACTGCTAGATGCAGGTTTGATATATCCAATTTCTGATAGTCCATGGGTAAGCCCAGTTCAATGCGTACCTAAGAAGGGTGGCATGACTGTCATTACAAATGAGAAAAATGAGCTTATTCCTACTAGGACTGTAACAGGTTGGCGTGTATGTATTGATTATAGAAAATTAAATGACGCTACCAGAAAAGATCACTTTCCCTTACCTTTCATAGATCAAATGTTGGAAAGATTAGCCGGAAATAGTTACTATTGTTTTCTAGATGGATTTTCCGGATATTTTCAAATTCCAATAGCACCCGAAGATCAAGAGAAAACCACATTCACGTGCCCTTATGGTACTTTTGCTTACAAAAGAATGCCATTTGGACTTTGCAACGCCCCTGCAACCTTTCAAAGGTGCATGATGGCGATTTTTCACGACATGATAGAAGAATGCATGGAAGTTTCATGGATGACTTTTCAGTCTTCGGTGATACATTTAAATCATGTCTACTTAATCTGGAACGAATGCTAATTAGATGCGAAAAATCAAATCTAGTACTTAATTGGGAGAAATGCCATTTCATGGTTAAAGAAGGCATCGTTCTTGGACATAAAATTTCAAAAGAAGGAATTGAAGTGGATAGAGCTAAAGTAGATGTAATTGCTAAACTTCCACATCCCACAAATGTTAGAGGAGTTAGGAGTTTTCTAGGGCATGCCGGTTTTTACCGACGTTTCATAAAAGATTTTTTTAAAATTGCCACTCCTATGAATAAACTCCTAGAAAAGGATGCTCCATTCATCTTTTCAGATGAGTGTATCAAATCTTTTAATATTCTTAAAGAGAAACTCACTAATGCGCCGATCATGATAACACCAAATTGGAATCAACCATTTGAACTAATGTGCGATGCAAGTGATTTTGCAATGGGAGCCGTTTTAGGACAAAGGATTGAAAAACGATTTCAACCTATATATTATGCTAGTAAGACATTACAAGGAGCACAAACGAACTATACAACTACTGAAAAAGAACTCCTTGCTATTGTCTTTGCTTTTGACAAATTTCGATCATATCTCGTTCTAGCAAAAACGGTGGTCTATACCGACCATTCTGCTCTTAGATACCTATTTTCAAAACAAGATGCTAAACCAAGATTAATCCGTTGGATCTTACTCTTACAAGAGTTTGATATTGAAATCCGAGATAAAAGAGGAGCAGAAAATCTCGCCGCTGATCATCTTTCTCGTCTTGAAAATCCCGAATTAGAAGTTCTGAATGAATCGGCCATACAAGACAACTTTCCTGATGAATATCTATTGAAGATAGATTATAAAGAAATCCCATGGTTTGCAGACTATGCAAACTACTTAGTTTGTGGATTCCTTGAAAAAGGATTATCGTACCAAAAACGAAAGAAATTCTTCAGTGATATAAAACACTATTTCTGGGAAGATCCACATCTGTTTAAAAGTTGTCCCGATGGAATAATACGCCGATGTGTATTTGGAGATGAAGCTAGTAAAATTTTAAACCATTGTCACACAGGACCAACAGGAGGGCATTATGGGCCTCAACTAACAGCAAGAAAAGTTTATGAAGCTGGATTCTATTGGCCTACAATTTACAAAGACGCACACCTTCTTTGCAAATCCTGTGATGCATGTCAAAGGGCCGGAAAAATAAGTCAACGTGATGAAATGCCACAAAATGTCATCCAAGTATGTGAAGTATTTGACATTTGGGGTATTGACTTTATGGGTCCATTTCCAAAATCTCATAATAATTTATATATACTCGTAGCCATTGATTATGTATCTAAATGGGCGGAAGCACAAGCTCTCCCAACTAACGATGCACGAGTTGTAGTCAACTTTTTAAAACATCTTTTTGCAAGGTTTGGAACACCAAAAGCTTTAATAAGTGATCGGGGTACTCATTTCTGTAATAATCAACTTGAGAAAGTTCTTAAAAGATATGGAGTAACTCATAAAATCTCCACCGCATATCATCCACAAACAAGTGGACAAGTTGAAAATACCAACCGAGCTTTAAAACGTATTCTAGAGAAAACCGTAGGATCAAATCCGAAGGAATGGTCCATTAAATTGGAGGATGCACTCTGGACTTTTAGAACAGCCTACAAAACTCCAATTGGAACCACACCTTTTAGACTTGTTTATGGAAAAGCATGTCATCTTCCAGTAGAAATTGAACACAAAGCATTTTGGGCTTTGAAAACATGTAATCTTGATTTACATGAAGCCGGACGTCTACGATTAAGTCAACTAAATGAATTAGAAGAATTAAGACATGAAGCATACGAAAATTCGTTAATCTATAAACAAAGAACGAAGAAATGGCATGATAAAAGAATCAGAAGTTCAAAAGAATTTAAAGAAGGAGACAGAGTTCTTTTTTTCAATTCACGATTCAAGCTATTTCCTGGAAAATTGAAATCAAGATGGTCTGGACCATTCATAGTCAAAAGAGTTTTCCCATACGGAACGATAGAATTAATAAATTCAAATGGGATTGAATTTAAAGTTAATGGTCACAGAGTTAAACATTACATACATGGTCCGATGGAAGTCGACAACGAAGTTAATCACAATTTCGACACCACAGCTAACTAAGTGTGGGGAGAATCAAGTCTTTAAAGGATAATATGTATTTCTGTTAGAGTTAGATTGTCTGTTTTCATGTAGTTCTCGAAAATGGAACCCGAATGGTCTTTCCCTAGCAGACCCTAAAGAACTAGTCTTCTCCCCCCATTCTGAATTTTTATTTTTTTTAGGTTTTTACAAAATGAAGACTGCCTGTGAACTAAACCATGGTCTAATGCTACACGCTTTGATCACTAAACGTAATAATGACATACTCCCGAGAGAAATAGTATCAGTAATCAGAGAAAGAATGGACGGAGTTAGAAAAGAATCCAGATGCGAAGATAATAAGTTACAATTTGGTAAAGGAAAATCAAAATCCGCAGCGAAAAGAAGAGCACGACACCTAGAACGATGTCACAAATGCGGAAAATGGTCACATGGAGGTAAATGTTCAAATAATCAAACCTATTCAAATACCGAATTTGTTACTTTATGCAGAGACGGACCGTTCATATGTTTAGAAGAAAAGACACTGAATGCTCGAGGTTACGCCTATGTAGCCATGAAAAACCAATTAAACCGACTATCTTATGAATGGGATAGATCATATAACTAAGAAATCTATTCCACAGGTATATGTCTGTACAGTTTTTATTTTTATTTTTATTTTTAACCTTTTGATAATAAACGCTAATTTGTTCGCTAAAAAGTATTAAATTGGTATTGAATAAAATTAGGTTTGGCGACCGAAATTATTGATATCATTCAAAAATTTATTACATCACTGCGAAATTTAACGTTTATTCTTAAGGTATAAATATCTTTAAACAATCAACCCAAAATATTTCAAAAATTCGTCAAGAGTTAAATTAGGTCTTGAAACCGAAATTACTTTACCGAAAAGAGGGGCGCATATTTTTGATAATATTTGATTGATTAAAGTGGGATAAAAAGACAAAAAGATTTTTAATTTTATTTTTACCATGTTTTTAAAATTAATATTTAAATCTTAAATTAATATATTTAAAATTGTAAATATTTGAAAAATTATTATAAGTTTGATATGAATTTATGAATTTTTAAATTAAGTTTGGTGTGAATTTTTAAAATATGAATTTTTAATTTTATGCATTTCAAATTTTAAGTTTGGTGTGATTTTTTAATATTAATTTTGAATTTAATATTTAAGTTGTGTGAATTTAAAAACAAAAATTTACTTTATCTCATTAAGTTAAGAATATGATTTTTAAAATTCATCGTAAGTTGAAGACTAGGTCTTTGAACCGAAATTGCTTTACCCGAGGGAGGGACGAGAACTTTTATTATCATTATTTTTAATCTTATTGAATTAAAGTATGCCAAAAATATTTAAAAAACCAAAAAAATCTTAGCTTTTAAAACAATCGCTACAAAAAGACAAATTTTAAAATTTTGTCGAAGGACGGACTAGGACATCGATCCGAAACGACCTCGTCCTAAATAACAAGGGAAACAAAATTTTAAAATTAATTTCTTAATTGTTTTCAAAAGTTAATGATTATAAAAAAAAAAAAAAAAAAAAAAAAAAAAAAAACTCCGCGAGTCGCGGAGTTTGAAGTGTATTTTGCCGCGAGTCGCGGAGAGACTAAAAACCGGAAAAAAAATATAGCTGCAGAACAGATCAGTCCCCAACCCAAAACAACAAAAACACAGCGAATTCTGCACCCGAAAAACACCCCCAAAAATCCCATTTTTTAACCGTTAATCACCAAATTTTTTGCTAAAATCATGTTGAGAAGGATGCTATCTAAGAATTACTCAAGAAAAACGGTAAATTTCTACACCTAAACACCATTTAATTCGAAATTTGGTGTTCTTGAGCAAATTTTTCCCCAATTTGATTTTGATGCTTTTTAGTGTAATTAAGCTTAAATTGTTTATGTATTATGCTTGTATAACCTAGATTGATGCTGTTTAATATGATTAGAAGCCTTAAACTTCAAATTTTGAATAATCTAGGGTTTGTGTTCTTGAGCAAATTTGGGGCTTTTTGATATAAACAGGTTATGGCCGATTTTTGTCATGAATTGTTGCTAAATTGAGTAGTGTAACATGTCTAGGTAGTTAAATGATCCAAACTTTGAGCCTAAACATGATTTTAAGAATTAAAGTGGACTTTTTCAAGTCTAAAATTCATGAACTTGATTTTTGAAAGATAATGCCATTTGAGACTTGTTTAATTGCTAGTAATGATTATTTTGACATGTTATTTGAGTTGAATGCTTATGAACTTGGCGAACATTTTCGTATATGCTTATTTGAAAAAGTGTAGATTTGATAAAAATGTGAAAATAAGCTTAAGTTTGATATAAATTGATTATGTCATTGTAATTATTTTGATTGATGATTTTGCTGACACTAATGCATATTTGGATGCACAAAAATTGTGTTTGATGTGTTTTGCAGAATGAAAGGGGTGAATCTTCATCCCAAGCCCGCAATGCTCCTGCTGACAATTTGGAACAACAGGAGGTGGATAACTACTACAAGCAGGATGTACCTCATCCAGTCATGACCTTTTCCGATATGCACTTGGAAGAGTTGCACCCGAACCTGAGATTTGACAGACTTTGGATAGATTATCCAAAATATCAACGGGGTTTGCATACTCTTCATTCTAAGGTTGTTGAGGTACCAAAGGTCAAAGAATGGGGACCCTTAGAAGCTGTAGAATTAGCCGGGCCAATTAGGGAATTACTTGTACAGAGGTATGGTAATTCTTCTTTTAATGACTGGATATGTTTATTCACCATACGCAGACCTGTATATAAAGTATGGTGTGAAGAATTGTTATGTAGTATAGAGTTGAATGATCGGGTAGCTAGTTTAACCGATCGTTCTTTTATTAGATTTTTGTTAGGCGGTTCGATGCGCCACATGTCTTTACTGGACATGGCTCAGGCTTTACGTATATATACGCCTGAGGAGTTAACGTCTGCCGATTGTAGAGGATTGATACTAAACGGTAGAAAGATAGATGAGAATTTTGATACACATGGTGTGTGGAGTCAAATGACAAGCCATCACCGTTTCAAAGGGGGAAATTACTCTTATTTGGATATAGATAGAGCCGAATTAAGAGTGATACATAGGTTTTTAGCTAATTCGATTACACAAAGGGGTAAGAACAAAGAAAAAGTAAATGAACAGGATTTGTTTTACCATATGTGTATTCGAGACCCACAAAGCGCTGTAAGTATACCATATTGTGTGGGTTATTATTTATCAGCTATGGTTCGGGGGATGCGACCACATAGCATAATAGGAGGTGGTATTTTTATTACTTTGATTGGTGAATATCTCGGTGTGGATATAAGTCGGGGGGATTATTACTAGAAGAGCCAGAACCCCGAGATACTATAGGTTTAAATGTATACCATGGTGCGAAAGTTTTGAAGAGGCGAAATAACGCCGCAGTACGATACCATGGTAGACATCCACAGGTGGAGAGAAACCAGCAGCAAGGTAATGTAGGAGGGGGGAATGAGATGCAATAAATGCATAGGTTTATAGCTTCTCAGGAATACGAAAATGCTAGACAGAGAGCATTTGAAGATTGGCAAGTTCATCAGAACCAGATCATAGCTCATTGCCAACATATAGGTAGAAACTATATTCCTACACCGAAACCCGTCTTCCCTCCTTGGTCTATAGAGATGCAGCCACCATATCCTACGTATGACCCTGCCGAAGCATTCTATAGCACTTATGGTTATGCCTGGAACCCCTATTGGTACCAATATCATCCTTAGTTTACTTATTATTTTTTATTATTTTGTAATTTGTAATTATTGATACGTTTAATACTTTTGTTAATATTGTAATCATTTTTATAATTATCTAACTTTTATTCTTAGATTTTAATAATTTTTGAATGTGGGGTAATATACCAAACTTCAAAAATATGTATATATGTTTGCAGTTTATCTTATGTACACAACAGGGTAAAACAACGCATTTTCAAAGACTGGCATTAAGTTCAGCAAAAGCAACTAATTTTGACGACAAGATGCAAAATATATGTGAAATAACAACAAGACGGAATGAACAAATGATGTGCACCATTTATCATTCAGCAAACAAACGCCAATATATTTGGAAACTTTGGTAAAAATTTAATCATTTTCACACAAATCACCCTCAATAATTTAAATTGTTACTGATTTTTTGCAAATGAGGGCATTGCAAGATCTTAAGTGTGGGAAGGGGTTAAATTCTTTCGGATTTTAAAATTTTTATCTTAAACACTTGGTTACCATTTAAAAATACTAGTAAAGCAGTAGTTGTATTAGAATCTAGTGCTCTCTGATAATAAAGAACAGCCCTGGTCTTATATACTGACTACCCAATTCTAGTAAAATTTTTCAAAATTTTCAATTAAATGAATTCAAAATCATGTTTATACATATTTATGAACGATAAAACTAGGTTTTAACACCGAAATTATTGTTACCTCGGAAAGGACATAAATTGAGAAACAAACTAAAATGTTAAAATTCATTTAAAATGGAATAGAGGACGATAAAAAGGAAAATAAAAGCCAAGTGTGGGAAAATTTACCAAGTTATTTTAAACATATGTCACATATATCTGTAACAAATAACTGAAAATACTTTTGCTTTGAACTAAACTAAACTGTTTTACCCGATGAAAGAAAAGAAGAGATGGATCTACACGATGAATCAATTCCATCATTAAAAGGAAGTAAAGTCTTCCGAAAAAGACACGCGCTTCTTGATTTAGGTCATGAAGTTTTCGTCCAGACCAGCTGTAGGTTGACGAAAAATCTAGAAAAGTCATCACTAAAATCAGCAGGAAATCCACGGACCTCAGCATTAAACAGGGTCGCCAAGTGGTCAGATTTATCCTAACCATGAGAATGATTTATCTCGTATAATGGGGGGGCACCATGCAAATTAGCTGGATAAGACTAATGAATCAGATCCCCAGAAAGGATAATCTCCTTAAAGATTAAAAATCAGCTTTTAAGACTGATATTACTCAATCCTAGAGATTGACCTTAAAGATTGAGAATTACAAACTCATGGAATTCAATGATATCTAAACTCGAGCTTGAACGAGAAAATATTTTGATCAAAATTACAAACCGATTTGTTTTCTGAAAACCCTATTTTCAATGCGTTCATTACCATTGAATGTAAAATCCTAGGAATTCACCTGGAATTCATTAGGTCACCTGAACCAAATCGGGTGTCAACCGTAAGAACGGTGGTTGCATAGTGGTCAAAGACAGGACCTTGTGCCAGGCCGAAAAATTATAAGGGTGAGCTTTACTATTGCTCCTACCAAGGATAGTAATTGCGTCCGACACGTTATAGACCATAATCAAAAGCATGTCACGGGACATTGCCTTAACAGTTGCTTGTTCAACGCTTTCCTTTACAACCGGACGGTAGTTTGCCGAAAGGTAATATACGGAACAAGTAAACTGGACGTGTTGCTTTCCAAATACAAGGTTAGCAAGTGGGTGACACAAAACCGCAAGTTTTGAGCTAAAATTTTCAAATCTGAAACCCACCAAACCCACAAAAATATTTTGCAAACACCGGTAAAGGGTTATTCCGGAAAACTTATCTAGGGTAAAAACTAGATTTAATTTTCAAAAGATCAAATGTTTTCATAAAGATCCAATTTCCTTAATGGATCTAAATTTTTATAGTCATGTGGGACTGTAAACCATATCGTTACTACCATTGTTTATACCGCCGTATAGAAATCACTGATGTACAAAGTGTGAAGAATAAAGAAGTGATTCTAGTATTTCAAGACAATATTGCTTGAGGACAAGCAACGCTCAAGTGTGAGAATATTTGATAATGCTAAAAACGAACATATATTTCATAGCATTATTCCTCAAGAAAGACAAGCTTTTAGTTGCAATTGTTCTATTTACAAGTGATATTCGTTTAAATAATAAAAGGTGAAGACAAAAGACAGATTCGACGAATTGAAGACGCAAACGACCAAAAAGCTCAAAAGTACAAAAGACAATCAAAAAGGTTCCAATTATTGATAAGAAACGTCTTGAAATTACAAGAGTACAAGATTCAAAACGCAAAGTACAAAATATAAAATTGTACGCAAGGATGTTCGAAAATTCGGAACCGGGACCAGAGTCAACTCTTAACGCTCGACGCAACGGACTAAAAATTACAAGTCTACTATGCACAAGAATATAATATAATATATAAATAATTATATTAATTATTTATATTTTATATTTATATATAAAATCCGTCGGCAAGAAAGACTCCAAAAGATGTGAGCTGTAATTGCAATCTCCGCGACTCGCGGGGTTTGAAGGCAAAATTCACCGCGAGTCGCGGAGCCCCAAAAATCACAAATCCCTATAAAGCAAACCGAATTCTGATCAAAATTTCATATTCTATTTCTCTCTTCTCTCATATATACGATATATATATATATATAATTTATATTTTAATTTTAATTTTAATTATAATTCTAATAATAAGGGTATGTTAGCGAATGTTGTAAGGGTGTAAGTCGAAATTCTGTCCGTGTAACGCTACGCTATTTTTAATCATTGTAAGTTATGTTCAACCTTTTTACATTAATGTCTCGTAGCTAAGTTATTATTATGCTTATTTAAAACGAAGTAATCATGATGTTGGGCTAATTACTAAAATTGGGTAATTGGGCTTTGTACCATAATTGGGGTTTGGACAAAAGAACGACACTTGTGGAAATTAGACTATGGGCTATTAATGGGCTTTATATTTGTTTAACTAAATGAAAGTTTGTTAATGTTAATATAAAGATTTACAATTGGGCGTCCCTATAAATTACCATATACACTCGATCGGACACGATGGGCGGGGTATTTATATGTACGAATAATCGTTCATTTAACCGGACACGGGAATGGATTAATAGCCACTAGAATAATTAAAACAGGGGTGAAATTACATTCAAGGGTAATTGGTGTAATTGTTAACAAAGTAGTAAAACCTTGGTTTACACGCAGTCGATAACCTGGTGTATTCATTAAACAAAGTATTAAAACCTTGTTACAATTCGAATCCCCAATTAGTTGGAATATTTAACTTCGGGTATAATAATAATTTGACGAGGACACTCGCACTTTATATTTATGACTGATGGACTGTTATGGACAAAAACCAGACGGACATATTGAATAATCCAGGACAAAGGACAATTAACCCATGGGCATAAAACTAAAATCAACACGTCAAACATCATGATTACAGAAGTTTAAATAAGCATAATTCTTTTATTTCATATTTAATTTCCTTTATTTTATATTTAATTGCACTTCTAATTATCGCACTTTTATTTATTGTTATTTAATCGCACTTTTAATTATCGTACTTTTTAATTATCGCAATTTTATTATTCGCAATTTCATTATCATTATTTATTTTACGCTTTAAATTAAGTCTTTTATTTATTTAATATTTTACATTAGGTTTTAACTGCGACTAAAGTCTTAAAATCGACAAACCGGTCATTAAACGGTAAAAACCCCCCTTTATAATAATAATATTACTTATATATATGTTTGTATTTTTATAAAAGTAAACTAATATAGCGTTGAGCTTTGTTTAAAGATTTCCCTGTGGAACGAACCGGACTTACTAAAAACTACACTACTGTACGATTAGGTACACTGCCTATAAGTGTTGTAGCAAGGTTTAAGTATATCCATTCTATAAATAAATAAATATCTTGTGTAAAATTGTATCGTATTTAATAGTATTTCCTGCTAAAATTAATAACTATTTTATATACACCTCGCATAACATCACATGCTATATAAAGACAGGAATTGGAGTCTGCATGCTTGTATAATATTGTTTAAAAACTGCATTCGGAGAATTTAATCGATGTGTAATATTATTGTAAACCATTATGTAATGGTCGTGTGTAAAACGTTATATTCTAGATTATCATTACTTGATAATCTGCGTCATGCTTTAAAAACCTTTATCGATAAAATAAAGGTTATGGTTTGCTTTTAAAACCGAATGTAGTCTTTGAAAAACGTCTCATATAGAGGTCAAAACCTCGCAAAGAAATCAATTAATATGAAATGTTTATAATCGCTATGAACGGGACATTTCAACTCGAGGGTTAGTGATACGCAGTGTTAAGTATGCTAACGAATGTTGTGAACACCGATGGTCTTTCGCGAGCACCATTTCCCTTATACGATTGGTTAACCATGGTTATGAGTCATAGTGTAGCATATTATATTGTTCATGTTATATGCTATTGTTGTGCTAGCTTGTGATATCGAAGATTTAGCGTTATACTTTGTGATGGTATGCTAATTATATTGCTAGCGTGTATGCGGTAATTGTGTAAGTGATTGCAAGTAAGTAGGTTATATATGTATATGTATAATTATTGCATTCACTAAGCGTTTTGCTTACCCTCTCGTTGTTTACCTTTTTAGGCTTCGGCGTGGAAAAAGGCAAAGGTATCCGTTTGGACTAGCGGGCTCCCTTTATGATTATGCTAGTGAATTGCTTTTGAAGTTCGACCTAGGTTTAGGTAGTTTAACCCCAAACACCATGCTCGTGTTTTGTTTGGTATTTAAACTTGTCGGTCGAAACTTACATTTTGGGTTGTAATTGGGCGAGTGAAGCTCGGTGGTCAAATACTTGTATTAGAGTCTTTAAAACATGTATTCCTTACTTAGTTATGTGGCGGGAAGCCTTTTGTAATGATAGTTGTCGAAATCGCCAAAATTCGGGGACTTGTGTATTTTAGTAAAAGTTAGAATCAGTCCCAGGGTGGAGCCGCACCGCGGCATGAGTATTGGCTGAGGCTGACCTTCAGAAATCCAGGTGAGCAGCGCCGCGACCAATAAAGGCGCGCCGCGCCTTGGTGCTGACAGTCATGTGTAGTCAAAAAAAGAAGAAAAAAACGTTTTGTGATTCATTAACGGGTTGGGTCGTTACAAGTGGTATCAGAGCATGGTCTAAGGGATTTAGGCAACTTGAGATAGGTGCCTAAACTTAGATTTTATTTGTGTGCATTTTATGCGGGACTTGTAGGAGACGGATCGGACCGGGTTTAGGTTAGTGCCTAGGTTTAGATGAACTAACTTAATGATAATTATTTTATTTTGTGTTTGCAATCATCAAGCGAGACAGGCGTTGTACTAGCAAGTTGATGTGACGTGCTCGCGTAACAATGAATAGCTACCATTGTTACGGGTGCAAATCGTGTCAAACAAGATGAGTATTGAGCAAGATGGGGCGGTATGGTAAACATATGTGGTTTCTGTTTGTTTTGTTGTTTAACCTATTCCATTTTATAGAATGAAGATGAGAAATGGGCACGATACCAATAATGGAGGTACGAGCGAAGACTCCGAGTTCACGGCCAAGGATGAGGCCACTATGCAAAGGCGTCACACGGCTTTTCTAGCGGACGTTAAGAAGATGTTCCTAGAGTCGGTTGACGAGCAAGTAACCGATCTATTCAAGGAACAAGTTAAGGATATTATTCATGATGATAATGTTGGAAGGCAAGATTTCCACTATAAGAACTTCAAGGATGCTCAACCTCCCACCTTTGATGGTGAGCGAGACCCACTAAAGAGCAACCGTTGAATCTCCGATATGGAGGGGGCTTTCTGTACAAGTGAATGCCCTCTCGATAAGAAGACAAGGTACGGAAGTAGTATGCTAAGGGGTGATGTCAAGTTGTGGTGGGACGTAAAAATCCAACTTTATGGTGAAGAGCAAAGTATGAGTTTGACGTGAGATGAATTTAAGGCGGAATTCTTCAAAGAATACCTAACTTCGGCTGATCTTTCAAGGCTTAAGGATGAGTTGCGTGCTTTGAGACAAGGGTCAATGGATTTGAACACTCTCAAGTCCGTTTTCTTATCAAAGACCCAATTTTTCCCAGAGTATGTAGGGAATGACCATATGTTGAAGGAAGACTTTTATCGAACCTTGAATGAAAACTATCAAGAAAGAATTAGTAGGAACTCGCTGAAGACGTTTGATGAGTTGTTTGACATAGCTAAGGGTTTTGATTCACTTGTCCCGAGAAAGAGTGAATTCTCTTTTAGCAAAAGAAAGTTTGAAGCTACTAGTCATTCCAACAAGAAGAGTACGAGTGCGACCGAGAGCGTCGGTAGTGTGAAGAAGGGTGCTTCCGGAGGTTTTTCTTATACGTGCTACAATTGTGGACAAAAGGGTCATATGGCTCATGATTGCCCGAACCCCTCGTCCAAAAACAAAATCACTTGTTTTAATTGTCAAAAAGAGGGACACCAAAAGTCAGAGTGTCCCGATTTGCGGGTGATCAAGTCAAGAGGTTAGAGAAGGCGGCGGGTACGGCTAGAGGACGAAACTACTTGATGACTAATGATGAAGCCAAACAATCCAATGAAGTTGTCTCAGGTACTTTCATGGTTAACTTTAATCCGGAAAGGATACTATTTGATAGCGGTGATAATTTATCGTTTGTGTCTCCACTATTTGTGTCTAAGCTTAATAAACTGCTAGCTAAGTTAAGTCATCCGGTAGAAGTTGAAATAGCGGATGGTAAGACAGTGCTAGGGGTTGATGTGTGTAAAGATTGTAATGTTGTGTTTGGTGCTGAAACCTTTAAAATTGATCTTATCCCAATGACCTTGGGTGAGTTTGATATCGTTGTTAGTATGGATTGGCTCGATCGTTATAGAGCCGATATTGCATGCCATGAAAAGTTTATTCATTTAAAGGCCCCAAGTGGGGGAGAGTTAATTATTCATGGCGATAAGCGAAGGAGACTCGTACCGTTATGCGCTTATGCGCGGGCACGCCATTTCCTTAGTGGTGGTGGCATGGCTTTTCTTGCCCATGTAGTTGATACTTGTGAGTAGCCACCATCCATTCGTGAAATTTCGGTGGTTAGTGAATTCGAAGACATTTTTTCAGATGAGTTACCGGGTGTTCTGGTGGAAAGACAAGTTGAATTTCGCATTGAGTTGGTACCGGGGGCTACCCCCATTGCTAAAACTCGTTATCGTTTAGCGCCGACGAAATGCAAGAGTGTTTGAATCAAACCCAAGAGTTGCTTGAAAAGGCTTTTATCCGACCGAGTGTTTCGCCATGGGGCGCTCTGTATTCGTGAAGAAGAAGGATGGTAGCATGCGGATGTGCATAGATTATCCGGAGTTGAACAAAGTGACGATCAAGAATCGTTATCCATTGCCTCGGATTGACGATTTGTTTGACCAACTCCAAGGCGCGACTTACTTTTCTAAAATTGACTTACGATCCGGCTATCACCAAATACGGGTCCGTGAGGAAGATATTGGGAAAAAGGCCTTTCGAACTCGTTACGGGCATTATGAGTTTGTAGTTATGCCATTCGGTCTTACGAAAACACCAGCAGCATTCATGGATCTTATGAACCGAGTGTGCCAACCTATGTTGAAGAAGTCGGTAATTGTGTTCATTGACGACATACTTGTATTTTCTAATAGTATGAGGGAACATGAACACCATTTGTGCGAAGTGTTGAAGACGTTACGGAAGGAGAAGTTGTATGCTAAATTCTCCAAGTGTGAATTTTGGCTAAGGGAAGTGCAATTCCTTGGCCATGTTGTGAACAAAGAAGGCATTCAAGTAGATCCGGGGAAGATAGAGACAGTGAAGAGTTGGGGACAACCGAATACACCTGCAAAAATTTGAGGTTTTCTCGGGTTGGCCGGTTACTATCGTCGGTTTATCCAAGACTTCTCAAAAATCGCTTCTCCATTAACGAAGTTGACGAGGAAGAACACGAGATTTAATTGAGAAAACGAGCAAGAAATTGCTTTTCAATTGTTGAAAGAGAAGCTGTGTCAAGCTCCAGTTTTGGTGTTACCGGGGGGTATAGAAGATATGACGGTTTAATGTGATGCCTTGTTAAATGGGCTCGGGTGTGTTCTAATGCAACGGGGAAAAGTTATCGCTTATGCCTCTCGACAATTAAAGGAACACGAAAAGAGATGTCCGACTCATGATCTTGAATTGGCGCCGGTGGTGCATGCATTGAAAATTTAGTGCCACTACTTGTATGGTGTCAAGTGTACGATTTATTCGAATCACAAGAGTTTAAAGCACCTCTTTGACCAACGAGATTTGAATTATCGTCAACGTAGATGGATCAATGTGGTAATGGATTATGATTGTGAGATACTTTACCATCCGGGTAAGGCGAATGTAGTCGCAGATGCGTTGAGTCAAAAGAGTCAACATCCGGCAAAACGAGTAAGATCGTTACGCATGAATATTATTAACGATTTTCTTGTAAAGCTTGGTGAGATACAAACTGAAGCTTTTGTTAACAACAAACATGAGGAACGAATCAGGGGGCAAACGGAGTCTATTACCTTAGGCCCGCATGGTTTGTTGTCCTTTCAAGGACGAGTGTGGGTGCCTAGGATGGGCGACTACCGACAAGTGTGAGACGACCCGTCCTAATCTATAAGGACGAATACAATAACATATGGATACATTGCGAGGTATTTGACCTCTATATGATATATTTTACAAACATTGCATTCGTTTTTAAAGACAAACTTTCTTTATATAGAAAGTTGACATGCATGCATACCATTTCATAATATCCAACCTATAAATGACCTAATATGTCATTTACTTAATAATAATGTCTATTGAACTCAACGACTTGAATGCAACGTCTTTTGAAATATGTCATGAATGACTCCAAGTAATATCTTTAAAATGAGCAAATGCACATCGGAAGATTTCTTTAATACCTGAGAATAAACATGCTTTAAGGTATCAACCAAAAGGTTGGTGAGTTCATTAGTTTATCATCAATATTCATTTCATTATTTTTAATAGACCACAAGATTTTCATTTTCATTTCTCATAAATATAATCTCATATCAGGCATTTCGCACGGCATAGAGATAAAAATCATTCATATGGATTGAACACCTGGTAACCGACATTAACTTAATGCATAGAATATCCCCAAACAGAACCTCTCGTCTGTATAATAATCTCGAAGTACTAAAGTCATCCATAACTTGAATGGGGGTTATTAGGCCCAATAGATCTATCTTTAGGATTCGCATCAATTAGGGGCCATTTCCCTAATTCTTAGGCTACCAGACTTGAAGGGCGACATTCGGTTTAATAATCCAACCATATAATGTAGTTTTCGATTACTTGTGTCTATTTCGTCAAAAATTTATAAAAGCGCATGTATTCTCAGTCCCAAAAATATATATATATTGCAAAAGCATTTAAAAAGGGAGCAAATGAAACTCACTATACTGTATTTCGTAGTAAAAATACATATGATGTCATTGAACAAGTGCAAGGTTGGCCTCGAATTCACGAACCTATATTAAGTATATATATTCATGTTTTGGTCAATATCTGTCTAACAATTTAGGTCAAACCGTAGTCTATCACAATCCTAATGTTCGAGACTAATATGCGAAAGTCAACAAAAGTCAACTTGACCCTAAATGACTTCCAAAATCCATACATGATTATTATATAACTTAAATATCGTCGTTTTATTAAAGTAAATAATAAAAGTCATTTGTTAATAAAAATTTATATTTAAAATTTATATATGATAAAAATATACTTTTATATATCTTAAGTAATAAAATTTATAGAGTTCATTTAATATCATAAAAATATAATGATAGGTATTATTAATGTAATTATATTACGTGTAGTAAAATATCTTTGTATTACAATAATATCGATAATATCAATAATAAATAAAAGTTGTATTATTTTGTAGTAATATTTATTAGTATTCTACTAATAAAAATAACTATATTTATGTTTAATAAGAATGATATTAATTATGAAAAAATTATAATTTTTATTAATAATAGTACTATAATGATATTTTATAATAACAATGATATTTCTATTAAAAATAATAATTTTAGTAAGAATGATAGTTTTAATATTGATAATACTTTTAATAATAAAAATGATAAAATGCTGAAAACAATATTTTTCTAAATCAATATCTTACAATATTTAAATTTACCATGATACTCATACTCATTATTTCTTAATCGATTTGTTTAATAGTTTTTAGTTCTATTTTATATCGCATTTATAATAATGATAAAAATATTAATCATGATACTTAGATGATACTAATATTAGTTTTAAAGATAATAATAATAATACTAATAATAATAAATATTATGATAATGTCAATGATAATACTAATAACTATTTTAATGATAATAATAATAATAATAATAATTTTTAATAATAATACTTATACTAATAATGATAATATTATTATTATTAATAATAATAATAATAATAATAATAATAATAATAATAATAATAATTAGATAATAATAATAATAACGACGATAGTGATAATAATCATTTTTACAATAATACAAAAATTCAGTTGACTATAACTTCTAATCTGTTCGTCGAAACCATTCGATATCTAAATGAAAAGTTATTGATTTTTCGTCAGCTTTCCAACGACATGCATATCATATACCTTATACATACAAGCATGCACAATCCTATATACTCGAGCACTTGTCAGGGATATACTAATAATATTTAAAAGTTAAGTTATGAGTGCTCACGTATCAATATTGAGATTCAATATTGTAGGAAAGGTACGTGAACGCAACAGAGATGATAAACAATAGATTGACCTCACGAGCATACCCCTGATCCATACTCATAACCTCCATAGCTATAACCCATAATTTCCTTAGCTCTATCCCGCTCATAAAAATCCATTTTTGAAATAATGCACTCATGACCTCGTCGTAGTATTTTATGTATAAACTAATAATAATATTAATACTACTAATAATAATATTAATCTTAATAATAAAAGTTTAATAATAATAATAATAATAATAATAATAATAATAATAATAATAATAATAATAATAATAATAATAATAATAATAATAATAATAATATAAATAATAAATATTTACGGAGTAGATAGATAGAGAGATGAGTGAATTATTAACTACACCGAACCAGAATTCGATATTTAAAGGGATGTGGCTGCCACCAACCCCCCATGCGATCGCATAGGGGTTGTGCCTTAGAGCCATGCGATCGCATGAGATCTCTGGCTAGCTCACATTCGCTTGTTTTTATCTTGCCGACGGTTTTATAATTTATATTATATATAAATTAATATTTAATCTATATAATTAATTATATGTTATATTATATTCATGTGCATAGTTAATTTGAAATTTTCTTTCTAATGTCTCATACGTTGTTACTCGACTTATGTCTCGTTTCCGATTTCTCGAACTCATTTTCGTACGCTTAGAAAACTGATATTTTATGTTATGCGACACGTATCTTTATTAATAATTAGACTTAAATCAATGAAAAACTAACCCACTCAAAGTGTAACTTTAATCTTTTGAGTGCTTTGGTCATTTGCTTCTATAAATTAATGTCTCGTTGTTTATCAAAATATTTTATTTTAAAATCAAACGTTTTATGACAAGGTTAATATTATATTTTGTCACTTTGTAAAAGATAAATATATTTAAAAATATAAACTTATACTTATTGTATGTAATAGAAATATTTATGTAATAATATCATATTTAGTTTTTCAAAACTAATTATATTTCATTGTTTATTTTAAATTCGTTTAGAAAATATTATAACACGTAACGTTTACTCTTTAAAACTTAATTTAAGATAATCCATTTATGTGCCAACGTTTATTTTTAATATCTTACTAGTTTTAAAATACGTATTTATTTCTCGTTATATCTATCTATATCCTATTGAATCATGGACCATTGTTATGGATAATTTGTCAAAAGGTTTCTAGAAAGATTTTGAAAATCAGGATAACGTTAAAACCTTTATCCTTATCATAATGACTCAGTAACAATTTGTCAAAAATTATTCTAGATATTTCTAAAGTTGTATTTGTTTTTAAAGAAGACGTGACACTCTAATAGTTATATATATTTCCTAAGATTTATAACAATAAAAGATAATGATAATGGCTTTTAAAAATCTACTTCTTGATATATTGTAAAATGTATTAATCTTTCGAAATATTATCGTAGTACATTTTATATCTTTTAAAACAAAACTTATATGTACTATATAGCATAAAACTTTTAATTAGTTTTTATATACATACTCAACTAACATTATAAAATGTTTTAATAGTAGACTTCTTTTAGACTGAAAATATTTTTGTACTTTTGAAACTAAATCAAATATCTATTATAAAGTTTATTTTTCTAAAACTAATTATATTTAGATCACATAATCTATTACTAGAACTTATGTTTACTTCAAATCCTCATAAGTTTGTATTAACTTGTTTAATAACAATCAAGTGTTACTATATCTTTTAATTGTATTCGAAATCGTTCAAATATAAGTTCAATATACTTTGTCTATATATATATATATATATATATATATATATATATATATATATATATATATATATATATATATATATATATATATATATATATATATATATATACATATATATATATATATATATACATATATATATACATATATATATATATATATATATACATATATATATATATATATATATATATATATATATATATATACATTTCACAATAACACGTTTTATTACGAACAAGTATAACGATATGCATGTAATACTTTGTTAACGTTCTCAAATCATATTATAAATTTCATATATCACTCAAACCGTTTAATGTTTTATTAATATTTCTCGATTTAATAAACACACAAATGTATATATTCATACATATCTATTTACACATAATTGTTCGTAAATCGTTAAGAGCAGTCGAAGGGTAAATGATTACATGAACATAGTTCAAAGTTTTTGAGATTTCATCATTACAGACTTTGCTTATCATGTCGGAAACATATAAAGATCATGTTTAAATTTGTTCGGAAATTTCCGGGTTGTCACAAAGTGCTACTTGATGAAGCACATAAGTCAAAGTATTCTATTCATCCGGGTGCGATGAAGATGTACCTTGATTTGAAGAAAGAGTATTGGTGGCCCAGAATGAAACGTGACGTGATTAAGTATGTTGAACAATGCGTTACGTGTTTGTAAGTTAAGGCCGGACACCAAAAGCCATAAGGTATGTTACATCCATTATAAATCCCGAAATGGAAGTGGGAGCACGTTACCATGGATTTCATTACAAAGTTACCAAGGACGGCGAGATCCCAATTTGATACGATTTGGGTGATAGTTGATCGATTGACAAAAAGTGCTTTGTTCCTTCCCATTCGAGAAACGATATCGTCGAAGACTTTATCAAGGTTGTTTATCAAGGAGGTGACATCGAGACATGGGGTTCCTATATCTACTATTTTAGATCGGGATACTAGTTTCACATCTCGGTTTTGGAATAAGTTTCATGAAGATATAGGTACACAATTAAAGATGAGCACGACGTATCATCCTCATAAGGACGGTCAAACTGAACGTACAAATCAAATGTTGGAGGATATGTTACGGGTGTGTTATTGATTGCGGAGGTAGTTGGTATGAGCACTTACCTTTGGTGAAATTCTCGTACAACAATAGTTATCATACTAGTATTGGGATGCCACCTTACGAGATGCTTTATGGGTGACGGTGTCGAACTCTGGTTTGTTGGGGTGAAGTGGGAGAAAAGGAAATTGGGAGTACCGATTTGGTCTTAGAGACGAATAGTAAGATTGAGATGATTCGGGCCCGACTTAAGGCGGCTCAAGATAGACAGAAATCTTATGCCGATAAGCCAAGGTGCCCGATTGAGTTCCAAGAAGGTGACAGGGTGATGCTTTAGGTGAAGCGGGTTTTTGCTAGATCGGGTCAAATTCTTCGTATTTCTACCTCCTAGCATCCTATTAATTGTTGTGGTAAGTCTCTAAACCGAATTTTGTAAGTTAATTATGTTAGTGTTCATATTTGGTTCTTGCTAGTGACCAAACCCTAGATGGTCATGAAATTGGGGGTTTATTGTTTGGGTGAAAGTGTAAGTAACCTAAAACTTGGCGATTTTGTGTTAGTTGAGGAAATTAATAATTATATGAGTAAATCTTGGTTAAGGTTCACTAATGAACTTGATTTACTAGTGATTTGGGGAATGAGACTTACAAGTTTAGGGTTTGACCCATTATTATGTCAAAATGGGTTTTTGGGTCAACAAGTGCACTAGCACAAATTTAATAACCTAGTGGTGTGTAGTTGGGTGAATTAATGCCATGGTCACTAGCATTAGCGATCATTGGTGATTTAGGCCTACATTTGGCGTTGTGGGTGCAAGTGGTGAACATTTGCACTAGGTGTCTATTTAGGCGGGTCGGAAGCTCTATTTGGATAAGTGTTGATTTATGTTAATGTAATAGGTGATTTCATTGACGGTTGAAGAGCTTGTGGGCTTACCTTCATTTTAGATACAAGGCGAGTGGAATAATTATATATGTATGTATATAATATATTTATTTATGTAGCGTGAGATATGAAGTGTCGAGGTGCTAAGACACCACATTTCACGTGACGAGTGAAGTGTCGAGGTGCTAAGACACTGTCATAACCCGTCCTAAATCCATCTGAACGAAGTCATCAACATTTAGTCCCATTGCGAGGTACTGTCCTAAATATGCCATGAACGAATCCATGTAATATCCTTAAAATGAGCAAATGCACAGCGAAAGATTTCTTTCATACCTGAGAATAAACATGCTTTAAAGTGTCAACCAAAATGTTGGTGAGTTCATAGGTTTATCTTAAATAATCATTACAATAATTTCAATAGACCACAAGATTTCATTTTTCATTTCAAGGTGCAGGTCTGCTCACTGCTATAAAATTCATTCATATGGATTGAACACCTGGTAACCGACATTCACAAGATGCATATAAGAATATCCCCATTCGGACATGATAAAAATTTCGAAGTACTAAAGCATCCGCAATAACGGATGGGGCTTGTTGGGCCCGATAAATCTATCTTTAGGATTCACGTCAATTAGTAGACTGGTTTACTAATTCTTAGGCTACCAAGCTAAAAGGGTATATTCGGCTTCGATCATTCAACCATAGAATGTAGTTCCAATTATTTTTGTCTATTTCATCAAACATTTATAAAAGCGCATGTATTCTCAGTGCCAAAAATATATATTGCAAAAGCATTTAAAAAGGGAGCAAATGAAACTCACTGTACAATATTTTGTAGTAAAAATATTAATACGACGATACTGAACAATGCAGGGTTGGCCTCGGATTCACGAACCTATATCAAGTATATTTATTAACACCTCTAATTACCATGTAATAGTAATCAAACCAGTTTATATATATTAATTATATAATATATTACTTATTTAAATTGGTAATGTATTTATTATTTCAAATGTTATATATATATATATATATATATATATATATATATATATATATATATATATATATATATATATATATATATATAATAAGTATATCTAAAGTTACTATTTTCATATATTATATAAATAACATATATATATATATATATATATATATATATATATATAACATTTGAAATAATAAATACATTACCAATTTAAATATATATATTTCTTCTTATTCTTATATATATATATATATATATATATATATATATATATATATATATATATATATATATATATATATATGTTATTTATATAATATATAAAAATAGTAACTTTAGATATACTTATGATATATGTAATATTTATATCTTTATATAGTTATCTTTTGTTAAAATAATATTTATAATAATACTAAAATATTGTTAGTAATACTAATAATAATAATAATAATAATAATAATAATAATAATAATAATAATAATAATAATAATAATAATAATAATAATAATAATAATAATAATAATAATAATAATATAATAATAAGAATAATAATAATAATATTTAAAAATAATATTAATAGTGATAATAATAATAATAATAATAATAATAATAATAATAATAATAATAATATCTATATTAATAATATTTATAATGATAATCTTTAATAATGATAATGATTAGGTTTAATAATGAATATGATTCTAATAATTTTTATAAAAACGATAATTTTTCTAATAATGATAATAATAATAAAAATGATACTTATAATAAAAATGATAATGATATTAATTCTAATAATAATAGTAATAATAATAATAATAATAATAATAATAATAATAATAATAATAATAATAATAATAATAATAATAATAATAATTCATTTAAATTTGTAATTTAATTAATTTTAATCATTTTCATATTTATATTTATATTTATAATCTTCATTATTATAATCATAGTCTTAATAATTTTATTAATTAAGTCACAATACTTAGACTTTTTATCATTAACTTTAATAATAATATTATCATTAACATTAATACTAATTATAATATTAATTCAAATTAAGAAAATATACCATTTATATGTGAGCTTTAAAATGAGTCCAATAATACATGAAGTCCAATTAATAAATCCTAGTGGCCCATTATCCATAGGTAGTTTAATTAATCCAAGTTACAAGTCCATTACAACCCAAATGCAATCCGATCCCACAAGCCATTTATTCGACTCCATTTACATTAGGGCTACGGTTCATTATCATCATCATAATTTAATACCATCAATCATCATCACTGTATCTTTACCCTATGATCATTATTGACATCACCATCATCATTCTTATTAACAACGATCGCAAACATCATCATCAAAGCTTCAATTACCATCAAGTATCGTCATCATTTAATCGTATGCCATCTCTATAAAACCATGGTTTTCGTTTATAGCTTAAACAGAAGCAGGAGCTGTTGTGCAATAGTGAACAAGACAGGAAGAGGGGAAAAAAATTTCGCGATGGTTTAACAGAAAAAAATATAACTCGGCCCAAAGTTTAAAGAATATAGAAATCGAAACAGGAAGCAGGAGGAGGCAGTGGTAGCGATATCACAATTTCTTTATCATTGTTCCATCATCATGCATCATCATGATCATATATGAATATCATCAGGTATATAAATATCACGATTATTATACTCGGATGAAAAAAAATCCTTTTTATATACAATTGGATTTAAAACTTGGCCCTACCATCAACCAAGCACTTTACATAGTGGGTTTGGTTTTGACAACATCATCATTCATCATTCCAAAACACCATCATTTCTATGTCTTTTTATAAATAAAAAAATGAAATAAATTGGCGGTTGGTGGTGTTGATTCGAAACAAAACAGAAACATTGAAAAGCAATTGTAGCAACACCAAAATAGTGGTTTTCCATGATCGTTTTAATGGTGGTTGTAGTAGCAGTAAAGACATTTGTGGTGGTTTGTTAGGTTGGTTTCGGTCTCAAACAGGAATGGACATTAGCAAGTTCTATGGTTTTTAGTTTTGCCTTGATTGCAATCAGAAAAATATAAGGAGAAATAGAAAAAGAGCTGCAGCGTGTGCTGCTGTGTTGGCGGATGTAAACAGGAAAACAGAAAGAAACAGAAAAACATAGCAGCCTGTGATGTTTGTGATGAAGGTTGCAGGTGGTTTATGGTAGTTGATATGGGTTGTGATTTAGAACACAAACAAATAGTGAAGGTGGTCTGATTATGATTTAACGAAGGTGGTGTGTGGTTTAAGTGTGGCTACAATGGTTCACGAAGATGAAATAAAAATAAAAATGGTAATCATAGGTGTTCGATTAGTAACTAGGATTGAAAAGGAGTGGCACGAAGATGGTTAAAGGTATTCGATTGACATTGCAATACGGATAGTAATATATATAAGCATGTGTTCGATTATAGTTGCAACAGAAAGAAAGTAGTGAATCACGGTGGTGGTGGCGGTAATAAACAGTTGAAAACATAAACAGATAACTAATGGTTTCGATGATAGTTGTGATTATGTGTTGATCGAATGAAGTAGGAAACAGGAATGGCAGTAGCATGTTACCATTGTTTGGTTGTGGTTACGATGGACATAGAATTAGTAGGGTGGCGATGGTAGCTCGATGGTGGTTCCCGGTTGTTGATGGTGATGACAGTTTACAGTAGTTCTAGGGTGAGTGATAAGAGTGATTGTCAAAAATCGAATTAAGAGAGAAATTGGAATGATGGTGAAAGTGAGTTGTGGTGGTTAGTTGGCTATGGAGTTTTGGAGATTCTCAATTGGTTATGGTGTGTGGATGGTTCTTCATCCAAGGTGGTTGTCGCAGGGATGGGTGGAGGATGGTTCGTGATGGTGGGTTAGTACATGATTGAAAAAGAAGAAGGTTGGTTCTCGGTTGGTATATGAAAAATTCAATATAGATATGCATATATGATATGTGTATATATATATATATATATATATATATATATATATATATATATATATATATATATATATATATATATATATATATATATATATATATATATATATATATATATAAAAGATATTATACATAAAGATAGATCCATGTAGTTCAATCAACACCAATTAACAATAGTGATTTAAGTTTCATTCACTGCATCATATTGAGCCTTCATAAATCACGGATGCACTTAATAATTTAATAATAATATTATAATAATCAAAGTAATATAAACGTGTAAATTTTTAGCCGTCATCTACTATTTTATTCACGGGCTGAAATTCGTACTCCGTTGATAATCATTGGCTAATAAAAGTGTTCAGAAAAATCCCAAATCTTTACATTAAATATCTTTGTTTATTTCAGTCATTATGGTATAGAATTTGATCATAAATTATTAAATAAAAATTAACTCACTGTCCACGCCCGATCCTGGGTAAAATATAAAAAGTTTTAAATTTAACAAATAGCTCATAAATGCATTTTTATTATGTCTATAGTTTATAGAACTCATTTTCGGATCACCGTTTATTTTAAAATCATATACATTTGAATTTAACTTGCTTAACATCCATCGAATGACAACTGAGTGTTACCGTTGTTTACTAAATAGGTTCGAAATCACAAAATATATTTTTAATATACTTTATTTATATATATAGATATGTTTTAAATAATAATTATCATATTATCATATTTTTATTTTATTTTACATAATTAATTTATTAACAACGACATATAATATTTAAAGTTATATTTCCAAATTATTATATATATACATATATATTTAAATACACACAAATCTATTTACAATTATCTGTTCGTGAATCGGCAGAATTGGTCGAAGGTCAAATGAATATATGAAACAGTTCAAAATTATTGAGACTCAACCTAACAGACCTTTCTTATCGTGCCAGAAATATGATATCGTATCGAGAGTTTGGTTTAAAATTAGTCGAAAATTTTTGGGTCGTCACAGTACTTACCCGTTAAAGAAATTTCGTCCCGAAATTTTATTGAGGTCGTCATAGCTAACAATAAAAATGTTTTCCTAACGAATATGAGTTGATAAATAGAGTTTTATCATTAATGATTAATATAGATAAAACGATTCGATTAGGTGAAGCGTATAAGTGAAGCTGTCACAAAAGAGTGAAATGATGAAATCAACGGTTCATCTTAACTCTTGACGTAGTCACGGTTGATTTCCGAAATTCAAGGAATTTAAAGATAATCTTTAAAATCTAAAAGATTTGATTCTTCGATGAATAAGTAAATTCAGATCTCTATAATTAAATGCGGTGATCTGCCTTGCTTGCTACACCTGATATTTCCCTTATAAATTTACTTTTCCCATTCCATTACCTTCACCACTTCAATACTTTCTTGCTTAGTTCATACTTTCAAGAATTGTGAAAATGCTTAATCCAGTTCTAATCCTTGATATATTCTTGATTATCGTGTTAATCAATCTTCTTTTTCAACTACCACCAGAGGAATCTGTTTACTTCTACTATGCTCTAGGGATTATTGTATTTCTCATTTTCCCATGTCTTTATATTACTATCCGCACTGATATACACGATTTTTAATTTCCGTGTTTGTGATCGGCTTTATATTTTCTTTTATATTTCGGAGCTCCATGCTCTTGTTTTATCTTCTCGACTTCAAATCAAGCGAATAATGGTTCAGAATTCATAAATACAGAGTTTTGAATGATCATAACGTTCTAAGCACGAAGGGTTGTATTCTCAAACTTAGATTGGTTAAATTACCAGAATCATTGAGGATTGAACTATCAAGAATATATTTTCTTGATATGTTCGGAGGTTGAACAGATTGAACGAGTCGTGTAACATGACACATGATGATGTTATGATCTGTGAATCATCAGGTTTCATTAGAACTTCAGCATGACTTACTGTAATATAATTACGTTGGCCTGACGTCATTATATTATACTAACTCATGCTTCAATCCCCAACACTTCTCCGAAAATCATTCATAATTTAAACTCAAAGGTTTACAGAATATAGAAACTAAACAGTTTCCTTTATGATGTAATACAGATAACGCGAGGAGATAAATGATTTCAGATAAGAATAGTTATGAAAATATCTTCAGAAATATTGAGGATATTTATAATGAAAGATACGATGATATCATAGAATTTCTAATATCGAAGGATGATGAAGAAAATTCGTTCGTAAAGATTTAAAGTTATGAGCAAGGTATTTGTTAATGACTTCAGCAGATATTGAATCATTTGGATTCTTTAAAGGCAGATTTGGTCTTTGTGATTTGTCCACAGCCACCTTCATGGTTTGCTCAATCCGTTTTCCAGTTTCAAACTTTTTCTGAGCTTTGCCAACACACTATTCTTTATCATCAAACTTCCATCGATTAAGGTCGTTTACATTTATCTACAGTTTCTGCTGCTTCATTCAGCTTTTTCAACATTCCGAGTATTAATTCGCAGACTAGGTGCTTTTCAGAATTTCGAAACGGAAGATCATAATTCTAAGAGATAAATGTTATATGTATACATATAACTGTTGACGTAGAAACGCTGCGAGATTCTAAATACTGATTTTGCTGATTCTCAGTATTTGGTATGGCAATTCTCGTTATAAGATGCGGATGAGTATATGACAGGGTTTCGATAAATATAATGATTTTTCGGAAAGTCAAAGATCAACGAAGTTGTTGGTAAGTTTACTGCTAATGTGGTGAGATAAAAACGGTTCCCCGGTAATGATGACGAAAGGCAAACTTATATATCAAAGTTATAATAAGGCTTATTCGAATGAAAGTCGAAGTTGATTTGCTGGAGATGTGATAAATTTGGCTAATTTGAAAAAGAATTGCAATGTTATTTTCGGTAATAACAATGCCAAAGGAGCTAGCACAGATACGTGTTAAACGTTTACTCGGGTTCTGAGTGTTTTCGGGTGCATAACTATATGCATCAATCTTTTCTTTCGTAGATGAAGTGCGGTTGGTTCATCCTCTCGATTGATGTGTTTTTAAGAATCATGAAAGGTTTGAACGCAGATTGTAATCGTCAAGATACAATTTAGGTTTAAGATGGAATCAAGTGGCAAACTTGAAGAAATGTTTAGTTTCATATGTTATAATCAATATTTTAATTCATTTTAACTGTTCAATATTAGTAGTCCACTGCTAGTAGTCCATAGTTAGTAATTCAATAATTCATATATAGTTTAATATATAATATTCGAATTAATTAATACGTATCGTGACCCATTGTATACATGTCTCAGACTCAATCACAACTCAAGGTATATATATTATTTTGAAATCAACCTCAACCCTGTATAGCTAACTCGAGCATTACTGCATATAGAGTGTCTATGGTTATTCCAAATAATATATATAGATGCGTCGATATGATATGTCAAAACCTTGTATACGTGTCCCAATAGTTAAAGTGCGTAAAATAAATAACAGTAATTAAATGACGATAAATAAATTGTGATAAATAAAATATAATCAGTTAGCTAGGAACAGTTAGCGTGGATTCTTAACAAAAATTTTCTCATAGTTAATTTGTTTGTTTCTAACAAATTTTATTTTGTCCGATGTTTTCTTCATTATGCCACTTGTTGGATTCTGATAAGTCAAAATCCCAATATGAAATTGAATGAAAATGGTTATTATGTGGTGAACGGATTCGAATATCTTTGGATGTAAGTAGGATATTAAATGACTGTTGAATCAGATTGAAAGAATGTACAGTGTAACTTATTAATGTGAAATCTAAATATTCATCGGGTATTACCTACCCGTTAAAATATTTTCACCATTAACAGTTTGTACAAAAGAATTTTAATTACACTCTTTATGAAAATATATCTTCATATATATAATTTTCTTCAGATGTAATCATGGATTTAATGAGTCATTATAATATTAAACTCATTTGATTTACTTTTAGAACTAGAATACATAATCTCTAAAACATTAGAGATTACATAATCGCCATGTAGAACGAAGATAAATGATGTAGAACGAAATGCAGAACGATGATTAAGTTCGAGGTATGGATTGTGATGTTGAGGCATGTGATGTTGAAACTTGGGTTGTTGGTGGTACTGGTGTTGATGTTGGTGGTACTGTTGGTGCCGGTGGTGTTGTTGAAGCTGGTAAGTTTTGCACCATATTCTCTGTAACACCCTAATATTATTGTATAAAGTGTAAATATGGTGCATTGAAGTGTGGGGAGATGTACATAATTAAACTGAGGTCAGAGGCTGCCCAGGCCTTTGTTCGTGCCGCGCAAAGGTAAGGGTGTGCGCCGCGCACCTACACTGTTGGTGGATTCCAGCTTTTTATTTAAGTCTAATGAGGGGTATTGTGGTCTTTTCACATGAGAACGAGATAGGGCATTAAATGGCCAGTTTGGTGGTGATTGAAACACATTTAACTTCATCACCAACCTTATCTTCAACCCCAAATCAAATCCTAGAGAGAGAAGAGTGTTCTTGAGAGAGAAAGCTTGAATCAAGGAGGAAGAAGCTTAATCCGGGTTAAACTCAAGTATTAAAGTTATTCATCTAGCTTTTAGCTACGTTTTGATTGTGGTGGTATGTCCTAACTTTGATTTCCTTATTTTAATTTGTTTAAGGGCTAGGGTTTGAGTAAATGGTGAACATAAAACCCATATTTGGTGATTTTGGGTGTTCTTGGATAAGTTTGAGTCATGAGGACTCAATAATAACTAATCTAGGGTTTCAAAGTGTTAATTGGTGTTTATGAGACTAAATTGGTTAGTTAGTTACTAGCATACCTAGTAAATTGGTAAGTGGGTGTTAGTTGGGTTGGTGGATAACCCGGAATGGGTGTGTTGACTTTAAATGGTCAATTGGGTAAGGATTGACCTAGTTTGGGAAAGATGGGTATGAAATACCCTACTTGTGTGTTAGTTAGCGTTGTTGGACCTTAATCACTAGCTTTTAGTGATTAATTATGGTCTTGACCTCAATTGGACAGTTTTGGTGTGAATGGGGCATTTAATGCATCTAAGTCATTAAATGCACGTGAGCGAATTGTTGGTATTTAGTCCAACTAGTTTGTGTGTTAATTGAGTACTTATTATATTGGGTACGTTCTTTGAAGCTTGCGGAGGTTTAAAATCGTCACCAAATCGTTAAGGTGAGTGGAGTAATTATACATGTATGTATATGGTATATTTATTTGTATGATATCGTATGACCCACGGAGCCGGGAGCACCATAGTGTGTGTACGAATGTGCTATGATGTGAACCACAGAGCCGGTAGCATCATGGTTGTAGTGACCCGAACTTTTCCATGTTTATATATATTAATTGAGATTGATATTTACATGATTAAATGTTTCCAACATGTTAAGCAATCAAACTTGTTAAGACTTGATTAATTGAAATAGGTTTCATATAGACAATTGACCACCCAAGTTCACCGGTGATTCATGAACGTTAAAACTTGTAAAAACTATATGATGACGTATATATGGTTATATATATAGTTAACATGATATTATGATAAGTAAACATATCATTAATTATATTAACAATGAACTACATATGTAAAAACAAGACTACTAACTTAATGATTTTGAAACGAGACATATATGTAACGATTATCGTTGTAACGACATTTAATGTATATATATCATATTAAGAGATATTCGTACATCATAATATCATGATAATATAATAATTTAAAATCTCTTTTGATATTATAAACATTGGGTTAACAACATTTAACAAGATCGTTAACCTAAAGGTTTCAAAACAACATTTACATGTAACGACTAACGATGACTTAACGACTCAGTTAAAATGTATATACATCTAGTGTTTTAATATGTATTCATACACTTTTGAAAGACTTCAAGACACTTATCAAAATACTTCTACTTAACAAAAATGCTTACAATTACATCCTCGTTCAGTTTCATCAACAATTCTACTCGTATGCACCCGTATTCGTACTCGTACAATACACAGCTTTTAGATGTATGTACTATTGGTATATACACTCCAATGATCAGCTCTTAGCAGCCCATGTGAGTCACCTAACACATGTGGGAACCATCATTTGGCAACTAGCATGAAATATCTCATAAAATTACAAAAATATGAGTAATCATTCATGACTTATTTACATGAAAACAAAATAACATATCCTTTATATCTAATCCATACACCAACGACCAAAAACACCTACAAATACTTTCATTCTTCAATTTTCTTCATCTAATTGGTCTCTCTCAAGTTCTATCTTCAAGTTCTAAGTGTTCTTCATAAATTCCAAAAGTTCTAGTTTCATAAAATCAAGAATACTTTCAAGTTTGCTAGCTCACTTCCAATCTTGTAAGGTGATCATCCAACCTCAAGAAATCTTTGTTTCTTATAGTAGGTTATCATTCTAATACAAGGTAATAATCATATTCAAACTTTGGTTCAATTTCTATAACTATAACAATCTTATTTTAAGTGATGATCTTACTTGAACTTGTTTTCGTGTCATGATTCTGCTTCAAGAACTTCGAGCCATCCAAGGATCCATTGAAGCTAGATCCATTTTTCTATTTTCTAGTAGGTTTATCCAAGGAACTTAAGGTAGTAATGATGTTCATAACATCATTCGATTCATACATATAAAGCTATCTTATTCGAAGGTTTAAACTTGTAATCACTAGAACATAGTTTAGTTAATTCTAAACTTGTTCGCAAACAAAAGTTAATCCTTCTAACTTGACTTTTAAAATAAACTAAACACATGTTCTATATCTATATGATATGCTAACTTAATGATTTAAAACCTGGAAACACGAAAAACACCGTAAAACCGGATTTACGCCGTCGTAGTAACACCGCGGGCTGTTTTGGGTTAGTTAATTAAAAACTATGATAAACTTTGATTTAAAAGTTATTATTCTGAGAAAATGATTTTTATTATGAATATGAAACTATATCCAAAAATTATGGTTAAACTCAAAGTGGAAGTATGTTTTCTAAAATGGTCATCTAGACGTCGTTCTTTCGACTGAAATGACTACCTTTACAAAAACGACTTGTAACTTATTTTTCCGACTATAAACCTATACTTTTTCTGTTTAGATTCATAAAATAGAGTTCAATATGAAACCATAGCAATTTGATTCACTCAAAACGGATTTAAAATGAAGAAGTTATGGGTAAAACAAGATTGGATAATTTTTCTCATTTTAGCTACGTGAAAATTGGTAACAAATCTATTCCAATCATAACTTAATCAACTTGTATTGTATATTATGTAATCTTGAGATACCATAGACACGTATACAATGTTTCGACCTATCATGTCGACACATCTATATATATTTTGGAACAACCATAGACACTCTATATGTGAATGTTGGAGTTAGCTATACAGGGTTGAGGATGATTCCAAAATATATATAGTTTGAGTTGTGATCAATACTGAGATACGTATACACTGGGTCGTGGATTGATTCAAGATAATATTTATCGATTTATTTCTGTACATCTAACTGTGGACAACTAGTTGTAGGTTACTAACGAGGACAGCTGACTTAATAAACTTAAAACATCAAAATATATTAAAAGTGTTGTAAATATATTTTGAACATACTTTGATATATATGTATATATTGTTATAGGTTCGTGAATCAACCAGTGGCCAAGTCTTACTTCCCGACGAAGTAAAAATCTGTGAAAGTGAGTTATAGTCCCACTTTTAAAATCTAATATTTTTGGGATGAGAATACATGCAGGTTTTATAAATGATTTACAAAATAGACACAAGTACGTGAAACTACATTCTATGGTTGAATTATCGAAATCGAATATGCCCCTTTTTATTAAGTCTGGTAATCTAAGAATTAGGGAACAGACACCCTAATTGACGCGAATCCTAAAGATAGATCTATTGGGCCTAACAAACCCCATCCAAAGTACCGGATGCTTTAGTACTTCGAAATTTATATCATATCCGAAGGGTGTCCCGGAATGATGGGGATATTCTTATATATGCATCTTGTTAATGTCGGTTACCAGGTATTCACCATATAAATGATTTTTATCTCTATGTATGGGATGTGTATTGAAATATGAAATCTTGTGGTCTATTATTATGATTTGATATATATAGGTTAAACCTATAACTCACCAACATTTTTGTTGACGTTTTAAGCATGTTTATTCTCAGGTGATTATTAAGAGCTTCCGCTGTCGCATACTTAAATAAGGACGAGATTTGGAGTCCATGCTTGTATGATATTGTGTAAAAACTGCATTCAAGAAACTTATTTTGTTGTAACATATTTGTGTTGTAAACCATTATGTAATAGTCGTGTGTAAACAGGATATTTTAGATTATCATTATTTGATAATCTACGTAAAGCTTTTTAAAACCTTTATCTATGAAATAAAGGTTATGGTTTGTTTTTAAAATGAATGCAGTCTTTGAAAAACGTCTCATATAGAGGTCAAAACCTCGCAACGAAATCAATTAATATGGAACGTTTTTAATCAATAAGAACGGGACATTTCAGTTGGTATCCGAGCGTTGGTCTTAGAGAACCAGAAAATTTTGCATTAGTGTGTCTTATCGAGTTTGTTAGGATGCATTAGTAAGTCTGGACTTCGACCGTGTCTACTTGAAAAATGATTGCTTAACAAATTTTGTTGGAAACTATATATTTTTAACATGTGAATATTATGTGATATATTAATCTCTTAACGCGTTTGATATTATGTGATAGATGTCTACCTCTAGAACAAGTCCCATTGACTCACCTAATAATAATGAAGAGTCAAATGTAAATTGGAATGATTCGTGGACTGATTCACAAGTTCCCGAAGAGGAACCGGAAGAAGAGTCGGAACCGGAAGAAGAATCGGAACCGGAAGAAGAATCGGAACCGGATGAAGAAATAGAACCGGTGGGGGAAATAATAAAACGGTTAAGTAAAAGAAAATCCTCAACCAACCGACCAAGGTTAGTTATGGTCAATGGTGTTTCCGCCAAGGAAGCAAAATATTGGGAGGATTACCAATTCTCCGATGAATCGGATTCCGACGAGAATTCCGATGATGTTATAGAAATTACCCCAACTGAATTTAAAAAGGCAAAAGAAAATAATAAGGGAAAGGGCATAAAAATAGAGAAATCTAATTCCAACCCCGATGAACTTTATATGTATCGTCAACCCCCGAAGTCCTTAAGTTGTAACAATGACCCGGGAACCTCTAAACCACCAGGTTTTTCTAAACCAATGTGGAAAACGACAGCTCGTATTAGGGGAACATCATATATCCCTAGAAACTTGGCAAAACGAACCAAAACCGAAGAAGAAGAAACAAGCGAGTCGGAATAAGATAGTTGTATTCGTGTGGTGTAATATATGTAATATAGTGTGCTTATGCTTTATGATATATGTAAAAATTGCTTGTATTAATAAGTATTTTTTTTTATGAATCTAACTCTTGTCTATTTTACAGTATAAAAACACAAAATGGATAGACAACCCAATATTTTAAGAGACCTACCCGGAGACATGATTGATGAAATCTTGTCTAGAGTCGATCAGAATTCTTCGGCACAACTATTTAAGGCGAGATCAGTTTGTAAGACATTCGAAGAACGTTCCAAGAATACCTTGGTTTATAAAAGGATTTCATTCGAAAGATGGGGGATATCACATTGGGAAATCCATAAGTTACGATGTGTTTACTTTGACGCATATATTGCGGGGAACCCAAATGCTATTTTACGCAATGGGTTAAGAAATTATTTTAACTCAATATATCCGAATATTGGACTTCGTGATTTAGAAAAAGCGGCTAACATGCAACATAAAGAAGCATGTTATGCTTACGGATTAGTAATGTTCGCTTCTCACCAAAGTGAGAACAAGAACATCGGGCTACAACTATTAAACAAAACGTTCCCACAAGTGACGGAGTCGGTAATTGGGGTAAGAAATGAGGTTTTTAGATTGTTACGGGACTGTTGGACATTACGTAACCCTCGTCCCTTTGACGACGTTACAACACGCTGTCTTATCAACGGCCATAACGGTTATGATCCACAAGACCAAGGATGGGAAGTAATCCTAGTAAAACCAGAATGCATGACTTGTTTCTGGACGTATGAATTACGTGTCTTTATTGCCTTTGCTGAACGACTTGTGTACTAGCTAGAATTATCTTCACAACCATCTTGTATCAAATTTATTGTGTGCTATATTTCATGCTATATGTAAAATAAGCTGTATTGTAAGTTTGTAAAATATTGTGTAAAAGTTTGAACGCGAAATATTATTATAATCAGTTTTTCATATAGAATTGTAGTAGTTGAATTGTATATTAGCTACTAAGTATGAACTTAACGGGTAGGTACTACCCGAATTTAAACTTATAAAACGCTAATATGAAGAAAAAGCTTTTATAAATGAGTTCATATTATGCTACGAAATACTATTAACTACTCTTAATATTCTGTATGATTAACTTGTTCCATTTGACTATTTTGAAGTAAATGGCACCGACTACTCGACACACCGTGAATATGAATGAAGAGGAATTCCGTACTTTTCTAGCTTCAAACATAGCCGCAGTACAGGCTGCGCTACATACCAACAATAACCTTGGATCTAGCAGTACAGGAAATGGTGTAGGATGCACCTACAAAGAATTCACTGCCTGCAAACCTTTGGAATTTGATGGAACCGAAGGACCGATCGGATTGAAACGATGGACCGAGAAGGTCGAATCGGTGTTTGCCATAAGTAAGTGTACGGAAGAGGACAAAGTGAAGTACGCTACGCATACCTTCACAGGTTCTGCGTTAACATGGTGGAATACCTATCTAGAGCAAGTGGGACAAGATGATGCTTACGCACTACCGTGGTCAGCATTCAAGCACTTGATGAACGAGAAGTACCGTCCCAGAACCGAGGTCAATAAGCTCAAGACAGAACTTAGAGGGTTACGAACCCAAGGATTTGATATTACCACGTACGAAAGACGATTCACAGAATTATGCCTATTGTGTCCGGGAGCGTTCGAAGATGAGGAAGAGAAGATCGACGCGTTTGTGAAAGGATTACCGGAAAGAATCCAAGAAGATATAAGTTCACACGAGCCCGCCTCCATACAACAGGCATGTAGAATGGCTCACAAACTAGTGAACCAAATTGAAGAAAGAATTAAAGAACAAACTGCTAAAGAGGCCAATGTGAAGCAAGTCAAAAGAAAGTGGGAGGAAAACGGTGATAAGAATCACCAATACAACAACAACAGCAATTACAACAATAATCGCAACATCAATCGCAACTACAACAAACAGCCCAACAACAACAACAACAACAACAACAACAGCAACTACAACAATCATCCCAACAACAATAACAACCGCAACAACAACAACAATCAGAAGCAGCTATGCCAAAGGTGTGAAAAGTATCACTCGGGGTTATGCACCAAATTTTGCAACAAGTGTAAAAGAAATGGTCATAGCGCGGCGAAGTGTGAGGTCTACGGACCAGGGGTTAACAGAACGAAAGGAACAAATGGTGTCGGAACGAGTAATGGCGGAGCAAGTAGTGTCAGAGCAAGTAATGCCAATGTAGTTTGTTATAAATGTGGAAAACCGGGCCACATTATTAGAAATTGCCCGAACCAGGAGAACACAAATGGACAAGGCCGCGGAAGAGTTTTCAATATTAATGCGGCAGAGGCACAGGAAGACCCGGAGCTTGTTACGGGTACGTTTCTTATTGACAATAAATCTGCTTACGTTTTATTTGATTCGGGTGCGGATAGAAGCTATATGAGTAGAGATTTTTGTGCTAAATTAAGTTGTCCATTGACGCCTTTGGATAGTAAATTTTTACTCGAATTAGCAAATGGTAAATTAATTTCAGCAGATAATATATGTCGGAATCGAGAAATTAAACTGGTTAGCGAAACATTTAAGATTGATTTGATACCAGTAGAGTTAGGGAGTTTTGATGTGATAATCGGTATGGACTGGTTGAAAGAAGTGAAAGCAGAGATCGTTTGTTACAAAAATGCAATTCGCATTATACGAGAAAAAGGAAAACCCTTAATGGTGTACGGAGAAAAGGGCAACACGAAGCTACATCTTATTAGTAATTTGAAGGCACAAAAACTAATAAGAAAAGGTTGCTATGCTGTTCTAGCACACGTCGAGAAAGTACAAACTGAAGACAAGAGCATCAATGATGTTCCCATTGCAAAAGAATTTCTCGATGTATTTCCGAAAGAATTACCGGGATTACCCCCACATCGATCTGTTGAATTTCAAATAGATCTTGTACCAGGAGCTGCACCAATAGCTCGTGCTCCTTACAGACTCGCACCCAGCGAGATGAAAGAACTGCAAAGTCAATTACAAGAACTTTTAGAGCGTGGTTTCATTCGACCAAGCACATCACCTTGGGGAGCTCCTGTTTTGTTTGTCAAGAAGAAAGATGGTACATTCAGGTTGTGTATCGACTACCGAGAGTTGAACAAACTTACCATCAAGAACCGCTATCCACTACCGAGAATTGATGACTTATTTGATCAACTACAAGGCTCGTCTGTTTATTCAAAGATTGACTTACGTTCCGGGTATCATCAAATGCGGGTGAAAGAAGATGATATTCCAAAGACTGCTTTTTGAACGCGTTACGGTCATTACGAGTTTATGGTCATGCCATTTGGTTTAACTAATGCACCAGCTGTGTTCATGGACCTTATGAACCGAGTGTGTGGACCATACCTTGACAAGTTTGTCATTGTTTTTATTGATGACATACTTATTTACTCAAAGAATGATCAAGAGCACGAAGAACATTTGAGAAAAGTGCTAGAAGTATTGAGGAAAGAAAAACTGTACGCTAAGTTTTCAAAGTGTGCATTTTGGTTGGAAGAAGTTCAATTCCTCGGTCACATAGTGAACAAAGAAGGTATCCAGGTGGACCCGGCAAAGATCGAAACTGTTGAAAAGTGGGAAACCCCAAAAACTCCGAAGCATATACGTCAATTTTTGGGATTGGCTGGTTACTACAGAAGATTCATCCAAGATTTCTCCAAAATAGCAAAACCCTTGACTGCATTAATGCATAAAGGGAATAAATTTGAATGGAAGGATGAACAAGAAAAGGCATTTCAATTATTGAAGAAAAAGCTAACTACGGCACCTATATTGTCATTGCCTGAAGGGAATGATGATTTTGTGATTTATTGTGACGCATCAAAGCAAGGTCTCGGTTGTGTATTAATGCAACGAACGAAGGTGATTGCTTATGCATCTAGACAATTGAAGATTCACGAGTAAAATTATACGACGCATGATTTGGAATTAGGCGCGGTTGTTTTTGCATTAAAGACTTGGAGGCACTACTTATATGGGGTCAAAAGTATTATATATACCGACCACAAAAGTCTTCAACACATACTTAATCAGAAACAACTGAATATGAGGTAGCGTAGGTGGATTGAATTGTTGAATGATTACGACTTTGAGATTCGTTACCACCCGGGGAAGGCAAATGTGGTAGCCGATGCCTTGAGCAGGAAGGACAGAGAACCCATTCGAGTAAAATCTATGAATATAATGATTCATAATAACCTTACTACTCAAATAAAGGAGGCGCAACAAGGAGTTTTAAAAGAGGGAAATTTAAAGGATGAAATACCCAAAGGATCGGAGAAGCATCTTAATATTCGGGAAGACAAAACCCGGTATAGGGCTGAAAGGATTTGGGTACCAAAAGTTGGAGATATGAGAGAAATGGTACTTAGAGAAGCTCATAAAACCAGATACTCAATACATCCTGGAACGGGGAAGATGTACAAGGATCTCAAGAAACATTTTTGGTGGCCGGGTATGAAAGTCGATGTTGCTAAATACGTAGGAGAATGTTTGACGTGTTCTAAGGTCAAAGCTGAGCATCAGAAACCATCAGGTCTACTTCAACAACCCGAAATCCCGGAATGGAAATGGGAAAACATTACCATGGATTTCATCACTAAATTGCCAAGGACTGCAAGTGGTTTTGATACCATTTGGGTAATAGTTGATCGTCTCACCAAATCAGCACACTTCCTGCCAATAAGAGAAGATGACAAGATGGAGAAGTTATCAGGACTGTATTTGAAGGAAGTCGTCTCCAGACATGGAATACCAATCTCTATTATCTCTGATAGGGATGGCAGATTTATTTCAAGATTCTGGCAGACATTACAGCAAGCATTAGGAACTCGTCTAGACATGAGTACTGCCTATCATCCACAAACTGATGGGCAGAGCGAAAGGACGATACAAACGCTTGAAGACATGCTACGAGCATGTGTTATTGATTTCGGAAACAGTTGAGATCGACATCTACCGTTAGCAGAATTTTCCTACAACAACAGCTACCATTCAAGCATTGAGATGGCGCCGTTTGAAGCACTTTATGGTAGAAAGTGCAGGTCTCCGATTTGTTGGAGTGAAGTGGGGGATAGACAGATTACGGGTCCGGAGATTATACAAGAAACTACCGAGAAGATCATCCAAATTCAACAACGGTTGAAAACCGCCCAAAGTCGACAAAAGAGCTACGCTGACATTAAAAGAAAAGATATAGAATTTGAAATTGGAGAGATGGTCATGCTTAAAGTTGCACCTTGGAAAGGCGTTGTTCGATTTGGTAAACGAGGGAAATTAAATCCAAGGTATATTGGACCATTCAAGATTATTGATCGTGTCGGACCAGTAGCTTACCGACTTGAGTTACCTCAACAACTCGCGGCTGTACATAACACTTTCCACGTCTCGAATTTGAAGAAATATTTTGCTAAAGAAGATCTCACTATTCCGTTAGATGAAATCCAAATCAACGAAAAACTTCAATTCATCGAAGAACCCGTCGAAATAATGGATCGTGAGGTTAAAAAACTTAAGCAAAACAAGATACCAATTGTTAAGGTTCGATGGAATGCTCGTAGAGGACCCGAGTTCACCTGGGAGCGTGAAGATCAGATGAAGAAGAAATACCCGCATCTATTTCCAGAAAATTCGTCAACACCTTCAACAGCTTAAAATTTCGGGACGAAATTTATTTAACGGGTAGGTACTGTAGTGACCCGAACTTTTCCATGTTTATATATATTAATTGAGATTGATATTTACATGATTAAATGTTTCCAACATGTTAAGCAATCAAACTTGTTAAGACTTGATTAATTGAAATAGGTTTCATATAGACAATTGACCACCCAAGTTGACCGGTGATTCACGAACGTTAAAACTTGTAAAAACTATATGATGACGTATATATGGTTATATATATAGTTAACATGATATTATGATAAGTAAACATATCATTAATTATATTAACAATGAACTACATATGTAAAAACAAGACTACTAACTTAATGATTTTGAAACGAGACATATATGTAACGATTATAGTTGTAACGACATTTAATGTATATATATCATATTAAGAGATATTCGTACATCATAATATCATGATAATATAATAATTTAAAATCTCTTTTGATATTATAAACATTGGGTTAACAACATTTAACAAGATCGTTAACCTAAAGGTTTCAAAACAACATTTACATGTAACGACTAACGATGACTTAACGACTCAGTTAAAATGTATATACATGTAGTGTTTTAATATGTATTCATACACTTTTGAAAGACTTCAAGACACTTATCAAAATACTTCTACTTAACAAAAATGCTTACAATTACATCCTCGTTCAGTTTCATCAACAATTCTACTCGTATGCACCCGTATTCGTACTCGTACAATACACATCTTTTAGATGTATGTACTATTAGTACATACACTCCAATGATCAGCTATTAGAAGCCCATGTGAGTCGCCTAACACATGTGGGAACCATCATTTGGCAACTAGCATGAAATATCTCATAAAATTACAAAAATATTAGTAATCATTCATGACTTATTTACATGAAAACAAAATTACATATCCTTTATATCTAATCCATATACCAACAACCAAAAACACCTACAAACACTTTCATTCTTCAATTTTCTTCATCTAATTTATCTCTCTCAAGTTCCATCTTCAAGTTCTAAGTGTTCTTCATAAATTCCAAAAGTTCTAGTTTCATTAAATCAAGAATACTTTCAAGTTTGCTAGCTCACTTCCAATATTGTAAGGTGATCATCCAACCTCAAGAAATCTTTGTTTCTTACAGTAGGTTATCATTCTAATACAAGGTAATAATCATATTCAAACTTTGGTTCAATTTCTATAACTATAACAATCTTATTTCAAGTGATGATCTTACTTGAACTTGTTTTCGTGTCATGATTCTGCTTCAAGAACTTCGAGCCATCCAAGGATCCATTGAAGCTAGATCCATTTTTCTATTTTCCAGTAGGTTTATCCAAGGAACTTAAGGTAGTAATGATGTTCATAACATCATTCGATTCATACATATAAAGCTATCTTATTCGAAGGTTTAAACTTGTAATCACTAGAACATAGTTTAGTTAATTCTAAACTTGTTCGCAAATAAAAGTTAATCCTTCTAACTTGACTTTTAAAATAAACTAAACACATGTTCTATATCTATATGATATGATAACTTAATGATTTAAAACCTGGAAACACGAAAAACACCGTAAAACCGGATTTACGCCGTCGTAGTAACACCGCGGGCTGTTTTGGGTTAGTTAATTAAAAACTATGATAAACTTTGATTTAAAAGTTATTATTCTGAGAAAATGATTTTTATTATGAACATGAAACTATATCCAAAAATTGTGGTTAAACTCAAAGTGGAAGTATGTTTTCTAAAATGGTCATCTAGACGTCGTTCTTTCGACTGAAATGACTACCTTTACAAAAACGACTTGTAACTTATTTTTCCGACTATAAACCTATAATTTTTCTGTTTAGATTCATAAAATAGAGTTCAATATGAAACCATAGCAATTTGATTCACTCAAGACGGATTTAAAATGAAGAAGTTATGGGTAAAACAAGATTGGATAATTTTTCTCATTTTAGCTACGTGAAAATTGGTAACAAATCTATTCCAACCATAACTTAATCAACTTGTATTGTATATTATGTAATCTTGAGATACCATAGACACGTATACAATGTTTCGACCTATCATGTCGACACATCTATATATATTTTGGAACAACCATAGACACTCTATATGTGAATGTTGGAGTTAGCTATACAGGGTTGAGGATGATTCCAAAATATATATAGTTTGAGTTGTGATCAATACTGAGATACGTATACACTGGGTCGTGGATTGATTCAAGATAATATTTATCGATTTATTTCTGTACATCTAACTGTGGACAACTAGTTGTAGGTTACTAACGAGGACAGCTGACTTAATAAACTTAAAACATCAAAATATATTAAAAGTGTTGTAAATATATTTTGAACATACTTTGATATATATGTATATATTGTTATAGGTTCGTGAATCAACCAGTGGCCAAGTCTTACTTCCCGACGAAGTAAAAATCTGTGAAAGTGAGTTATAGTCCCACTTTTAAAATCTAATATTTTTGGGATGAGAATACATGCAGGTTTTATAAATGATTTACAAAATAGACACAAGTACGTGAAACTACATTCTATGGTTGAATTATCGAAATCGAATATGCCCCTTTTTATTAAGTCTGGTAATCTAAGAATTAGGGAACAGACACCCTAATTGACGCGAATCCTAAAGATAGATCTATTGGGCCTAACAAACCCCATCCAAAGTACCGGATGCTTTAGTACTTCGAAATTTATATCATATCCGAAGGGTGTCCCAGAATGATGGGGATATTCTTATATATGCATCTTGTTAATGTCGGTTACCAGGTGTTCACCATATGAATGATTTTTATCTCTATGTATGGGATGTGTATTGAAATATGAAATCTTGTGGTCTATTATTATGATTTGATATATATAGGTTAAACCTATAACTCACCAACATTTTTGTTGACGTTTTAAGCATGTTTATTCTCAGGTGATTATTAAGAGCTTCCGCTGTCGCATACTTAAATAAGGACGAGATTTGGAGTCCATGCTTGTATGATATTGTGTAAAAACTGCATTCAAGAAACTTATTTTGTTGTAACATATTTGTATTGTAAACCATTATGTAATGGTCATGTGTAAACAGGATATTTTAGATTATCATTATTTGATAATCTACGTAAAGCTTTTTAAAACCTTTATCTATGAAATAAAGGTTATGGTTTGTTTTAAAAATGAATGCAGTCTTTGAAAAACGTCTCATATAGAGGTCAAAACCTCGCAACGAAATCAATTAATATGGAACGTTTTTAATCAATAAGAACGGGACATTTCAATGGTGCATGTGTTGTGATGTGAACCACGGAGCCGGTAGAATCAAAGTGTAAACCACGGAGCCGGTAGCACTATAAAATAAAGTGTGAACCACGGAGCTGTAGTGACCCGAACTTTTCCATGTTTATATATATTAATTGAGATTGATATTTACATGATTAAATGTTTCCAACATATTAAGCAATCAAACTTGTTAAGACTTGATTAATTGAAATATGTTTCATATAGACAATTGACCACCCAAGTTGACCGGTGATTCACGAACGTTAAAACTTGTAAAAACTATATGATGACATATATATGGATATATATATATATATATAGTTAACATGATACTATGATAAGTAAACATATCATTAAGTATATTAACAATGAACTACATATGTAAAAACAAGACTACTAACTTAATGATTTTTAAACGAGACATATATGTAACGATTATCGTTGTAAAAACATTTAATGTATATATATCATATTAAGAGATATTCATACATGATAATATCATGATAATATAATAATTTAAAATCTCATTTGATATTATAAACATTAGGTTAACAACATTTAACAAGATCGTTAACCTAAAGGTTTCAAAACAAGACTTACATGTAACGACTAACGATGACTTAGCGACTCAGTTAAAATGTATATACATGTAGTGTTTTAATATGTATTTATACACTTTTGAAAGAATTCAATACACTTATCAAAATACTTCTACTTAACAAAAATGCTTACAATTACATCCTCGTTCAGTTTCATCAACAATTCTACTCGTATGCACCCGTATTCGTACTCGTACAATACACAGCTTTTAGATGTATGTACTATTGGTATATACACTCCAATGATCAGCTCTTAGCAGCCCATGTGAGTCACCTAACACATGTGGGAACCATCATTTGGTAACTAGCATGAAATATCTCATAAAATTACAAAAATATGAGTAATCATTCATGACTTATTTACATGAAAACAAAATTACATATCCTTTATATCTAATCCATACACCAATGACCAAAAACACCTACAAACACTTTCATTCTTCAATTTTCTTCATCTAATTGATCTCTCTCAAGTTCTATCTTCAAGTTCTAAGTGTTCTTCACAAATTCTACAAGTTCTAGTTACATAAAATCAAGAATACTTTCAAGTTTGCTAGCTCACTTCCAATCTTGTAAGGTGATAATCCAACCTCAAGAAATCTTTGTTTCTTACAGTAGGTTATCATTCTAATACAAGGTAATAATCATATTCAAACTTTGGTTCAATTTCTATAACTATAACAATCTTATTTCAAGTGATGATCTTACTTGAACTTGTTTTCGTGTCATGATTCTGCTTCAAGAACTTCGAGCCATCCAAGGATCCATTGAAGCTAGATCCATTTTTATATTTTCCAGTAGGTTTATCCAAGGAAATTAAGGTAGTAATGATGTTCATAACATCATTCGATTCATACATATAAAGCTATCTTATTCGAAGGTTTAAACTTGTAATCACTAGAACATAGTTTAGTTAATTCTAAACTTGTTCGCAAACAAAAGTTAATCCTTCTAACTTGACTTTTAAAATCAACTAAACACATGTTATATATCTATATGATATGCTAACTTAATGATTTAAAACCTGGAAACACGAAAAACACCGTGAAACCGGATTTCCGCCGTCGTAGTAACACCGCGGGCTGTTTTGGGTTAGTTAATTAAAAACTATGATAAACTTTGATTTAAAAGTTGTTATTCTGAGAAAATGATTTTTATTATGAACATGAAACTATATCCAAAAATAATGGTTAAACTTAAATTGGAAGTATGTTTTCTAAAATGGTCATCTAGACGTCGTTCTTTCGACTGAAATGACTACCTTTACAAAAATGACTTGTAACTTATTTTTCCGACTATAAACCTATACTTTTTCTGTTTAGATTCATAAAATAGAGTTCAATATGAAACCATAGCAATTTGATTCACTCAAAACGGATTTAAAATGAAGAAGTTATGGGTAAAACAAGATTGGATAATTTTTCTCATTTTAGCTACGTGAAAATTGGTAACAAATCTATTCCAACCATAACTTAATCAACTTGTATTGTATATTATGTAATCTTGAGATACCATAGACACGTATACAATGTTTCGACCTATCATGTCGACACATCTATATATATTTCGGAACAACCATAGACACTCTATATGTGAATGTTGGAGTTAGCTATACAGGGTTGAGGTTGATTCCAAAATATATATAGTTTGAGTTGTGATCAATACTGAGATACGTATACACTGGGTCGTGGATTGATTCAAGATAATATTTATCGATTTATTTCTGTACATCTAACTGTGGACAACTAGTTGTAGATTACTAACGAGGACAGCTGACTTAATAAACTTAAAACATCAAAATATATTAAAAGTGTTGTAAATATGTTTTGAACATACTTTGATATATATGTATATATTGTTATAGGTTCGTGAATCAACCAGTGGCCAAGTCTTACTTCCCGACGAAGTAAAAATCTGTGAAAGTGAGTTATAGTCTCACTTTTAAAATCTAATATTTTTGGGATGAGAATACATGCAGGTTTTATAAATGATTTACAAAATAGACACAAGTACGTGAAACTACATTCTATGGTTGAATTATCGAAATCGAATATGCCCCTTTTTATTAAGTCTGGTAATCTAAGAATTAGGGAACAGACACCCTAATTGACGCGAATCCTAAAGATAGATCTATTGGGCCTAACAAACCCAATCCAAAGTACCGGATGCTTTAGTACTTCGAAATTTATATCATATCCGAAGGGTGTCCCGGAATGATGGGGATATTCTTATATATGCATCTTGTTAATGTCGGTTACCAGGTGTTCACCATATGAATGATTTTTATCTCTATGTATGGGATGTGTATTGAAATATGAAATCTTGTGGTCTATTATTATGATTTGATATATATAGGTTAAACCTATAACTCACCAACATTTTTGTTGACGTTTTAAGCATGTTTATTCTCAGGTGATTATTAAGAGTTTCCGCTGTCGTATACTTAAATAAGGACGAGATTTGGAGTCCATGCTTGTATGATATTGTGTAAAAACTGCATTCAAGAAACTTATTTTGTTGTAACATATTTGTATTGTAAACCATTATGTAATGGTCGTGTGTAAACAGGATATTTTAGATTATCATTATTTGATAATCTACGTAAAGCTTTTTAAACCTTTATTGATGAAATAAAGGTTATGGTTTGTTTTAAAAATGAATGCAGTCTTTGAAAAACGTCTCATATAGAGGTCAAAACCTCGCAACGAAATCAATTAATATGGAACGTTTTTAATCAATATGAACGGGACATTTCAGGAGCCGGTAGCACTATAAAATGAGGTGTGAACCACGGAGCCGGTAGCACCAAAGTGTGAACCACGGAGCCTGTAGCACTATAAAATAGTATGACTCAAATGCATAGTGACGTGAACCACGGAGCCGGTAGCGTCATAGCATTGCGTATGGTGTGAACCACGGAGCCAGTAGCACCATGACGCGTTTATGGTTAACCATATAGTTGGTTATGTATATGTTGTAATGTATCATATTATATTGTTGCGGAGCTTATGATATTGATAACGCTAGTTGCGGTATTTGGAGGTGTTTAGCTTACTTGGAGTTTGTATGCTAATTGTTATTACTAGCGATTATACGTTGTGTGTAAGTGTATGCAAGTAAATATATTATATATGTATGTGTATAATTATTGCATTCACTAAGCTTTGCTTACCCTCTCGTTGTTTACCTTTTTATAGGCTCCGGCTTTGACAAGGGTAAGGGCATTCGTTTGGATTAGAGATCCCGCTTGTTTGATTAGAGGGACACTTTTGGATGTGTTAGCTTTTGGAACCTTGACCGAGATTTGGATAGTTTAACCCCCAAACATCATGCTCTAGTGTCGTTTGGAATTTAAACTAATGTGGTCGAACTTGCTTTTGTATGAAACTTGTGGGCCCCGTTTCGTAAAACTCATTTTATTATTGAATCGCATGAGTTTTTCATATTAGAACATGTTGTGAAAAGCGTTTCATCTAAATATGTCGGGAAGTGGGTGATCTTTATTTGAAATTTGACAAATCCGAACAGAACTGAAATGGGCCTGTGCGCGCCGCGCACCTATGCTGTATAAAAATAAAAAAATATTTCGTGTATTTTTTTGGATAATTGGGTTGGGTTGTTACAAGTGGTATTAGAGCATGGTCTAAGGGATTTAGGCGACTTGGGATAGGTGCCTAGACTTAGACTTTATTGTGTATGCGCTTTATGCTGGACTTGTAGGAGATGGGTCAGACCGGGAATTGGTTAGTGCCTAGGTTTAGGTGAACCAACTATGCGCTAATTGTTTTGTGTTGTGTTTAGCAATCATCAAGTGAGATGGACGTTTTACTAGCGAGTTAATGCGACGTGCTCGCGTAACAATGATTAGCTACCATTGTTACGGGTTCAAATCGTGTCAAACAAGCAATGTACGACGATTGTTGAGCAAAATGGGGCGGTGAGGTGTATATGTACATATATTGGTGTCTTGTCCTCTCGTCTCATTGTTTAATCTATTTCCATTTTATAGTATGAATACGAGAAACGGACCCGAGAACAATGAAGGAGGTACGAGTGAGGATGTTGAGTTTACGGCAAAGGTTGAGGATTTCTTCAAACGTCAAAAGGCGGAGTTTCAAGAAGACGTTAAGAAGATGTTTCTAGATACGATTGACGAGCAATTAGTCAACGTAGTAAAGGAACAAGTTATGGTTGTCCTTCAAGAGGAAAACGTCGGAAGGCGAGACTTTTTCTTCAAGAATTTTAAAGATGCTCAACCTCCCACCTTTGAAGGCGAATGGGACCCACTTAAGAGTGCCCGTTGGATCTCCGATATGGAGGGGGATTTTTGTACATGTGAATGCCCTCTCGATAAAAAGACGAGGTATGGTTGTAGCATGTTAAGGAGCGATGCTAAATTGTGGTGGGACGCGAAAATCCAACTTTATGGTGAAGAACAATGCATGAAATTCACTTGGGATGAATTCAAGGTGGAATTTTTCAAGGAGTACCGAACTTCGGCCGATCTTACTAGGCTTAAGGACGAGTTGCGTGCCTTGAGGCAAGGGTCGATGGATTTGAACACTCTCATATCCGTTTTCTTGTCAAAGACCCAATTTTGTCCGGAGTATATCGGGAATGATAAAATGTTGAAAGAAGATTTCTATCGAATCTTGAACGACAACTATCAAGAGAAGATTCGCGTAACCGCGATGAAAACTTTAGATGAGTTGTTCAACATGGCTAAATGTTTTGAAGCACTTGTTATGAGAAAGGGTGGTTTTACTTTTGGTAAGAGGAAGTTCGAGAGTTCGAGTCATTCGAGCTTTTCAAATAAGAAGAGTAAGAAGGGTTCTGAGAGTGTTGGTAGTGTGAAGAAGGGTACGTCCGGGAGTTTTGGACCCAAATGTTATAATTGTAGGCAACAAGGACACATGGCTCACGATTGTACAAGTGCGACTTCAACACCAAAGCTCACTTGTTACAATTGTCGAAAAGAAGGGCACCGACGGACGGAGTGTCCTGATTTGCGGAATGATCAAGTTAAGAAACTAGAAAAGGTGGCGGGGACGGCGAGGGGATGAAATTACTTAATGACCCATGATGAGGCCAAGAATCGAACGAAGCTGTCTCAGGTACTTTCATGGTTAACTCTAATCCGGCAAGGATATTATTTGATAGCGGTGCTAATTTATCGTTTGTGTCTCCGCGTTTTGTGCCTAAGCTTGATAAACCACTAGCTAAGTTGAGTCATCCGGTAGAAGTTGAAATAGAGGATGGCAAAACGGTGCTAGGGGTTTATGTGTGTAATGATTGTGATATTGTGTTTGGTTTCGAAACGTTTAAAATCGATCTTATTCCGACGACCTTGGGTGAATTCAATATTGTCGTTGGTATGGATTAGCTCGATCGTTATAGAGCCGATATTGCATGCCATGAGAAATCTATTCTTGTGAAGACCCCAAGTGGGGGAGAGTTAATTATTCACGGCGAGATATGAAGAAGACTTGTGCCATTATGGACCTATGCACGGACACGGCATTTTTTTATTAGTGGTGGCATTGCTTTTCTTGCTCATGTAGTTGATACTCGCGATGAGCCACCATCCATTCGTGAAATTCCGGTGGTTAGTGATTTTGAATATGTTTTTCGGGATGAGTTACCGGGTGTTTCGGCGAAGAGACAAGTTGAATTTCGCATCGAGTTGGTTCCGGGGGCTACTCCCATTGCTAAAACTCCTTATCGTTTAGCACCAACGGAGATGCAAGAGTTGTTAAATCAAACTCAAGAGTTGCTTGAAAAGGGTTTTATTCGACCGAGTGTTTCACCATGGGGCGCTCCGGTTTTATTTGTGAAAAAGAAGGATGGTAGTATGCGTATGTGCATTGATTATCGGGAGTTGAATAAAGTGACGATCAAGAATCGCTATCCATTGCCTCGGATTGACGATTTGTTTGATCAACTCCAAGGCGCGACTTATTTTTCTAAAATTTACTTACGGTCCGGTTATCACCAAATGCGGGTCCGTGAGGAAGATATTGAGAAAACGGCCTTTCGAACGCGTTATGGGCATTTTGAGTTTGTAGTTATGCCTTTCGGTCTTACGAATGCACCGGCGGCATTCATGGATCTTATGAACTGAGTGTGCCAACCTATTTTGGACAAGTCGGTAATTGTGTTCATTGACGACATACTTGTCTATTCGAAAAGTATGAAAGAACACGAACGTCATTTGCATGAAGTGTTGAACACGCTGCGGAAGGAGAAGTTGTATGCAAAATTCTCCAAATGTGAATTTTGTGTAAGGGAAGTTCAATTCCTTGGCCATATTGTGAACAAAGAGGGGATTCAAGTGGATCCGAGAAAGATTGAAACGGTGAAGAGTTGGGGACGACCGACTACGCCTACGGAAATTCGAAGTTTTCTCGGATTGGCCGGTTATTATCGTCGGTTTATCCAAGATTTTTCTAAAATCGCTTCTCCATTGACGAAGTTGACAAGAAAGAACGCGAGATTTAATTGGAAAAATGAGCTAGAGATTGCTTTCCAATTGTTAAAAGAGAAATTATATCAAGCACCGGTGCTAGTGTTGCCGGAAGTGGTAGATGACATGACGGTCTATTGTGATGCGTCTTTAAATGGGCTCGGGTGTGTTCTAATGCAAAGAGGTAAAGTCATCGCTTACACCTCTCGACAATTAAAGGAGCACGAAACGAGATATCCGACTCATGATCTTGAGTTGGCGGCGGTGATGCATGCGTTAACAATTTGGCGCCATTACTTGTACGGTGTCAAGTGTACGATTTATTCGGATCACAAGAGCTTAAAACATCTTTTTGAACAACGAGATTTGAATTATCGTCAACGTAGGTGGATGGATGTGGTAAAGGATTATGATTGTGAGATACTTTATCATCTGGGTAAGGCGAATGTAGTGACCCAAACTTTTCCATGTTTTTATATATTAAATGAAATTGATTTTTACATGATTAATTGTTTCTGACATGTTAAGCAATCAAACTTGTTAAGACTTGATTATTTGAAATGAGTTTCTTGTAGACAATTGACCACCCAAGTTGACCGGCGATTCACAAACGTTAAAACTTGTAAAAAATGACATGACGATATATATATATATATATATATATATATATATATATATATATATATATATATATATATATATATATATATATATATATGGATATGCATATAGTTAACATGAGATTATGATAAGTAAGTATCTCCATAAGTATATTTACAATGAGTTATATACATAAAAACAAGACTACTAACTTAAGGATTTCGAAACGAGACATATATGTAACGATTATCGTTGTAACGACATTTAAATGTATATATATCATATTAAGATATATTAATATATCATAATATCATGATAATACAATAATTTAACATCTCATTACATATAATAAACAATGGGTTAACAATATTAAATGAGATCGTTAACTTAAAGGTTTCAAAACAACACTTACATGTAACGACTAACGATGACTTAATGACTCAGTTAAAATGTATATACATGTAGTGTATTTAGATGTATTAATATACTTTTGGAAGACTTCAAGACATATATCAAAACACTCATACTTAACAAAAATGGCTACAGTTACATTCCCATTTTTTTTTCATCAAGAATTCTAGGCGTATTCATACCCGTATTATACACAGCTTCTAGACGTACTTACTATGGGTATATACCAATAGGAACTAGCATGGGATTCTACTCTTGATTATATCATGCATGGCTAATCAATTTTAACTTCTACCATGAACTAGTCAACTAACTAGAACTCCTTTTAACCCCACTCACCACTCACCACTTACCACTCATCATTCACTCCATTTCACTTCCAATTCTCTTTCTAATTCTCTCTCAACACACACACACACACACACACTTATGAACGAATTTTTCCAGTAGCTAATCATCATCTTCATCAAAAATTGCTTCAACAATCAAGCTATAATCATCTTAGGAAGAACACTTCAAGAACACTTCGAAAATCCTTTCAAGTTTACTAGTTTACTTCCAAGCTCTCTAATCCATTCCAAGTAATCATCTAAGATCAAGAAACCTTTGTTATTTACAGTAGGTTATATTTCTTATTCAAGGTAATATTCATATTCAAACTTTGATTCAATTTCTATAACTATAAACTATCTTAATTCGAGTAAAAATCTTACTTGAACTTGTTTTTGTGTCATGATCCTACTTCAAGAACTTTCAAGCCATCCAAGATCCTTTGAAGCTAGATCATTTCTTGTCACTTCCAGTAGATTTACCTACTAAATTTGAGGTAGTAATGATATTCATAACATCATTCGATTCATATATATAAAACTATCTTATTCGAAGGTTTAAATTTGTAATCACTAGAACATAGTTTAGTTAATTCTAAACTTGTTCGCAAACAAAAGTTAATCCTTCTAACTTGACTTTTAAAATCAACTAAACACATGTTCTATATCTATATGATATGCTAACTTAATGATTTAAAACCTGGAAACACGAAAAACACCGTAAAACTGGATTTACGCCGTCATAGTAACACCGCGGGCTGTTTTGGGTTAGTTAATTAAAAACTTTGATAAACTTTGATTTAAAAGTTGTTCTTCTAGGAAAATGATTTTTCTTATGAACATGAAACTATATCCAAAAATCATGGTTAAACTCAAAGTGGAAGTATGTTTTTCAAAATGATCATCAAGACGTCGTTCTTTCGACTGAAATGACTACCTCTTACAAAAACGACTTGTAACTTATATTTCCGACTATAAACCTATAATTTTTCTGTTTAGATTCATAAAATAGAGTTCAATATGAAACCATAGCAATTTGATTCACTCAAAACGGATTTAAAACGAAGAAGTTATGGGTAAAACAAGATTGAATAATTTTTCTTGTTGTAGCTACGTGAAAATTGGTAACAAATCTATATTAATCATATCCTAGCTAACTTATATTGTATTATACATGTATTCTAATATATTATGTAATCTTGGGATACCATAGACACGTATGCAAATGTTTTGACATATCATATCGACCCATGTGTATATATTATTTGGAACAACCATAGACACTCTATATGCATTAATGTGGGAGTTAGCTATACAGGGTTGAGGTTGATTCCAAAAATATATATACTTTGAGTTGTGATCTAGCCTGAGACGTTTATACACTGGGTCGTGGATTGATTCAAGATAATATATATCAATTTTTTTCTGTACATCTAACTTTGGACAACTAGTTGTAGGCTACTAACGAGGACATCTGACTTAATAAACTTAAAACATCAAAATGTATTAAAAGTGTTGTAAATATATTTTAAACATACTTTGATATATATGTACATATTTGTTATAGGTTCGTGAATCGACCAGTGGCCAAGTCTTACTTCCCGACGAAGTAAAAATCTGTGAAAGTGAGTTATAGTCCCACTTTTAAAATCTAATATTTTTGGGATGAGAATACATGCAGCTTTAGAAATGTTTTACGAAATAGACACAAGTACATGAAACTACTTTCTATGGTTGAATGATCGAAGCCGAATATGCCCCTTTTTGCTTGGTAGCCTAAGAATTAGGGAACATCACTAATTTTGAGAATTAGTGCACGCCTAATTGACGCGAATCCTAAAGATAGATCTATTGGGCCTAACGAACCCCATCCAAAGTACCGGATGCTTTAGTACTTCAAATTCGTTTTTATGATGTCCGAAGGATTTCCCGGAATGATAGGGGATATTTTTATATGCATCTTGTTAATGTCGGTTACCAGGTGTTCACCATATGAATGATTTTTATCTCTATGTATGGGACGTATATTGAAATATGAAATCTTGTGGTCTATTATTATGATTTGATAATATATAGGTTAAACCTATAACTCACCAACATTTTTGTTGACGTTTTAAGCATGTTTATTCTCAGGTGATTATTAAGAGCTTTCGCTGTTACATACTAAAATAAGGACAAGATTTGGAGTCCATTCTTGTATGATATTATGTAAAAACTGCATTCAAGAAACTTATTTTTGATGTAATATATTCCTATTGTAAACCATTATGTAATGGTCGTGTGTAAACGGTATATTTTAGATTATCATTATTTGATAATCTACGTAATGCTTTTTAAACCTTTATCGATAAAATAAAGGTTATGGTTGTTTTAAAAATGAACGCATTCTTTGAAAAACGTCTCATATAGAGGTCAACACCTCGCGACGAAATCAATTAATATGGAACGTTTATAATCAATATGAACGGGTCATTTCAGTTGGTATCCGAGCGTTGGTCTTAGAGAACCAGAAAATTACATTAGTGTGTCTTACCGAGTTTGTTAGGATGCATTAGTGAGTCTGGACTTCGACCGTGTTTTTCTTCAAAAACGATTGCTTAACATTTTTTTTGTTGGAAATTATATATTATTAACATGTAAATATTATGTGATATATTAATCTGTTAACGTGTTTGATATTGTGTGATAGATGTCTACCTCTAGTACAAATCCCATTGATTCGCCTAATAATAATGAAGAATCAAATATATTTTGGGAAGATTCACAAATTCCTGAAGAGGAACCGGAAGAGGAGGAACCGGAAGAAGATGAACTAGAAGAGGAGGAATCGGAAGAGGAGGAACCAGAAGAAGAAGAGGTTCCGGAGGAAGAAATATTGATACCTATAGTAAATCGATTAAATAACAGAAAATCCTCAACCAACGGACCAAAGTTAATAATGGTCAATGGTGTTTCCGCCGAGGAAGCAAAATATTGGGAGGATTACCAATTTTCCGATGAATCGGATCCCGATGAGGATTCCGATGATGTTATAGAAATTACCTTGACCCAATTTAATAAAGTGAAAGAAAATAATAAGGGAGAAGGTATAAAAATAGAGAAACCCGATTCCAACCCCGATGAACTTTATATGTATCGACAACATCCGTATTTCCTAAAATGTAACAATGACCTGGGAACCTCTAAACCACCAGGTTTTTCTAAACCATTATGGAAAACGACGGCTCGTATTAGAGGAACATCATATATTCCTAGAAAATTAGGAAAACGAACCAAGTCCGAAGAAGAAGAAACCAGTGATTCAGATTAGAGGGTTGTAATCATGTTGTGTATTATATGTATTGTACTGTGCTTGTACTTTTATGTTCTATGTAAAAATTGCTTGTATTGTTTGTTAATTATCTTTTACGAATCTAATCCTTGTCTATTTTACAGTATAAAAACAAAATGGATGTTAAGGGTAGACAACCGAATATTTTAGAAGACCTACCAGAGGATATGATTGAGGAAATCTTGTCTAGAGTCGGTCAGAATTCATCAGCACATTTAGTTATGGCGAAATTAACTTGTCAAACATTTGAAAGACTTTCCGGAAATGCCTTAGTTTATAAAAGGCTTTCCTTTGATAGGTGGGGTATATCACATTGGGGAGACGGTAAGTTACGTCGTGTTTTCTTTAAAGCATTAAATGCGGGGAACCCAAATGCAATTTTACGCTACGGGTTAAGAACCTATTTTGACTCAACATATCCAAACATAGGATTTCGTGAATTAGAAAGAGCTTCTAACATGCAACATAAAGAAGCATGTTATGCTTAAGGGTTAGTGATGTTCGCTTCTTACCAAAGTGAGAAAAAGAACATCGGATTGCAACTTTTAAATAAAACCTTCCCACAAGTGACGGATTCAGTAGTTGGGGTGAGAAACAAGGTTTTTAGATTATTACGGGGCTGTTGGACATTACGAAACCCTTGTCCTTTTGACGACATTACAACATGCTGCCTAGCCAATGGTCATAACGGTTATTTTCCACAAGACCAAGGATGGGAAGTCGTCTTAGTAAAACCATAATGCATGACTTGTTTCTGGACTTATGAATTACGTGTTTTTATTTCCTTTGTTGAACAACTTGCGTTTTAACTAAATTTATCTTCAAAACTGTCCTGTATCATAGTGTACTATATTTCATGTTATATGTAATATAGCGAAGTTGTAAGTTTGAAGAATATTTGTATGTGATATATTATTATAATCAGTTTTTTCATATGGAATTGTAGTAGTTGAATTATATATTAGCTACTAAGTATGAACTTAACGGGTAGGTAGTACCCGAATTTAAACTTATAAAACGCTAATATGAAGAAAAAGCTTTTATAAATGAGTTCATATTATGCTACAAAATACTATTGACTACTCTTAATATTCCGTATGATTAACTCGATTCAGTTGGCTATTTTGAAGGAAATGGCACCGACTACTCGACACACCATGAATATGAGCGAAGAGGAATTTCGTACCTTTCTTGCTGCAAACATAGCCGCAGTACAGGCTGCGCTACATACCAACAATAACTCTGAATCTAGCAATGCAGCTAACGGCGCAAGAAATCGTGTAGGATGCTCCTACAAAGAATTCACTGCCTGCAAACCTTTGGAATTTGATGGAACCGAAGGACCAATTTGATTGAAACAGTGGTCCGAGAAAGTCGAATCGATGTTTACCATAAGTAAGTGTACTGAAGAGGACAAAGTTAAGTACGCTACGCATACCTTCACAGGTACTGCGTTAACGTGGTGGAACACCTATCTTGAACAGGTAGGACAAAATGCTGCTTACGCATTACCGTGGTCGGCATTCAAGCAATTGATGAACGAGCAGTACCGTCCTAGAAACGAAGTCAATAAACTCAAGGTAGAACTTAGAGAGTTACGAACACAAGGTTTCGACGTTACCACATATGAACGACGATTCACAGAGTTGTGCCTATTGTGTACAGGAGCATTAGAAGATGAAGAAGAGAAGATCAACGCATTTGTAAAAGGGTTACCAGTAAGGAATCAAGAAGATGTGAGTTCACACGAGCCCACTTCTATACAGAAGGCAAGTCGAATGGCTCATAAACTAATAAATCAGATTGAGGGAAGAATTAAAGAGTAGGCGGCCGAAGAAGCCAACACGAAATAATTCAAGAGGAAGTGGGAGGAAAATGGTGACAAGGGTCACCAGTACAACAACAAAAATAATTACAACCACAATCGCAACAACTATCCCAACAATCGCAACAATAACCGCAATCTTAACAATAACTACAACAAACATCTCAACAACAACAACAACAACAACAACAACTACAACAACCGTTTCAACAACTATAACAATCCCAACAACAACTTCAATAACAACAACGACATTTTGCAACAGGTGTAAAAGAAATGGTCATAGCGCGACAAAGTGTGAGGTCTACGAACCAAAGTTTAACAGAACTAAAGGAACAAATAATGTCGGAACAAGTAATGCCGAAACAAATAGTGTCGGAGCAAGTAATACCAACGCTGTTTGTTATAAATGTGGAAAACCGGGCCACATTATTAGAAATTGCCCAAATCAGGGGAATACTAATGGGCAGGGCCGTGGAAGAGTTTTCAATATTAATGCGGCAGAAGCACAGGAAGACCCAGAGCTTGTTACGGGTACGTTTCTTATTGATGATAAATCTGCTTATGTTTTATTTGATTCGTGTGCGGATAGAAGCTATATGAGTAGAGAATTTTGTGCTAAATTAAGTTGCCCATTGACGCCTTTGGATAGTAAATTTTTACTCGAATTAGTAAACGGTAAATTAATTTCAGCAGATAATATATGTCGGGAGAGAGAAATTAAACTGGGGGATGAAACGTTTAAAATTGATTTAATACCAGTCGAGTTAGGGAGTTTTGATGTAATAATTGGCATGGACTGGTTGAAAAAGGTGAGAGCAGAGGTCGTTTGTTACAAAAATGCGATTCACATTATGCGTGAAAAAGGAAAACCTTTAATGGTGTACGGAGAAAAGAACAACGCGAAATTAAATCTTATTAGTAGTTTGAAGGCGCAAAAACTAATAAGAAAAGGTTGTTACGTCATTCTAGCACACATCGAGGAAGTTAAACCTGAAGAAAAGAACATCAGTGATGTTCCCGTCGCAAAAGAATTTTCCAATGTATTTCCGAAAGAATTACCGGGATTACCCCCACATCGATCCGTTGAATTCAAATAGACCTTGTACCGGGAGCTGCACCAATAGCTCGTGCTCCATACAGACTCGCACCCAGCGAAATGAAGGAACTTCAGAGCCAATTACAAGAACTTTTAGAGCGTGGTTTCATTCGACCAAGCACATCACCGTGGGGAGCTCCTGTTTTGTTTGTCAAGAAGCAGGATGGTACATTTAGGTTGTGTATCGACTACCGAGAGTTGAACAAACTTACCATCAAGAACCGCTACCCACTATCGAGAATCGACGACTTATTTGATCAACTACAAGGCTCATCGGTTTATTCAAAGATTGATTTACGTTCTGGGTATCATCAAACGCGGGTGAAGGAGGATGATATTCCAAAGACTGCTTTTAGGACATGTTACGGTCATTACGAGTTTATGGTTATGCCGTTTCGACTGACTAACGCACCAGCTGTGTTCATGGACCTCATGAACCGAGTGTGTGGGCCATATCTTGAAAAGTTTTTCATTGTTTTCATCGATGACATAATTATTTACTCGAAGAATGATCAAGAGCATGAAGAACATTTGAGAAAAGTACTAGAGTTGCTGAGAAAAGAAAAATTGTACGCTAAGTTTTCAAAGTGTGCATTTTGGTTGGAAGAAGTTCAATTTCTCGATCATATAGTGAACAAAGAAGGTATTCAGGTGGATCCAGCAAAGATTGAAACTGTTGAAAAGTGGGAAACCCCGAAAACTCCGAAACACATACGCCAATTTTTAGGGCTGGCTGGTAATTACAGGAGATTCATCCAAGATTTTTCTAAAATAGCAAAACCCTTGACTACATTAACGCATAAAGGGAAGAAATTTGAATGGAAGGATGAACAAGAGAAAGCATTTCAATTGTTGAAGAAAAAGTTAACTACGGCACCTATATTGTCATTACCTGAAGGGAATGATGATTTTGTGATATATTGTGACGCCTCAAAGCAAGATCTCGGTTGTGTATTAATGCAACGAACGAAGGTAATTGCTTATGCGTCTAGACAATTGAAGATTCATGAGCAAAATTATACGACGCATGATTTGGAATTAGGCGCGGTTTTTTTTGCATTAAAGACTTGGAGGCACTACTTATATGTGGTCAAAAGTATTATATATACCGACCACAAAAGTCTTCAACACATATTTAATCAGAAACAACTGAACATGAGGCAGTGTAGGTGGATTGAATTGTTGAATGATTACGACTTTGAGATTCGTTACCACCCGGAAAAGGCAAATGTGGTAGCCTACGCCTTGAGCAGAAAGGACAGAGAACCCATTCGAGTAAAATCTATGAATATAACGATTCACAATAACCTTACTACTCAAATAAAGGAGGCGCAACAAGGAGTTTTAAAAGTGGGAAATTTAAAGAATGAAATACCCAAAGGATCGGAGAAGCATCTTAATATTCGGGAAGATGGAACCCGGTATAGGGCTGAAAGAATTTGGGTACCAAAATTTGGAGATATGAGAGAAATGGTACTTAAAGAAGCTCATAAAATCAGATACTTGATACATCCTGGAACGGGGAAGATGTACAAGGATCTCAAGAAACATTTTTGGTGGCCAGGTATGAAAGCAGATGTTGCTAAATACGTAGGGGAATATTTGAAGTGTTCTAAGGTCAAAGCTGAGCATCAGAAACCATCAGGTCTACTTCAACAACCCGAAATCCCGGAATGGAAATGGGAAAACATTACCATGAATTTCATCACTAAATTGCCAAGGACTGCAAGTGGTTTTGATACTATTTGGGTAATAGTTGATCGTCTCACCAAATCAGCACACTTCCTGCCAATAAGAGAAGATGACCAGATGGAGAAGTTAGCACGACTGTATTTGAAGGAAGTCATCTTCAGACATGGAATACCAATCTCTATTATCTCTGATAGGGATGGCAGATTTATTTCAAGATTCTGGCAGACATTACAGCAAGCATTAGTAACTCGTCTGGACATGAGTACTGCTTATCATCCACAAACTGATGGGCAGAGCGAAAGGATGATACAAACGCTTGAAGACATGCTACGAGCATGTGTTATTGATTTCGGAAACAGTTAGGATCGACATCTACCGTTAGCAGAATTTTCCTACAACAACAGCTACCATTCAAGCATTGAGATGGCGCCGTTTAAAGCACTTTATGGTAGAAAGTGCAGGTCTCCAATTTGTTGGAGTGAAGTAGGGGATAGACAGATTACGGGTCCGGAAATAATACAAGAAACTACCGAGAAAATCATCCAAATTCAACAACGGTTGAAAACCGCCCAAAGTTGACAAAAGAGCTACGCCGACATTAAAAGAAAATATATAGAATTTGAAATTGGAGAGATGGTCATGCTTAAGGTTGCACCTTGGAAAGGCGTTGTTCGATTTGGTAAACGAGGGAAATTATATCCAAGGTATATTGGACCATTCAAGATTATTGATCGTGTCGGACCAATAGCTTACCGACTTGAGTTACCTCAACAACTCGCGGCTGTACATAACACTTTCTACGTCTCGAATTTGAAGAAATTTTTTGCTAAAGAAGATCTCACTATTCCGTTAGACGAAATCCAAATCAACAAAAAACTTCAATTCATCGAAGAACCCGTCAAAATAATGGATCGTGAGGTTAAAAGACTTAAACAAAACAACATACCAATTGTTAAGGTTCGATGGAATGCTCGTAGAGGACCCGAGTTCACCTGGGAACGAGAAGATCAGATGAATAAGAAATACCCACACTTATTTCCAGAAGATACGTCAACACCTCCAACTGCTTAAAATTTCGGGACAAAATTTATTTAACGGGTAGGTACTATAGTGACCCAAACTTTTCCATGTTTATATATATTAAATGAAATTGATATTTACATGATTAAGTGTTTCCAACATGTTAAGCAATCAAACTTGTTAAGACTTGATTAATTGAAATAGGTTTCATATAGACAATTGACCACCCAAGTTGACCGGTGATTCACGAACGTTAAAACTTGTAAAAACTATATGATGACATATATATGGATAAATATATATAGTTAACATGATATTATGATAAGTAAACATATCATTAAGTATATTAACAATGAACTACATATGTAAAAACAAGACTACTAACTTAAAGATTTTGAAACGAGACATATATGTAACGATTATCGTTGTAACGACATTTAATATATATATTATATTAAGATATATTAATACATCATGATATCATAATAATGTAATAATTTAACATCTCATTTGATTTAATAAACAATGGGTTAACAACATTTAACAAGATCGTTAACCTAAAGGTTTCAAATCAACATTTACATGTAACGACTAACGATGACTTAACGACTCAGTTAAAATGTATATACATGTAGTCTTTTAATATGTATTCATACATTTTTGAAAGACTTCAAGACACTTATCAAAATACTTCTACTTAACAAAAATGCTTACAAATACATCCTCGTTCAGTTTCATCAACAATTCTACTCGTATGCACCCGTATTCGTACTCGTACAATACACATCTTTTAGATGTATGTACTATTAGTACATACACTCCAATGATTAGCTATTAGAAGCCCATGTGAGTCGCCTAACACATGTGGGAACCATCATTTGGCAACTAGCATGAAATATCTCATAAAATTACAAAAATATTAGTAATCATTCATGACTTATTTACATGAAAACAAAATTACATATCCTTTATATCTAATCCATATACCAACGACCAAAAACACCTACAAACACTTTCATTCTTTAATTTTCTTCATCTAATTTATCTCTCTCAAGTTCCATCTTCAAGTTCTAAGTGTTCTTCATAAATTCTACAAGTTCTAGTTTCATAAAATCAAGAATACTTCCAAGTTTACTAGCTCACTTCCAATCTTGTAAAGTGATCATCCAACCTCAAGAAATCCTTGTTGTTTATAGTGAGATATCATTCTAAATCAAGGTAATACTCATATACAAACTTTGATTCAATTCCTATAACTATCTTAATTCGAGTGATAATCTTACTTGAACTTGTTTTCGTGTCATGATTCTACTTCAAGAACTTTCAAGCCATCCAAGATCCTTTGAAGCAAGATCATTTTTTTTCACTTCCAGTAGGTTTACCTACTAAACTTGAGGTAGTAATGATGTTCATAACATCATTTGATTCATACATATAAAACTATCTTATTCGAAAATTTGAACACGTAATCACTAGAACATAGTTTAGTTAATTCTAAACTTGTGCGCAAACAAAAGTTAATCCTTCTAACATTATTTTTAAAATCAACTAAACACATGTTCTATATCTATATGATATTCTAACTTAATAATTTAAAATCTGGAAACACGAAAAACACCGTAAAACCGGATTTACGCCGTCGTAGTAACACCGCGGGCTGTTTTGGGTTAGTTAATTAAAAACTTTGATAAACTTTGATTTAAAAGTTGTTCTTCTGGGAAAATTATTTTTCTTATGAACATGAAACTATATACAAAAATCATGGTAAAACTCAAAGTGGAAGTATGTTTTTCAAAATGGTCATCAAGACGTCGTTCTTTCGACTGAAATGACTACCTCTTACAAAAATGACTTGTAACTTATATTTCCGACTATAAACCTATACTTTTTCTGTTTAGATTCATAAAATAGAGTTCAATATGAAACCATAGCAATTTGATTCACTCAAAACGGATTTAAAACGAAGAAGTTATGGGTAAAACAAGATTGGATAATTTTTCTTGTTGTAGCTACGTGAAAATTGGTAACAAATCTATATTAATCATATCCTAGCTAACTTATATTGTATTATACATGTATTCTAATATATTATGTAATTTTTGGATACCATAGACACGAATGCAAATGTTTTGACATATCATATCGACCCATGTGTATATATTATTTGGAACAACCATAGACACTCTATATGCATTAATGTGGGAGTTAGCTATACAGGGTTAAGGTTGATTCCAAAAATATATATACTTTGAGTTGTGATCTAGCCTGAGAAGTGTATACACTGGGTCGTGGATTGATTCAAGATAATATATATCAATTTTTTTTCTGTACATCTAACTTTGGACAACTAGTTGTAGGCTACTAACGAGGACAGCTGACTTAATAAACTTAAAACATCAAAATGTATTAAAAGTGTTGTAAATATATTTTGAACATACTTTGATATATATGTACATATTTGTTATAGGTTCGTGAATTGACCAGTGGCCAAGTCTTACTTCCCGACGAAGTAAAAATCTATGAAAGTGAGTTATAGTCCCACTTTTAAAATCTAATATTTTTGAGATGAGAATACATGCAGCTTTATAAATGATTTACAAAATAGACACAAGTACATGAAACTACTTTCTATGGTTGAATGATCGAAGCCGAATATACCCCTTTTTGCTTGGTAGCCTAAGAATTAGGGAACATCACTAATTTTGAGAATTAGTGCACGCCTAATTGACGCGAATCCTAAAGATAGATCTATTGGGCCTAACGAACTCCATCCAAAGTACCAGATGCTTTAGTACTTCGAATTCGTTTTTATCATGTCCGAAGGATTTCCCGGAATGATAGGGGATATTCTTATATGCATCTTGTTAATGTCGGTTACCAGGTGTTCACCATATGAATGATTTTTATCTCTATGTATGGGATGTATATTGAAATATGAAATCTTGTGGTCTATTATTATGATTTGATAATATATAGGTTAAACCTATAACTCACCAACATTTTTGTTGACGTTTTAAGCATGTTTATTCTTAGGTGATTATTAAGAGCTTCTGCTGTTGCATACTAAAATAAGGACAAGATTTGGAGTCCATGCTTGTATGATATTATGTAAAAACTGCATTCAAGAAACTTATTTTTGATGTAATATATTCTTATTGTAAACCATTATGTAATGGTCTTGTGTAAACGGTATATTTTAGATTATCATTATTTGATGATCTACGTAATGCTTTTTAAACCTTTATCGATAAAATAAAGGTTATGGTTGTTGTAAAAATGAATGCAGTCTTTGAAAAACGTCTCATATAGAGGTCAAAACCTCGCGACGAAATCAATTAATATGGAACGTTTATAATCAATATGAACGGGACACTTCATTTCGCTACGACCACCACTCTGATACCACATGTCATAACCCGTCCTAAATCCATCTGGATGAAGTCATCAACATTTGGTCCGGAGGTACTGTCCTAAATATGCCATGAAAGACTCCATGTAATATCCTTAAAATGAGCAAATGCACATCAGAAGATTTCTTTCATACCTGAGAATAAACATGCTTTAAAGTGTCAACTAAAGGTTGGTGAGTTCATAGGTTTATCTTAAATAATCATTTCAATAATTTCAATAGACCACAAGATTTCATTTTTCATTTCAAGGTGCAGGTCTGCTCACTGCTATAAAATTCATTCATATGGATTGAACATCTGGTAACCTACATTCACAAGATGCATATAAGAATATCCCCATCATTCCGGGACATCCTTCAGACATGATAAAAATTTCGAAGTAGTAAAGCATCCGCAACAACGGATGGGGCTTGTTGGGCCCGATAGATCTATCTTTAGGATTCGCGTCAATTAGTAGACTGGTTTACTAATTCTTAGGCTACCAAGATAAAAGGGGCATATTCGGCTTCGATCATTCCACCATAGAATGTAGTTTCAATTATTTGTGTCTATTTCGTCAAACATTTATAAAAGCGCATGTATTCTCAGTCCCAAAAATATATATTGCAAAAGCATTTAAAAAGGGAGCAAATGAAACTCACTGTACAATATTTTGTAGTAAAAATATTCATACGACGATACTGAATAATGCAGGGTTGACCTCAGATTCACGAACCTATATCAAGTATATTTATTAACTCCTTTAATTACCATGTAATAGTAATCAAACCAGTTTATTTATATTAATTATATAATATATTACTTATTTAAATTGGTAATGTATTTATTATTTCAAATGTTATATATATATATATATATATATATATATATATATATATATATATATATATATATATATATATATATATATGAAAATAGTAACTTTAGATATACTTATGATATATGTAATATTTATATCTTTATATAGTTATCTTTAGTTAAAATAATATTTATAATAATACTAAAATAATGTTAATAATACTAATAATAATAATAATAATATTTAAAAATAATATTAATAGTGATAACAATAACAATAATAATAATAATAATAATAATAATAATAATAATAATAATAATAATAATAATAATAATAATAATAATAATAATAATAATAATAATAATAATAGCTATATTAATAATATTTATAATGATAATCTTTAATAATGATAATGATTAGGTTTAATAATGAATATGATACTAATAATTTTTATAAAAAAGATAATTTTTCTAATAATGATAATAATAATAAAAATGATACTTATAATAAAAATGATAATGATATTAATTCTAATAATAATAGTAGTAGTTGTAATAATAATAATAATAATAATAATAATAATAATAATAATAATAATAATAATAATAATAATAATAATAATAATAATAATAATAATAATTCATTTAAATTTGTAATTTAATTAATTTTAATCATTTTCATATTTATATTTGTATTTATAATCTTCATTATAATAATCATAGTCTTAATAATTTTATTAATTAAGTCACAATACTTAGACTTTTTATCATTAACATTAATAATAATATTATCATTAACATTAATACTAATTATAATATTAATTCAAATTAAGAAAATATACCATTCATATGTGAGCTTTAAAATGAGTCCAATAATACTTGAACTCCAATTAACAAATCCTAGTGGCCCATTATCCATAGGTAGTTTAATTAATCCAAGTTACAAGTCCATTACAACCCAAATGCAATCCGATCCCACAAGCCATTTATTCGACTCCATTTGCATTAGGGCTACGGTTCATTATCATCATCATAACATAATACCATCGATCATCATTACTGTATCTTTACCCTATGATCATTATTGACATCACCATCATCATTCTTATTAATAACGATCGTAAACATCATCATCAAAGCTTCGGTTACCATCAAGTATCGTCATCATTTAATCGTATGCCATCTCTATAAAACCATGGTTTTCGTTTATAGCTTAAACAGAAGCAGGAGCTGTTGTGCAACAGCGAACAAGACAGGAAGAGGAAAAAAAAATTTCGCGATGGTTTAACAGAAAAAAAAATATAACTCGGCCCAAAGTTTAAAGAATATAGAAATCGAAACATGAAGCAGGAGGAGGCAGTGGTAGCGATATCACGATTTCTTTATCATTGTTCCATCATCATGCATCATCATGATCATACATGAATATCATCAGGTATATAAATATCACGATTATTATACTCGGATGAAAAAAAATCCTTCTTATATACAAGTGGATTTAAAACTTGGCCCTACCATCAAGCAAGCACTTTACGTAGTGGGTTTGGTTTTGACAACATCATCATTCATCATTCCAAAACACCGTCATTTCTATGTCTTTTTATAAAAAAAAAATGAAATAAATTGGCGGTTGGTGGGTTTGATTCGAAACAAAACAGAAACATTGAAAAGCAATTGTAGCAACACCAAAACAGTGGTTTTCCATGATCGTTTTAATGGTGGTTGCAGTAGCAGTAAAGAAATTTGTGGTGGTTTGTTAGGTTGGTTTCGATCTCAAACAGGAATGGACAGTAGCAAGTTTTATGGTTTTTGGTTTCGGCTTGATTGCAATCACAAAAATATAAGGAGAAATAGAAAAAGAGCTGCAGCGTGTGCTGCTGTGTTGGCGGATGTAAACAGGAAAATAGAAAGAAACAAAAAAACATAGCAGCCTGTGATGTTTGTAATGAAGGTTGCATGTGGTTTATGGTAGTTGATATGGGTTGTGATTTAGAACACAAACAAATAGTGAAGGTGGTCTGATTATGAAGTAACGAAGGTGGTGTGTGGTTTAAGTGTGGCTACAATGGTTCACGAAGATGAAATAAAAATAAAAATGGTGATCATAGGTGTTCGATTAGTAACTAGGATTGAAAAGGAGTGGCACGAAGATGGTTAAAGGTATTCGGTTGACATTGCAATACGGATAGTAATATATATAAGCATGTGTTCGATTATAGTTGCAACAGAAAGAAAGTAGTGAATAACGGTGGTGGTGGCGGTAATAAACAGTTGAAAACATAAACAGATAACTAATGGTTTCGATGATAGTTGTGATTATGTGTTGATCGAATGAAGTAGGAAACAGGAATGGCAGTAGCATGTTACCATTGTTTGGTTGTGGTTACGATGGACATAGAATTAGTAGGGTGGCGATGGTAGCTCGATGGTGGTTCCCGGTTGTTGATGGTGATGTCAGTTTACAGTGGTTCTAGGGTGAGTGATAACAGTGATTGTCGAAAATCGAATTAAGAGAGAAATTGGAATGATGGTAGAAGTGAGTTGTGGTGGTTGGTTGGCTATGGAGTTTTGGAGATTGTTGATTGGTTGTGGTGTGTGGATGGTTCTTCATCCAAGGTGGTTGTCGCAGGGACGGGTGGAGGATGGTTCGTGATGGTGGGTTGATACATGATTGAAAAAGAAGAAGGTTGGTTCTCGGTTGGTATATGAAAAATGCAATATAGATATGCATATATGATATGTATATATATATATATATATATATATATATATATATATATATATATATATATATATATATATATAAGATATTATACATAAAGATATATCCATGTAGTTCAATCAACACCAATTAACAATAGTAATTTAAGTTTCATTCACTGCATCATATTGAGCCTTCATAAATCACGGATGCACTTAATAATTTAATAATAATATTATAATAATTAAAGTAATATAAACGTCTAAATTTTTAGCCGTCGTCTACTATTTCATTCACGGGTTGAAATTCGTACTCCGTTGATAATCATTGGCTAATAAAAGTGTTCAGAAAAATTCCAAATTTTTACATTAAATATCTTTGTTTATTTCAGTCATTATAGTATAGAATTTGATCATAAATTATTAAACAAAAATTAACTCACTGTCCACGCCCGATCCTGGGTAAAATATAAAAAGTTTTAAAATTTAACAAATAGCTCATAAATGCATTTTTATTATGTCTATAATTTATAGAACTCATTTTCGGATCACCGTTTATTTTAAAATCATATACATTTGAATTTAACTTGCTTAACATCCATCGAATGGCAACTGAGTGTTACCGTCGTTTACTAAATAGGTTCAAAATCACAAAATATATTTTTAATATACTTTATTTATATATATATAGATATGTTTTAAATTATAATTATCATAATATCATATTTTTATTTTATTTTACATAATTAATTTATTAACAACGACGTATAATATTTAAAGTTATATTTCCAAATTATTATATATATACATATATACATATATGTTTAAATACACACAAATCTATTTACAATTATCTGTTCGTGAATCGTCAGAATTGGTCGAAGGTCAAATGAATATATGAAACAGTTCAAAATTTTTGAGACTCAACCTAACAGACTTTTCTTATCGTGCCAGAAATATGATATCGTATCGAGAGTTTGGTTTAAAATTAGTCGAAAATTTTCGGGTCATCACAGACACCACTCCGGTAATTATGAAGGAGTGAAGCATCGAGGTGTTAAGACGCCACTCTAAGAAATATGACTGGTGAAGTGTCGAGGTGTTAAGACACCACCCGGGGTGAAGTATCGAGGTGTTAAGATGCCACCCGGGGGTTAGTGATACGCAATGTTAAGTACGCTAACGGATGTTGTGAACACCGATGGTCTTTCTCGAGAACCATTTCCCTTGTACGATTGGTTAACCATGGTTGTGAGTCGTAGTGTAGTATATTATATTGTTCGCGTTATATGCTATTGTTGTGCTAGCTTGTGATATCGGAGATTTAGCGTTATACTTTGCGATGGTATGCTAATTATATTGCTAGTGTGTATGCGGTAATTGTGTAAGTGATTGTAAGTAAGTAGGTTACATATGTATATGTATAATTATTGCATTCACTAAGCGTTTTGCTTACCCTCTCGTTGTTTACCTTTTTAGGCTCCGGCGGGGAAAAAGGCAAGGGTATCCGTTTGGACTAGCGGGCTCCCTTTATGATTATGCTAGTGAATTACTTTTGAAGTTCGACCTAGGCTTGGCTAGTTTAACCCCAAACACCATGCTCGTGTTTTGTTTGATATTTAAACTTGTCGGTCGAAACTTACATTTTGGGTTGTAAATGGGCGAATGAAGCTCGATGGTCAAATACTTGTATTGGAGTCTTTAAAACATGTATTCCTTACTTAGTTATGTGGCGGGAGCCTTTTGTAATGATGGTTGTCGAAATCGCCAAAATTCGGGGACTTGTGTATTTTAGTAAAAGTTAGAATCAGTCTCAGGGTGGAGCCGCGCCGCGACCCTAAAGGGCGCGCCACGGGAATTAGTGCAATTCGTTAACATGAGTATTGGCTGAGGTTGACCTTCATCAATCCAGGTGAGCCGCGCCACGGTCAATAAAGGCGCACCGCGCCTTGGTGATGACAGTCATGAGTAGTAAAAAAAACGTTTTGTGATTCATTAACGGGCTGGGTCGTTACAATCCACCATTAGAAGGGTTTCTCCCACGATTTAAAGAGCCATGACTACGATTGTTATACCCTCGATAATAGCCACGACCTCGATTACCCTAGTTACGAGTATTTTGAGATCCATAAGAGATTTTATTAGTAGCAGGTGAACCAGTGGAGGTAAGAAGAGCAGTGGCGGTAGTGGTAGCCGATTAAGAAGCAGAGTTTTTTTTAGTGGTCTCTTCCAAGATGAGCATTTATCGAGCCTGCTAGAAGGATGGGAGTGGTTTGGTGAATGAGAGTAGTGTACCAACAGCATCATAACTATCACTGAGACCGGTAACTGATTGCATAACCATGGTGTCTTCATCCATCTTAGAACCGACATTGATCAATTGGTCGACAACATTCTTGATTTCCTGGCAGTAAGAATAGATGTTGGGGAATTTATCGAGTTTAATATTGGAAAATTGTTGTCGCATTTGCATGATTCGAGAGTATTCATTATCGTGGAAAATACCTTTTAGGCGTTCTCAGACTTGTTAAGTGGTGGAATCGGGTTTCATAGAGGTTTCCATAAGATCAATTGAGATGGTGGCGCACATCCACTGCATCACAATCGCATCTAGGCAATTCTAGGATGCAGAAGGTTGATTATGAGGGGTGGTGGGAGTGACAGTTTCGGTTGTTAATTGTGTAGAGATGAAGATTCATCGGTGGTGGGGATGATGTGTTCAATGACCTGGAACGGTCTGCAGTGAATTTTGAATAGCTCATACCAAGAACCGTATTTGCTGTTCCGCATATCGAGAACAATTGATATGTAATTCTTAATGTTATCGACTGTCATAGCAGGATGAAACTTGGATAAATCTGAAATGGTGAGATTGAAAAGGATCGTGAATGTTGGAGAGGATTGGGAACCTAGTCTGATACCATATATAATAATTCTCTCAAGTCTTTCATTACAATACAATCATTATATATACAAGTATGAATTGGCTATGCTAGCAACGGTTGATCTTCCATCAATTATAGGGAATAAATGATACATGGGTTACATATAATCAATGCTATATGTACGGGGAGAATTTTTGATTGGATTTAAATAAAAAATCTAGACTTGAATTTAATGATAAAATGTCAAAATTCTGCTGCACGTAAATACGTTCTCCGGGTTCTCTTCCTACCTAAGTTCTTCATTGATACTCTCCAACACATTCACGGTTCACTATAATTGTCACTCATTCACGGTTGGTGGAAATACTTGGATGAAGGATCGAGAATGTAGTGATCCGAACTTTTCCATCTTTATCTTTATATATATTAAATGAAATTGATATTTACATGATTAAATATTTCCAACATGTTAAACAATCAAAATAGTTAAGACTTGATTAATTGAAATGAGTTTATGTAGACAATTGACCACCCAAATTGACCGGCGATTCACGAACGTTAAAACTTTTAAAAATGACATGATGATAGATATATGGATATATATATATATATATAACATGAGATTATGATAAGTAAGTATCTCATTAAGTATATTAACAATGAGTTATATACATAAAAATGAGATTATTGAATAAGAAACTCGAAACGATATATATAACGATTATCGTTATAACAACATTTTAACTAAAATAAATACATATGTATTGTATCAAGATATGAACAAACTATGTTTAAAATTATAAAATGATACTTAATTATATCATTTAGTGTATTAACAACGAACTACACAAGTAAGATGAGACTACTAACTTAAGGATTTCGAAACAATATATATATGTAACGATTATCGTTGTAATAGTATTTTACACATATATATGATATTAAGATATATTAATACACCATATTAACATGTTAACATAACAATTCAACATCTCATTTAAGTGTAACAACAATGGATCAATTACATTTAACAAGATTGTTAACTTAAAGATTCCGAAACAACACTTACATGTAACGACTAACGGTGACTTAACGACTCAGTTAAAATGTATATAAATGTAGTGTTTCAAAAATGTATTCTTACACTTTTGAAAGACTTCAAGACACATATCAAAGTACTTCTACTTATCAAAAATTCTTATAGTTACGTTCTTGTTCAATTCCATCAACAATTCTACTTGTATGCACCTGTATTCGTACCCGTACAATACACAGCTTCTAGATGTATTTACTATTGGTATATACACTCCAATGATCAGCTCTTAGCAGCCCTTGTGAGTCACCTAAATATTTGGGAACCATCATTTAGCAACTAGCATGAAATATCTAACAAAAAAATAAACTAATGGAGCCTATATCAGAAGTGCTACTTCACGTTTTCATTCACCAACCATAAACATTTTCAATTTTCAATTTTTATGAATCAAACTTATCTCTCTCAAGTCTTCTCTTGGTGTTCTAAGTGTTCTTCATCATTTCCTTCATAATCTAGCTCAATCTAGCTAACCTAGATCAACTTACAAAACAATCACTCAAGAACACTTCAACAACACTTTCATGTTCACTAGTTTACTTCCAATCTTGCAAATCCATTTCAAGTGATCATCCAACCTCAAGAAATCTTTATTATTTATAGTAGGATATCATTTTAATTCAATGTAATACTCATATTCAAACTTTGATTCAATTTCTATAACTATAACAATCTTATTTCGAGTGGAAATCTTACTTGAACTTGTTTTCATGTCATGATTCTACTTCAAGAACTTTCAAGCCATCCAAGAATCCTTTGAAGCTAGATCAATTTTTGTCACTTCCAGTAGGTTTACCTACTAAACTTGAGGTAGTAATGATGTTCATAACATCATTCGATTCATATATATATAACTATCTTATTCGAAGATTTAAACTTGTAATCACTAGAACATAGTTTAGTTAATTCTAAACTTGTTCGCAAACAAAGTTAATCCTTCTAACTTAACTTTTAAAATCAACTAAACACATATTCTATATCTATATGATATGCTAACTTAATGATTTAAAACCTGGAAACACGAAGAACACCCTAAAACCGGACATACGCCGTCGTAGTAAAACCGGGGGCTGTTTTGGGTTAGATAATTAAAAACTATGATAAATTTTGATTTAAAAGTTGTTCTTCTGGGAAATTATTTTTCTTATGAACATGAAACTATATCCAAAAATCATGGTTAAACTCAAAGTGGAAGTATGTTTTTCAAAATGGCCATCAAGACGTCGTTCTTTCGACTGAAATGACTACCTCTTACACAAACGACTTGTAACTTATATTTCTGACGATAAACCTATACTTTTTCTGTTTAGATTAGTAATCTTTGGTTCGATATGAAAACATAGCAATTCGATTCACTCAAAACGGATTTAAAACGAAGAAGTTATGGGTAAAACAAAATTGGTTAAAAATGGTTAATTTGATTACGGGATGATTTTACAAAAATCTATACCAACCATATCCTAACTAACTTATATTGTAGTATACATGTATTCTAACATATATTATGTAAACTTAATAGACCATAGACACGTATACAATGTTTTGACATATCATATCGACGTCATTTATATATATTATTTGGAACAACCATAGACACTCTATATGCGGTAATGATCGAGTTAGCTATACAGGGTTGAGGTTGATTACGAAATAACATATATACTTTGAGTTGTGATCGAGCCTGAGACTTGTATACGCTGGGTCGTGGATTGATTCGAGATAATATATATTGATTTATTTCTGTACTACTAACTGTGAACAATTAATTGTGGACTACAACGTTGGACTGTCAACTTAACAAAATTAAATTATTAAAACATAATCAAATATGGTATGAATATGTTTCGATCATACTTTGATATATATATATATATATATATATATATATATATATATATATATATATATATATATATATATATATATATATATATATATTTGTTATAGGTTCGTGAATCGACCAGTGGCCAAGTGTTATTTTTCGACGAAGGAAAATCTGTGAAAGTGAGTTATAGTCCCACTTTTAAATCTAATATTTTTGGGATGAGAATACATGCAGTTTTATAAATGTTTTACAAAATAAACACAAGTACGTGAAACTATATTCTATGGTTGAATGATCGAAATCGAATATGCCCCTTTTAGTCTGGTAATCTAAGAATTAGGGAACAGACACCCTAATTGACGCGAATCCTAAAGATAGATCTATGGGGTCCAACAAACCCCATCCAAAGTACCGGATGCTTTAGTACTTCAAAATTATTATGTCCGAAGGGAGTCCCGGAATGATGGGGATATTCTATATGCATCTTGTTAATGTCGGTTACCAGGTGTTCACCTGGTAACCGACATTAACAAGATGCATATATAAGAATATCCCCATCATTCCGGGACACCCTTCGGATATGATATAAATTTCGAAGTACTAAAGCATCCGGTACTTTGGATGGGGTTTGTTAGGCCCAATAGATCAATCTTTAGGATTCGCGTCAATTAGGGTGTCTGTTCCCTAATTCTTAGATTACCAGACTTAATAAAAAGGGGCATATTCGATTTCGATAATTCAACCATAGAATGTAGTTTCACGTACTTGTGTCTATTTTGTAAATCATTTATAAAACCTGCATGTATTCTCATCCCAAAAATATTAGATTTTAAAAGTGGGACTATAACTCACTTTCACAGATATTTCCTTCCTCGGAAATAAGACTTGGCCACGGATCGATTCACGAACCTATACAAATATGTACATATATGTCAAAGTATGATCAAAATATAATTACAACCATTTTTATTATGTTTTAAAGATTTGAGTGTATTAAGTCAACTGTCCTCGTTAGTAACCTACAACTAGTTGTCCACAGTTAGATGTACAGAAATAAATCGATATATATTATCTTGAATCAATCCACGACCCAGTGTATACACGTCTCAGGCTAGATCACAACTCAAAGTATATATATTTTTGGAATCAACCTCAACCCTGTATAGCTAACTCCAACATTACTGCATATAGAGTGTCTATGGTTGTTCTAAATAATATATATACATGGGTCGATATGATATATCAAAACATTTGCATACGTGTCTATGGTATCTCAAGATTACATAATATATTAGAATACATGTAAAATACAATATAAGTTAGCTAGGATATGATTTGTATAGATTTGTTAAACATTTCCCGTAGCTAAAATAATCAAAAAAATATCCAATCTTGTTTTACCCATAACTTCTTCATTTTAAATCCGTTTTGAGTGAATCAAATTGCTATGGTTTCATATTGAACTCTAATTTAAGAATCTAAATAGAAAAGGTATAGGTTTATAGTCGAAAATTTTAGTTACATGTCAATTACTAAAGAGGTAGTCATTTCCGTTGAAAAAACGACATCTTGATGACCATTTTGGAAAACATACTTTCACTTTGAATTTAACCATGATTTTTGGATATAGTTTCATGTTCATAAAAAAAATCATTTTCCCAGAAGAACAACTTTTAAATCAAAGTTTATCATAGTTTTTAATTAACTAACCCAAAACAGCCCGCAGTGTTACTACGACGACGTATGTCCGGTGTAACATCCCGCCTTTTTGCGGTTTCTTTCCGTTTAACTATTTTAAAGTCCGTTATATATTTATAACATCTTTCGTTAATACGCGTTTTAAATTATCTCGATTAGGTAATTCACGCACCCGATTCAAACTTGAGGGACTAAACTTGCCAAAATTCCAAAATGGTGACTAGGTCAAAGGAGTCAAACTCCTCTCATCCATTCATTTCATCTTCTCCATCTTTCTTCTTCTTCTTTTTCTCTCAAAAACACCAACAAGAATTCATCATCTAAATTCGGATTAGGAAGTTAGCAACAAAACAAATTACAAATTCGTGATCCTTGCATCTTCCTCTTCGATTCCATACCGATTTCATTACATTTGGGTAACTTTCTAAAATCACTAGATTTTGTGTTCTTGATGTTTTTAACTTATAAAAGTGTTAATTAGTGTCTATGGCTCAAGTCTAACATGAATATATGAATTGTATGCTCGATCTTGTTGTTTTGAAGTAACTAGCATGAACTTGAATTTTGGTGTGTTGTTCTTGAGTTTTGGATGATCATATGTTGTTAGATGTTAAAAGTTCATGTTCTAATTGTGTTCCTAGTATCACTAGCTTCAATTTGATGTGTAGGTTGCTTTAGAAAAGTTCATGAACTTGATTTATGATTTTGGTGAATTTGGGTTAGGGTTTGATGAACTTGAAATGGACTTTTGATGCATTGAATGCCATGGATTATTATTGGTAAGTGTTTAGTTGGATTGTATGCTTGATTACCTTCGAAACGGCATATCATTCATGTAAATTTGTTGCCCGAATCATTGAATTGCATTTATGAACTTGTATGCGGTTAATGTTAAGCATTAGATGCGGTTTTGGTTGTTGTAATAGGTAGATTGATTGATGAAATGTGTTTAGTTGTTTTCCTCGTCAAATTACCTTCCCAACGGTATAAGATACTTGTCTTGATTGTTTGCGGATCATAAATTGTGTTTGTTTGGATTTTGGTTCGTGCACTTGAGACTTTCAGCAAACAGAACCTGAATACTAATCTGGACGCCGTCCAGATATTAGGACGCCGTCCAGTTCTTCGATACTGGACGCCGTCCAGATATTGGGACGCCGTCCAGTCCTTTAATACTGGACGCCGTCCAGAAAATCTGGACGCCGTCCAGTTACACTTGAAGTTTCTGTTTCGTTTTACCATTTTTCGAAAAATGTTTACTATGCTACGCACCTCCGATTCACATGTAACTTGTTCTAACGTGCTCATATATGATTAAAAACCTCAGAGAAATAGTTCGGGACCCGACCCGAACGTGTTGACTTTTTCGTTGACTTTGACCCGACCAAGTTGACTTTTAATCAAACTTAACCAAATGTTTGTGCAAATCGTTCTAACATGCTTTTATATTCGTATCTTGCATGAAACATGACAATTTGACTCACATGTTGTAGTATTCGAGTCGTAACGAGCCATAGGACTAATTGAACATCTTTGACCTATCGTGTTTACCGTTATTGATACAACCTATTGTTTAGGTCAAGACTAGCATTGTTCTTTGCACACGTTTACTTGTTGAATTACTTTACTACTCGTGCACTCAAGGTGAGATCATAGTCCCACTTTTACTCTTTTGAAACTTACATTTGGGATGAGAAAACATAAACGTTCCTTTTTAACTAAGTGAACACAAGTACAGGAAAACAAACATTCTACATACGAGTTTAGAACAAAAATCCTCAATTCGATTATCATTAGTTACACTTGCCGGGTGTAAGCGAGAACTTATGTTATATGGCCATATGGGTTTGACAAACCCTCATTCAAACGGTTCGCTACCGTTTACGAATGAAATATATTTTCGAGAAACAGTGTATGTTCTAGCACTAAGGTGATGGGGTTCTATGGAAGGAATGTTAAGCATTGATAATTGGGTGCTCGTGATAACAAATTTTTGGAATGGTTAACTATTATTGAAATGTTATAAATCTTGTGGTTCATTTGTACTTACTTACTTAAACCTATGATTTCACCAACGTTTTCGTTGACAGATTTCTATGTTTTTCTCAGGTCCTTGAACGATACATGATACATGCTTCCGCTCATTATTTTGATACTTGCATTGGATGTCGAGTATATATGCATACATGGAGCGTCTTTTGGCTACTTTTAAATTGTGTCGCATAAGTTTCATTTGTACTTATAACTTTGTAACGTAACTTGTGGTGGAACTATTCTTGTAAACTTTGAACAATCTTTACATTTGAAATGAATGCGACATATCTTTTGGTCAAACGTTGTTTTAAAGACTTATGACCACGTAACGGGACCTAAGTAGACAGCGCCGTCAATGACGATTTTGTCGGGTCGCTACAGATGGTATCGGAGCGTTGGTTGTAGGGATTTAGAGTTCATTGGTGTCAACCTCGAGTCATAGGGTACATTGGTGAGTCTAGACTACAACCGGCATATAGACTTGAAGTAGGAATTACTTGACTACTTGTGCATTTATACTCGAACGCTTCTACTCATATCTACTCTTAGTTCATCTTAATCTCACGTTGTTTAATTTGATTGACACGCCACCTTGACTATATGAAATGATGTCGAATGCACATATGAATCAGGGTAATATAATTTCCGGGATTATATTACGGTGACTCATATGAACGTTCCGACATTGTGGCATAAAGAATTTAAGGCGAGTCAAGGAAAATTTTCTCTCTATTTTTATTCCATATCACGGTTAGTATTATTTAGAATACTAACCAACGGTATTCTTTTGTTTTGAAGGAACAATGCCTCCTCGCCGTGCGCCACGCCGTGAAACTCCCGAACAAGCTCTACAATGCATGATAGCCACCGCCGTAGATGCGGCCATGGCCGGTCACTCATCCAACAACAATAATAATAACAACCACAACAACAACAACAACAACAATGGAGCCGGTAACTCAAACGAGGGATGCTCCTATAAAGCTTTTATGGGGTGCAAACCTCACACTTTCGATGGAACCGGAGGACCGGTTGCTCTCACTCGATGGTTTGAGCAAACGGAAGCCGTTTTTAGCATAAGCGGTTGTCGGGACCAAGACAAGGTCAAGTACTCCACTCACACTTTCTCCGGCGTCACTCTCACTTGGTGGAACACCTATGTATAATCGGTGGGTACCGATGAAGTCCACGCTCTCTCTTGGTCCGATTTGAAAGGAAAGATGATCACCGAATACTTTTCGCGCGAGGAAACCCGAAAGCTCGAACAAGAGCTAAGAACTCTAAAAGCGGTCGGAAACGATCTCAAGGCCTATAATCAACAATTTTCTGAACTAGCCTTGATGTGCCCAAACCTTGTGAACCCCGAGTCTTTAAGGGTTGAACTTTACATGGATGGTCTTCCAAAGAGCATCAAACACGGAGTAATGTCATCCAAACCCCCTAATCATCAAGAAGCTTTGAACATGGCCCGCAAATTGATAGAGACGGTGGACGAAATCGTAGTACCGGCACCTAAAGCCGAGGACAAGTCGGGTAACAACAAAAGAAAATGGGAAGCTCCCCAATCAAGCAACAACAACTTTGCCAAGAAATCTTTCACCTCCGACGGCAAGAAGGGTTATGCCGGAAATCTACCTCTTTGCAACAAATGCAACAAACATCACTTTGGTGAATGTAGTAAGCTAATTTGCCATCGGTGCCAAGGAATTGGTCATAAGGCCAACGATTGTAAAAGTGCCACTCCCGTCGCTCGAAAGTGGCCCAATGCACCAAAGACGGGCACTTGTTACGAATGTGGCCAAACGGGTCATTATAGAAATGCATGCCCAAAGAAGAAAGATAACCCCAACACGCGCGGCCGGGCTTTCAACATCAACACCGAGGAAGCCCGGGATGACACTGAACTAGTCACGGGTACGTTTCTTCTCAACAATTCTTATGTCTCTTGCTTATTCGATTCGGGTGTCGATAAATGCTTTGTATCCAAGACTTTGACTCATTCTTTTAGCACTCCACCTCTTCCATTAGATACCACTTATACCATTGAAGTGGCTAACGGGAAACTATTAAGTGCCGACACATATTACCGGGGGTGTACGTTAAACATTTTGGGTAAGGAATTTGAAATTGACTTGATACCCATGGAACTAGGAAGCTTTGATGTAATAATCGGTATGAATTGGTTAATCAAAACGAAATCTCACATCCTTTGTGATCTTAATGCAATCCGAATTCCTATCGAGAATGGTGAACCTTTGATTGTTTATGGCGATAAGAGTTGCACCAGACTCAACCTCGTTTCGTGCCTTAAAGTTAGAAAACTACTCCGTAAGGGTTGTTTTGCGATCCTTGCCCACGTTAAGAAAGTCGAGTCCGATGAGAAGCATATCGATGATGTGCCAATTGTTAGTGACTTTTCCGATGTATTTCCCGACGAATTGCCGGGTCTTCCACCTCATCGACCGGTAGAATTCCAAATCGATCTTATTCCGGGAGCCGCACCCGTAGCACGTGCACCGTATAGACTTGCTCCATCCGAAATGCAAGAATTGCAAAGTCAAATCCAAGAACTACTTGACCGTGGTTTTATCCAACCTAGCCATTCACCATGGGGCGCTCCGATTTTGTTTGTTAAAAAGAAAGACGGATCCCTACGAATGTGCATTGATTATCGTGAACTAAATAAATTGACGGTTAAGAACCGATATCCACTTCCTCGCATCGATGACCTCTTTGATCAACTACAAGGGTCTTGTGTATATTCGAAAATCGATCTCCGCTCGGGTTATCATCAATTAAGGGTTAAGGGGGAAGATGTCTCCAAAACCGCTTTCCGGACTCGTTATGGTAGTTATGAATTCCTTGTCATGCCATTTGGTCTCACTAACGCACCGGCGGTGTTCATGGATCTTATGAACCGCGTGTGCAAACCGTATCTCGATAAATTCGTTATTGTGTTCATCGATGACATATTGATCTATTCTAAAAATGAAGAAGAGCACGAACAACATCTCCGACTTGTGCTTGAACTCTTGAGACAAGAACGACTTTATGCCAAATTCTCCAAGTGTGAATTTTGGTTGAAGGAAGTTCAATTTCTTGGTCATGTTGTAAGTGATCAAGGTATTAAAGTCGATCCCACGAAAATCGAAGCCATTAGTAAATGGGAGACTCCTACTACTCCTACTCACATTCGTCAATTCTTGGGTCTCGCCGGGTACTATCGTAGATTCATCGAAAACTTCTCTTTGGTTGCACGTCCTCTAACCGCATTAACTCACAAGGGAAAGAAATTCATTTGGGCGACCGAGCAAGAATCCGCGTTTCAAATCTTGAAGACAAAGCTAACCACCGCTCCTATCTTGTCACTTCCCGAAGGCATTGATGATTTTGTTGTATATTGCGATGCCTCGAAACATGGTTTTGGGTGTGTATTGATGCAACGGAAGAAAGTCATTGCTTATGCCTCTCGACAACTAAAAATTCATGAACGGAATTACACGACTCATGATCTCGAACTCGGAGCCGTTGTCTTTGCACTTAAAATGTGGAGACACTATCTTTATGGAACCAAGAGTACTATCTTCACCGATCACAAAAGCCTTCAACACATCTTCGATCAAAAGCAACTAAACATGAGACAACGACGGTGGATTGAAACTTTGAACGATTACGATTGCGAGCTTCGTTACCATCCCGGGAAGGCAAACGTAGTAGCCGATGCCTTAAGTCGAAAAGAAAGAGCGGTGCCTCTTCGTGTCCGAGCTTTAAACATCACCATTCACACCAACCTCAATAGTCAAATTCGTGTAGCCCAAGACGAAGCTCTCAAGGATGAAAACATCTCTCTCGAACACTTAAACGTCCTCACCTCTCGATTCGAAGTTAAAGAAACCGGACTCCGATATTTCGCCGGAAGAATTTGGGTACCTAGTTATGGGGACTTGCGAAGCCTTATTTTAGACGAAGCCCATAAGTCAAGATATTCGATTCACCCCGGTGCCAATAAGATGTACCACGACCTCAAAGAACAATATTGGTGGCCGAACATTAAAAGGGACGTCGCTACTTATGTTGGAAAGTGCCTAACTTGCTCCAAAGTCAAAGCCGAACATCAAAGACCGTCCGAACTACTTCAACAACCCGAAATCCCGCAATGAAAATGGGAAAGGATAACGATGGATTTTATCACCAAACTACCAAAGACGGTTGGCGGTTATGATACTATTTGGGTCATTGTTGACCGACTCACCAAATCCGCGCACTTCCTAGCCATGAAGGAAACCGACAACATGGAGAAACTCGCACAACTCTACATCAAAGAAATCGTAGCCCGACACGGTGTACCCTTATCGATTATCTCCGACCGAGATGGCCGTTTTGTTTCTAGATTTTGGCGTACTTTGCAAGAAGCATTGGGAACGCGTTTAGACATGAGCACCGCATATCATCCACAAACCGACTGACAAAGCGAACGCACAATTCAAACCTTGGAAGACATGCTACGAGCTTGCGTTGTCGACTTTGGAAAAGCTTGGGATAAGCACTTGCCTCTCGCCGAATTCTCCTACAACAATAGTTATCACGCGAGTATTAACGCCGCACCATTCGAAGCATTATATGGCCGAAAATGTCGTTCTCCTCTTTGTTGGGCCGAAGTAGGCGACAAACAAATCACCGGTCCCGAACTTATTCATGAAACAACCGAGAAGATCGTTCAAATCCGAGATAGGCTTAGGACGGCCCGTAGTCGTCAAAAGAGCTATACCGACACTAGACGCAACGACCTCGAATTCCAAGTCGGTAATGTTAAAAGTCGCACCTTGGAAAGGTGTAATTCGTTTCGGGAAACGCGGGAAGCTAAATCCGCGGTATATTGGTCCTTTCGAAATCTTGGAGCGTGTTGGAACCGTTGCTTATCGTTTAGATCTTCCGCCTCAACTGAGTTCTGTTCATCCTACTTTCCATGTATCTAACTTGAAAAAGTGTTTAGCCGAACCCGAACTCGTCATCCCTCTCGAGGAGCTTACTATCGATGACAAGCTTCATTTTGTGGAGGAACCGGTTGAAATTGTGGACACCTCCGTCAAAACGTTAAAACAAAGCCGAATTCCAATTGTCAAGGTCCGTTGGAATGCCAAAAGGGGACCCGAGTTTACTTGGGAAAGACAAGATCAAATGCAAAGGAAGTATCCTCATCTATTCGTGAATTCGGAAACGCAAGATCTCGAGGAAGAAACAACGACTACTACGCCTACTTAAATTTCGGGACGAAATTTCTTTTAAGGAGTAGGTAATGTAACATCCCGCCTTTTTCCGGTTACTTTCCGTTTAACTATATTAAAGTCCGTTATATATTTATAACATCTTTCGTTAATACGCGTTTTAAATTATCTCGATTAGGTAATTCACGCACCCGATTCAAACTTGAGGGACTAAACTTGCCAAAATTCCAAAATGGTGACTAGGTCAAAGGAGTCAAACTCCTCTCATCCATTCATTTCATCTTCTCCATCTTTCTTCTTCTTCTTTTTCTCTCAAAAACACCAACAAGAATTCATCATCTAAATTCGGATTAGGAAGTTAGCAACAAAACAAATTACAAATTCGTGATCCTTGCATCTTCCTCTTCGATTCCATACCGATTTCATTACATTTGGGTAACTTTCTAAAATCACTAGATTTTGTGTTCTTGATGTTTTTAACTTATAAAAGTGTTAATTAGTGTATATGGCTCAAGTCTAACATGAATATATGAATTGTATGCTCGATCTTGTTGTTTTGAAGTAACTAGCATGAACTTGAATTTTGGTGTGTTGTTCTTGAGTTTTGGATGATCATATGTTGTTAGATGTTAAAAGTTCATGTTCTAATTGTGTTCCTAGTATCACTAGCTTCAATTTGATGTGTAGGTTGCTTTAGAAAAGTTCATGAACTTGATTTATGATTTTGGTGAATTTGGGTTAGGGTTTGATGAACTTGAAATGGACTTTTGATGCATTGAATGCCATGGATTATTATTGGTAAGTGTTTAGTTGGATTGTATGCTTGATTACCTTCGAAACGGCATATCATTCATGTAAATTGGTTGCCCGAATCATTGAATTGCATTTATGAACTGGTATGCGGTTAATGTTAAGCATTAGATGCGGTTTTGGTTGTTGTAATAGGTAGATTGATTGATGAAATGTGTTTAGTTGTTTTCCTCGTCAAATTACCTTCCCAACGGTATAAGATTCTTGTCTTGATTGTTTGCGGATCATAAATTGTGTTTGTTTGGATTTTGGTTCGTGCACCTGAGACTTTCAGCAAACAGAACCTGAATACTAATCTAGACGCCGTCCAGATATTAGGACGCCGTCCAGTTCTTCGATACTGGACGCCGTCCAGATATTGGGACGCCGTCCAGTCCTTTAATACTGGACGCCGTCCAGAAAATCTGGACGCCGTCCAGTTACACTTGAAGTTTCTGTTTCGTTTTACCATTTTTCGAAAAATGTTTACTATGCTACGCACCTCCGATTCACATGTAACTTGTTCTAACGTGCTCATATATGATTAAAAACCTCAGAGAAATAGTTCGGGACCCGACCCGAACGTGTTGACTTTTTCGTTGACTTTGACCCGACCAAGTTGACTTTTAATCAAACTTAACCAAATGTTTGTGCAAATCGTTCTAACATGCTTTTATACTCGTATCTTGCATGAAACATGACAATTTGACTCACATGTTGTAGTATTCGAGTCGTAACGAGCCATAGGACTAATTGAACATCTTTGACCTATCGTGTTTACCGTTATTGATACAACCTATTGTTTAGGTCAAGACTAGCATTATTCTTTGCACACGTTTACTTGTTGAAGTACTTTACTACTCGTGCACTCAAGGTGAGACCATAGTCCCACTTTTACTCTTTTGAAACTTACATTTGGGATGAGAAAACATAAACGTTCCTTTTTAACTAAGTGAACACAAGTACAGGAAAACAAACATTCTACATACGAGTTTAGAACAAAAATCCTCAATTCGATTATCATTAGTTACACTTGCCGGGTGTAAGCGAGAACTTATGTTATATGGCCATATGGGTTTGACAAACCCTCATTCAAACGGTTCGCTACCGTTTACGAATGAAATATATTTTCGAGAAACAGTGTATGTTCTAGCACTAAGGTGATGGGGTTCTATGGAAGGAATGTTAAGCATTGATAATTGGGTGCTCGTGATAACAAATTTTTGGAATGGTTAACTATTATTGAAATGTTATAAATCTTGTGGTTCATTTGTACTTACTTACTTAAACCTATGATTTCACCAACGTTTTCGTTGACAGATTTCTATGTTTTTCTCAGGTCCTTGAACGATACATGATACATGCTTCCGCTCATTATTTTGATACTTGCATTGGATGTCGAGTATATATGCATACATGGAGCGTCTTTTGGCTACTTTTAAATTGTGTCGCATAAGTTTCATTTGTACTTATAACTTTGTAACGTAACTTGTGGTGGAACTATTCTTGTAAACTTTGAACAATCTTTACATTTGAAATGAATGCGACATATCTTTTGGTCAAACGTTGTTTTAAAGACTTATGACCACGTAACGGGACCTAAGTAGACGGCGCCGTCAATGACGATTTTGTCGGGTCGCTACATCCGGTTTTACGGTGTTCTTCGTGTTTTCAGGTTTTAAATCATTAAGTTAGCATATCATATAGATATAGAACATGTGTTTAGTTGATTTTAAAAGTCAAGTTAAAAGGATTAACTTTTGTTTGTGAACAAGTTTAGAATTAACTAAACTATGTTCTAGTGATTACAAGTTTAAACCTTCGAATAAGATAGCTTTATATGTATGAAACGAATGATGTTATGAACATCATTACTACCTCAAGTTTTCTGGATAAAACTACTGGAAATGAGAAAAATGGATCTAGCTTCAAAGGATCCTTGGATGGCTTGAAAGTTCTTGAAGCAGAATCATGACACGAAAACAGTTCAAGTAAGATTTTCACTCGAAATAAGATTGTTATAGTTGTAGAAATTGAATCAAGGTTTGAATATGAATATTACCTTGAATTAGAAAGATAACTTACTGTAAATAACAAAGGTTTCTTGATCATAGATGATTATTTGAAATGGATTAGAAAGCTTGGAAGTAGACTTGCAAACTTGGAAGTATTCTTGATTTTTATGAAACTATACTTATGGAATTTATGAAGAACACTTAGAACTTGAAGATGGAACTTGAGAGAGATCAATTAGATGAAGAATTGAAGAATGAAAGTGTTTGTAGGTGTTTTTGTTCGTTGGTATATAGATTAGATATAAAGGATATGTAATTTTGTTTTCATGTAAATAAGTCATGAATGATTACTAATATTTTTGTAATTTTATGAGATATTTCATGCTAGTTGCCAAATGATGGTTCCCACATGTGTTAAGTGACTCACATGGGCTGCTAAGAGCTGATCATTGGAGTGTATATATCAATAGTACATACATCTAAAAGCTGTGTATTGTACGAGTACGAATACGGGTGCATACGAGTAGAATTGTTGACGAAACTGAACGAGGATGTAATTGTAAGCATTTTTGTTAAGTAGAAGTACTTTGATATGTGTCTTGAAGTCTTTCAAAAGTGTAAGAATACATATCAAAACACAACATGTATATCCATTCTAATGGAGTCGTTAAGTCTTCGTTAGTCGTTACATGTAAGTGTTGTTTTGAAATCTTTAAGTTAACGATCTCAATTAATGTTGTTAACCCAATGTTTATTATATCAAATGAGATGTTAAATTATTATATTATCATGATATTATAATGTATGAATATCTCTTAATATGATATATACATTAAAATATCGTTACAACGATAATCGTTACATATAAGTCTCGTTTCGTAATTCTTGAGTTAGTAGTCTTGTTTTTACATATGTAGTTCATTGTTAACACACTTAATGATATATTTAAATATCATTTTATCATGTTAAATATAGTGTATCAATATCTTAATATGATACATATGTATTTAGTAGACGTTATCATAACGATAATTGTTATATATATCATTTCGAGTTTCTTAACTTAGTAATCTCATTTCTTATGTATATCACACATTGTTAATATACTTAGTGAGATACTTACTCATCATAATCTCATGTCAACCATATATATATATATATATATGTCTATATATACCACAACATGTAGTTTTTACAAATTTGTAACGTTCGTGAATCGCCGGTCAACTTGGGTGATCAATTGTCTATATGAAACTTATTTCATTTAATCAAGTCTTAACAAGTTTGATTGCTTAACACGTTGGAAACACTTAATCATGTAAATAACAATTTAATTTAATATATATAAACATGAAAAAGCTCGGGACACTACAGGGTGAGGGTCTAAACCACCTTTTAAATGTTGCAGCTAATAAAAATTTAATTAATGGTGTCGAGGTAGGGAATGATAAAGTCGTGGTATCCATTTGCAATACGCGGATGATACCATAATTTTTGGATAATGGAATAAGGCTGAAGTTAGAAATACTTTGAAAATACTTAAATGTTTTGAAGAACTATCGGGTCTTAAAATAAATTTAAGTAAAAGTTGTGTGTACGTTATTGGCACCATTAATTTTGAACTAAATAATCTTGCCACTTGGTTTGGTTGTAAAGAAGGGGCCTTTCCTTTTACCTATCTCGGTCTCCCTATCGGTGCCAATTTAAAGCAACATCATACTTGGGCTCCTGTTTTTAAAAAAATTTAAGAAAAGGTTATCCGATTGAAAAGCTAAATCTATCTCCTACGGTGGAAGATTAACACTCATCAAATCGGTCTTAAGTAGCCTCCCGCAATGTTACTTCTCGCTTTTTAAAGCCCCGTTGGGGGTTATTAAGGAACTTGAAGGTATGCGTCGAGACTTTTTTTGGGGCGGGTCTTGTGATGATAGGAAAATGGTTTGGATAAATTGGAATCAAATCCTACTTCCTTATGAATTCGATGGGTTGAATATGTGTTCTTTAAAACTAAAAAATCTTGCTCTTTTAGCAAAATGGTGGTGGAGTTTTTTATCTAATGGTAATTCTTTTTGGGTCCGGGTTATTAAAAGTATATACGGTCAAAGTGGCGGTTTGGGATGTATTTCTAATCTTCCTGATAATAAATTGAAAAAAATTTCGGGTAGAACATGGTTAAATATCATTATAATTGATCAAACCCTAATCAAGTTAGGGTGTAATATCTCTAACGCGTTTGTTAAGGATATAGGTAATTGTGTGACTCGAGCTTTTGGAACGTTAAGTGGTTTGGCGATCTCCCTTTGAGTGAAGCTTATCCGAGGCTGTTTAGACTTGAATCAGACAAGAATGTTTCGGTTGCAAGCCGAATTGTCAGGTTCGTGAACTCCATCAATTTTAATTGGGCCTGGCAAGTTCAACCTAAGTGGCGAGCTGAAGACGAACTCTTAGCATTATCAGAAGCTTTAAAAAAGTTCACCTTTTCATGCTCCCGTAGTGTCTCCTGGACTTGGAAGCTTAGTAATAATGGTATTTTTACCACATGTTCGTTAATGAACCTACTGAATTCGCATATTGCCCTCGCCCCTCCTCTGGCTCCCATTGTATTCAACCCTTTTGTACCTTAAAAAATCGGAATTTTTGTTTGGAGAGTAAAACAAAAAAAGCTCCTTGTTAGAATTGAACTCGACAAAAGAGGCATCGACCTTCATTCAACCAGGTGCCCGATATGTGATGACGACTTGGAAACACTCCATCACATACTCATATCGTGTAAAAATTCCATCGACTTATGGAATAGAATTTATAAGTGGTGGAATTTGGATCAACAAAATAACCTATGCCTCGCGTATCTTTCCTCGTGCTCGAACCCCCAACTTAATTCTAATTTAGGATTGTCCTTGTGGCAAGTCGTCGTCTGGGTCACGAGTTATTATATTTGGCAAAATCGCAATGATCGTGTCTTTGGTAATAATAATCTTGGTATCGCAAAAATTGTCTCTGATATTCAGTCGAAAAGCTTTGAATGGATCAACGCTCGATGGAAAAAAGGCAATTTGGATTGGCTTAAATGGATTTATAATCAAAGATGGTTCGATGCAATCCCGCCTAAGGAAGGTATTGGCTAATTTGCAAGTTTTTTGCTTGTCTCTTCCACTTTCTTCAAGGGCATGGGCTAAGTGGGGTAATATCGGATACTTTGTCGCTAATTTTCAGCATTGTATCTCGATCTCTATTCCAGCTTGTTGTATACAAGTTGTTCCTCCTATGTTGCAATCGGTAGACGAAAGCTTTTTATCCTGCAAATCCTAATTTTCTTCAAGTCACTGCTTGGTTACCTCTTGCTCAATTCCTTGTGTATATAGTGTATATAATTCATTATTTGTTTTTGCGAGTCTGTATTACTTCGTGTTGTAATCTGGGTTGCAATTCAACCCCCCCCCCCCCCCCCCCCCCCCAATACAAAGTTGGCTTTAAAAAAAAAAAAAAAAAAAAAAAAATTCACGGTTGGTGGATTCAAAATTTTTTGTTGCCGGAGGCAAAAAACATAAAATGACAAATTTCTAATTACATGCACTTAACCCAACTAAATGCTAGAAGAGCCGGTCCTAGATCTTTTAATGCTAAGAACTAAAAGATTGAAGTATGCCAAGCTCCGGAGACAAACTCAAATTATAAGTTCATACTCCAATAAACATAAATATTTTTATATAGGGGTAAAAAAAAAAAAAAAAAATATTAGATAGAAAAATTACATAAGATATATGTAACATGTTGATAAAATACTCTTAAAACTTTACCAGTTTTAATGGAAGTTCATTTTGGGTTATGCAGAATCTTTTAAAACTTTATCGTCAAACAATTTTTATTGAAAATAAAAAACTTTCACGAATTGGATTAGACAGACTTTTACAACTTTAAATTACAGGTAGTCTCAATTGGGAAAAAAACAAAACAGTCACAATCTTTATGAAGTTTTAATTGGCGCTAAAACATTGAAAGGGAAAGAAGAGGGCAGTGAAGGAATATATTTGGTTGAATGGGGATAACACTACTTTTTTACCTATGCCTTCCGTTTACGATTAAGCTCCTAGCCTCCTAAGTAAACAACACAAAGTGGTGACCGGAGAAGGTATATCCATAACATTCAGCCCATTAATTAATACCTTTGTAAACGGGGCCTAAATTCAATTTAATTTAATTATAAGTCAATGGTGCATCAAGTGCGACCTGTTACCAGCGACACAGCTCCATTACCACCTCTGACCACCACCGGACCTAACGCCGCCCAACCACAACAAACTCACTACATGAATCTTTCATCAAACCCTTACGCAAATGAGCACCGTGCCGCCGACAAACGAAAACTCTTCGCCGTATCCATCTTCTTGCTCATCTACATTGGAGCTACGTGTGTGCTCTTGTGGCGAATTCTCCGTCCAGAAGCTCCCCAAATTCGTGTTGAAACCCTAACCCTAACTAACTTCACCACGTCATCAAATTCGTTAGTTTCGTGTAATTGGGATGCTACACTCATTGCACATAACCCTAAATTAGAATTGTTGATGTCGTTTCATGGTGTTGAAGCTGCCGTTATTTATAAATCGGAAACAATCGCCGAAACCAACGTGACGCGAAATTTTCAAAAACAGAAGAATGAGACGATCGTTAGGGAGAGTTTCTGTTTGAAATCGGCATATGTTAATGATGAGATCATTCGTGATTGGGCTTGTGGGAGGATTGATTTTGATTTGATGATGGTGGCTAAGTTTAAGTTTTATAATGATGTTTGGAGGTTTAAAAGGATTGTGAAGATATATTGTCGTGATTTGACGGTTGTTATTTCGTTTAACGGTACAGCTGGATCTTTAACCGATGGGCCTAAGAATTGCAGGGTTAGAATGTAGCTAGTGATTAAGATGGAAATTTAGAATATTTATTTAGTTTAATTTGTTGGCTGTAAATGGTTATATATTTTATTTTATTTGAATTTGTTGGTGTTAATTGATTTATCGTTAGTTTGAAATTAGATGGTAATCTTCTATCTATTTATCTATCTTCTATCTATAGTTTCTATTATATTGCTAAAATGATATGTCATAAAAAGGCTATTTTCCTTTATAAAAGAAAATCAAAAAGAAAAAGAAAAAATTTGAGAGCATCTTGATGATGTCATAATCATTTAAAAAAAATAAGTAATTAAAATTATAAAGATACGGAGTAAATCTGTAAATCATTCATCAACCATTCAGTACGGCATTTCATACGCCAAAAACCATAAAAAAATTCCATCAATCTACTGCTTCATCCAATCTTCATCCATCAAAAATAAAAAGCCCTAAACAAAAGCCCCAAATACTCCGTCGCTGCAGATGCTACCACCAACACCACAGCTGCTCTAAAGATTCAACATGTAATATTTTCAATTTTAGATTCAACATAGATTTATGATTTTTCAATAGAAGATTTGCATATGTTCATATATTATAAATCACTGCGTATTATCATATAATATTCTCTTTGTATTTTGCTCATCACATGATTATCATACATTTGTATACAACCACAGGTGAATACTCAAATTGATTGCATTGATGCATACTACGTGATAGATTTGACATTACAAATTTTGTCACTTTGCTTATGAATGGAACACTTGAACTTATATTTGATCACGTTTTGGCTCAAATGGGTTATTTGAGTTTTTCTACCTCGAACCTGTCAAATTGATTAATTACATTTTATTTTAGTCAGTTTATTGATTATTGACAAGTTGTTATGCAATCATGAGGGTTCTAATTTTTACCATGGTAGTGTTCTAATATTGCAAGTAGTGATTTTATTTTAGTGTGGGGTTTATTTTGAAGAATGAGTCGTTTAACTGACATATGAAGAAGACACAAGTTTGCCTAAACTTTTCAGAGTGGTAGAAATAGTAGTACAAGTGAAGATGACATACTGTTATAAATTGGACCCATTAATATTTACAGATTGTCCTCAATGGATTGTATCAATTGAGGTCAATTGTTTATTCTACATTGTCAAAGGCCTTTAAGACATTTTATTTAATACTTTTGATGCCACTAATTTGGTTTATTGGAATTTTTCAAAGAGTATATGTATACAAATTGCTACTAATCTCGCTATATGTCTCTTTGAAGTTTAATAAGATATGCATTATGATGTCTAAAGTTCTTTAATACAATTGGTTTTTTAGGAACAAAATGGTGACATATTGTACTGTGTCATTATACTTGCGTTTTTAGAGTATTTATCAACTACATGATTGAAAACAAAATTGCTACTACTTTCATTGTTTCTTTTCATAATTATAAAGTTGCACCAGTCTCTTAAAGTGTTCAAATGAGTGATCTGGTGATATGTTCGGCATAACATGACAATGCAAAACTGATCTTTTAACTTTTTTAAGGTATAAATAATTGTTTTGGGGTGATAATTTTGACCAACATACATTCTAATAGGCCAATTGCCAAACTATTGATTAAGGTAATACAAATTTATACATATGTTATGTTTCAAAGTATTTATCTATTTGGTGTATATCTTTGATAATTTTAATGACATTGGTATGGTAAATATAGAAAAACTTTGCAGCTGTGGTAATCTTGACCCAACTGGGAACCAAAAACGCTTACCCCTGTTTGTTCATGTCATTTTAAGTTGTTGATTGTTGTCTCACATGGTCTAACCTATTTAAAAAAATTTCATGTCACACGTACTTCTGGATTGCATTCTAACTCTTGACCCATTTACTATTTTCGCATGGGCAAATACTTCTACATCAATGAAATTAATTGTAAATTTTGCAGGTATAATATTGTTTTTATTTGTTGGATGGATTCTTCAACATTGAACGTGGTGATCCAGTTGAGGTGATTCCATAGGAACTGTATGACATCCCGTTCGAACTAATGAAGTTTTTATATATATTTATGTTATTTCACTCATTCAGATTTTGCAGTGTGATAACATATTTTTCATTGATGTAAATTGTCATTTAAATGATTACAAATGGAGACTCCACATCTTCCAAAGATCTGCTACAGGCCTGCAGGTTGGAAAGACTATGTTGACTGTTGAAACTGCACGTGAAAAGAATTTGTATGGCTGTTGAATATGTTGTTGTGCCTTTATACAGAATTGGCCATGTAAGTTTTTGTTTATTTATTCTTCTTTTTAGTTTATTTAATCTTCATTTTTAAAGTAGATGATATGCAATTGTGTTTATTAGATAATTACAGGAATTTGATATATACGCAAGCCCACTTTGACAGTTAGCAGTTGCTTGGTCTAATCAAGGCTTTATGTAATATCGCATTCGCATAAGATGAATATATGACGATTGATTGTTTTTAGTAGTTGCACCAAGACCCCAATGCTTTCCATAAGGTAAACATTAATACCATGTCTTTTGGTGGAGGTTGTTAGGGTTATTCTTACAGAGATGTACAAACTTTGAAGTGTGTGGAGTTCTTTGTTATGGATGATTACTGATACATCCACCTTTACAGAACATTCTATGATCTTTTTTGTTTGTTTTGTTTTTGCATACATATTTTGATGTGTATATACAAGTCTGGTTTGTTTTTATTTAAATTTTTTTTATTTAGATCAATAAAAGGGGCGAATCCGTGGATGAGAAAATCAAGCGATGAGTTGGTTAAAACAGTGTCATGGTCCTGCCTGTTAAAGTTTGGGCTATAAGAGTTCTTGAGCAGAAAGATACGTAAGTTATTTCGTAGTTATCTCTGTTACACAAAGGGCCTCAACCTATGTGATTGATTATTCATGTTAATTATATAAATATCTTTTAACAAACTCGTGATTTCACGGGTCCTTTCACTAGTATTTAATATTTGTTTTAATATGTTATGTTTAATTAATGTTTAATAAGTGATGCTTATCTAGTTTTTGGTAATTTAATTACTAGCTATACTAGTTTCGGTAGACGATGGGTCTACATCTCATACCCATTTTGCTACATGCATGAATTCTAGAGCAATTTGATTTTAATCATGTGAAGAGTAAATTACGTACTCTCTTGAATACTAAGACAACTGGAAAAAAACAATAATAGAGCTTCCACATGAAAAATTGCATAACAATCATACTTGCAATATATTGGAGTCCATCAACGAGAAAGCAACAAGGGTGGTGGTCTGGTTCATCCACAATGATTGACACGGTTAGATTAAACTAGTGAAAGGCCCTCGCGTTGCGTCGGGTTTTCGGCCTAGGCGTTCTCGATGCAAAATAAATCTACATCAGTTGATTATCACATCTCAGAACAAAACAAAAAACTGAGTCAGTAGGTTTTTTTCTTGGTAATGGGTTATAGTGAAACTGGAAAATGTGTGTTGCTCTTTCGATTGCTTTGATTGGAGGCGGAATCTGGTACGGGTCGTCAACTTTGAACACTTATGTTGTACTATGGTTTCGGTAGCCGATGAGTAAAAGGTGAATGCTATTATATGTGGGAATAAATCTTAAAGGTTAAATTGGAGTTACCTGAATTTATGGGTTCGGATGTGGCTCCTGATCACAACACTCGAGCATGTGATGTGGCATGTGATCACAGGCACATTTTTCTCACGAAGGTTTTATTTGTTGTGTAGATTCATAGTACTACCGTATAGAACAATAATAAAAAACAACCAAAAAATTCATTAGATATTTTACTCAACTGATATAACGATGCAAGCACAAACTTAATATTGCATAATGTCATACTTTCTTCCATCTATGCATTAGAAATAAAAAATAAACTTCATCATTGATGTTCTTATAAATGTGACACATTTTTAACTTGCTTAACTGACTTGTTATGTAAGAAGTAAAAGTCGAATTAAACCATTTACCCCAAATTCGGTAGAAATTGCGCCACTGCTATTAATGGGTGCGTTAATAGCTTGAGATGCCTGCGTAGTAACATATTTAAGAAAATACAGAGTAATAAATAAGAAAAGGACTTACTTGGGTTTCAGGTTTACTAAAGCTTACTTATACAGTTCAGGTTCCAGATTAATTTAATATGAAAGTAAAAGTGCAGTCCTAATCTATCATTTTGCTTAGTTCATACCGCATAATAACTCACAAAATAATACATTGTAAGAAATTAAGAACATCATCAGATTAATAGCTTAAGCTTGGCCAAATTCTCCCTAATTAAATTATATTAACAAAATATGAAGTAAATATTAGCTAACGAAAAAGCTTGATACAGAAAACTACATAATGTAATAAAACAAATGAATATAATCAATGTACTATCTTTCAAACATACAGTATGTCTGTATCATGTATTTTGCTTCCATGATGTATAATAAAAACTGATGTTCAGACAAATAAATATTCGATGATGCTGGATTCTGACATCAACGAATTAACAATTACATAAACAAAAACCTCACGAATCACATATACGCCCAATCTTACTGTGTGATTTTAAAGGGTCCAAAAAAGTAAAACGGTATTGATAAAATTAAAAGGCTGAAGGAATGAAAAAAGGTCAGAGTGAATAAAGGGAATAAAAAGGCAAATGAAATTTATGCAAAAAAACTAACCTGAAAGATCCTGTAAAGATTCGTAGCAAAAAAATTCTCGTGGAATAACCTTTGAAGATTACAGTAGGGAAAAAAAATAGCGTGGGAACCTTTGAAGATTACGGAGACAGAGATGGAGAGAAGTGAATAAACCCTAGAAGAATAAACCTGCTGAGTTGAAGAGATAGAAAGGCCTGGAAAAATGAAGAAAGTTGCAGAGATGAAGAGTCTGGATTTTTTTTTTTTTTTTTTAAATAGTCGTTCGTTGGAAGAAAAAAAAAAAGTAAAATGACAAAAATACCCCTGATTACTATTGATGAATAGTGCTACAGTGTTATATTGTAAATAAGACCATCTGCATCGACCAAGTTCCCACGCCGTGAGATCCGAGTCAGCACCTTACCCACGCTCAAAAACCAAGTGACAAGCCGTGGGTTGAGCAGTGGGTTGGGGCGTGGTGAAGGGACCCGTCCTAATCCATCTGGACGAATACATTACATTTGGTTACATCGCGAGGTACTTGACCTCTATATGATACATTTTACAAATATTGCATTCGTTTTTAAAAGACAAATTTTCATTTACATCGAAAGTTGACGGCATGCATACCATATCATAATATATCCAACTATAGTTGACTTAGTAATAATCTTGATGAACTCGACGACTCGAATGCAACGTCTTTTGAAATATGTCATGAATGACTCCAAGTAATATCTCTAATATGAGCAAATGCACAGCAGAAGATTTCTTTCATACCTGAGAATAAATATACTTTCAAGTGTCAACCAAAAGGTTGGTGAGTTCATTAGTTTATCATAATCGATCATTTTCATCATTTTAATAGACCACAAGATTTCATATTTCAATATACATCCCATACATAGGGATAAAAATCATTCATATGGTGAACACCTGGTAACCGACATTAACAAGATGCATATAAGAATATCCCCTATCATTCCGGGAAATCCTTCGGACATGATAAAAAACGAATTCGAAGTACTAAAGCATCCGGTGCTTTGGATGGGGTTCGTTAGGCCCAATAGATCTATCTTTAAGATTCGCGTCAATTAGTAGATCGGTTTACTAATTCTTAGGTTACCCCAAGCAAAAGGGGCATATTCGGCTTCGATCATTCACCCATATAATGTAGTTTCAATTACTTGTGTCTATTTCGTAAAACATTTATAAAAGCGCATGTATTCTCAGTCCCAAAAATATATATTGCAAAAGCATTTAAAAAGGGAGAAAATAAACTCACCATACTGTATTTTGTAGTAAAAATACATATGACGACATTGAACAAGTGTAGGGTTTGGCCTCGGATTCACGAACCTATATTATTCACATATACTTGTAATCGAATAAATATATATGCTATTATTAGTAATATAATTTATATGTTTAATAAGTTATAAGTTTCATTATTTATTTATATATTTTCATTTTATATCTATAAATGTTAATATAGTTAAGTTATATGTACAAAATATATTTATATATATATAATCTTTATTTTCATACTTATGATTTTAAATACGTCATTAAAACTTTTATTTTAGTAATCATACTTATTTTAAAAATATAGATAATACTGATAATAATAAAATGATAATTTTAATGATAGTAAAATAATAATAATTTTAATAAAAATGATAATAATGATGATATTTATAAAAATGCTTATGTTACTAGTAATAATAATTCTAATAAAATGATACTAATACTAATAATAATAATATTGATAATTAATACTTGTATTTGTAATAATAACAATAATTTTAATAATTTTAATACTAATAACAACATTACTATTAATTAGCATAATAATAATAATTAATATTAATAACAAATAATAATAATAATAATAATAATAATAATAATAATAATAATAATAATAATAATAATAATAATAATAATAATAATAATAATAATAATAATAATAATAATAATAATAATAATAATAATAATGATGATGATGATGATGATGATAATAATAATAATAATAATAATAATAATAATAATAATAATAATAATAATAATAATAATAATAATAAAAGTAATATACCTACATAATTGAGTTCGGCCCAAGTGGCAATAAGGGATATACTGGCTCAAGTAAAAAAATATCCGACCCGGTATATGATGTTTAATCTGAGATCAAAAGCAGATCGAGAAGTCGTCATTCCAAAGCATCGTAGATCTAAATTAAGATCTAAACAGCAGAGCAAAAATGCAGGAGGAAAAGTATCACGGTTTAGGGTTCTTCAATTCCTCAACAGATAAATCGATCAAGCAATAATTTTCGATATACAGTAGGTCGGTTGTTCATCGACAATTCACAGTATCAAATAATCATAGTCTCAGTTTGGGGGTTTTAATCTTTGACAATAGCCGGAACAGAAATCTGGTTAACATTCGAAATTGGGAAGTGGATGGTTACAGTAACATTCAATCGATCAATTAGGTAATTGGTTCCTCCATATATCAAGTAAGTAATCGATTCTTCGATATTCTACTAATTTCTTAAATCTTTTTATTTATCCAGTGCTTTTATTTGAATCGAACTAGAGTAACAATTTAATGGTGTTCTTGGTATTTTGGTTATAGTAAAGATGGTTTTGCAGATGGTGATTATAAAGGCTGTGATGGGTTTTATGATCTAATATGGATAATATGAATGCCGTTAACCTAATGACTTCTTGAGGAATACCTGGACAGAAACGGTTATCATGATGGCTTGGTGGTAATAACATAGTTGTATCCAGAAGCAGCAGTCCACAATGATACAGGAAGTAGCTTGTCGATAGTGTAGTGACCCGAACTTTTCCATGTTTATATATATTAAATGAAATTGATATTTACATGATTAAGTGTTTTCAACATGTTAAGCAATCAAACTTGTTAAGACTTGATAAATTGAAATAGGTTTCATATAGACAATTGACCACCCAAGTTGACCGGCGATTCACGAACGTTAAAACTTGTAAAAACTATATGATGACATATATATGGATATATATATATATATATATATATATATATATATATATATATATATATATATATATATATATATATATATATATATATATATATATATATATATTTTTATATAGTTAACATGTTATTATGATAGATATGTATCTCATTAAGTATTTTAACAATGAGTTATATACATAAAAATGAGGCTATTGAATTAAGAAACTCGAAAATGATATATATAACGATTATCGTTATAACAACGTCTTACTAAGTACATATGAATCATATTAAGATATTGATACACTTTGTTAAACATGTTAAATGATAAGTAAATATATCATTAAGTGTATTAACAATGAACTTCATATGTAAAAACAAGACTACTAACTTAAGGATTTCGAAACGAGACATATATGTGACGATTATCGTTGTAACGACATGTAACTGTATATATATCATACTAAGATATATTAATATATCATAATATCATGATAATATAATAATTTAACATCTCTTTAGATATAATAAACAATGGGTTAACAACATTTAACAAGATCGTTAACCTAAAAGTTTCAAGACAACACTTACATGTAACGACTAACGATGACTTAACGACTCAGTTAAAATGTATATACATGTAGTGTTTTAATATGTATTCTTACACTTTTGAAAGACTTCAAAACACTTATCAAAGTACTTCTACTTAACAAAAATGGTTACAATTACATCCTCGTTCATTTTCATCAACAATTCTACTCGTATGCACCCGTATTCGTACTCGTACAATACCCAGCTTCTAAATGTATTTACTATTGGTATATACACTCCAATGATCAGCTCTTAGCAGCCTTGTGAGTCACCTAACACATGTGGGAACCATCATTTAACATCTAGCAAGAAATATCTAACAAAACAACAAACTAATGGAGCCTATATGGCACATCAACATTCACGTGAACCTTCACTCTTTACCAACACATTCTCATTCAACTTTCATGCATCAAATTACTCTCTCTCAATTACTCTCTTAGTGTTCTAAGTGTTCTTCATCATCTTTATCAAAATCTAGCTCAATCTAGTTCATAAATCCATACATAAACCAAGTTATAAAACAACTACTCAAGAACACACCAACAGCACTTCCAAGTTTGCTAGCTTGCTTCCAATCTTGCAAATCCACTTTGAGTGATCATCCAACCTCAAGAAATCTTTCTTATTTACAGTAAGATATATTTCTAATACAAGGTAATACTCATATTCAAACTTTGATTCAATTTCTATAACTTTAACAATCTTATTTCGAGTAGAAATCTTACTTGAACTTGTTTTCGTGTCATGATTTTGCTTCAAGAACTTTCAAGTCATCCAAGGATCCTTTGAAGCTAGATCTATTTTTCTCATTTCCAGTAGGTTTATCCACAAAACCTGAGGTAGTAATGATGTTCATAACATCATTCGATTCATATATATAAAACTACCATATTCGAAGGTTTAAGATTGTAATCACTAGAACATAGTTTAGTTAATTCTAAACTTGTTCGCAAACAAAAGTTAATCCTTCTAACTTGATTTTTAAAATCAACTAAACACATGTTCTATATCTATATGATATGCTAACTTAATGATTTAAAACCTGAAAACACGAAAAACACCGTAAAACCGGATATACGCCGTCGTAGTAACACCACGGGCTGTTTTGGGTTAGTTAATTAAAAACTATGATAAACTTTGATTTAAAAGTTGTTCTTATGGAAAAATGATTTTTCTTATGAACAAGAAACAATATCCAAAAATCATGGTTAAACTCAACGTGGAAGTATGTTTTCCAAAATGGTCATCTAGACGTCGTTCTTTCGACTGAAATGACTACCTTTACAAAAATGACTACCTTTACAAAAATGACTTGTAACCTGTATTTCTGACTATAAACTTATACTTTTTCTGTTTAGATTCATAAACATAAGTTCAATATGAAACCATAGCAACTTGAATCACTCAAAACGGATTTAAAACGAAGAAGTTATGGGTAAAACAAGATTGGATAATTTTTCTTGTTGTAGCTACGTGAAAATTGGTAACAAATCTATATTAATCATATCCTAGCTAACTTATATTGTATTATACATGTATTCTAATATATTATGTAATCTTGGGATACCATAGACACGAATACAATGTTTTGACATATCATATCGACCTATATATATATATATATATATATATATATATATATATATATATATATATATATATATATATATATATATATATATATATATATATATATATATATATATTTTGGAACAACCATAGACACTCTTTATGCAGTAATGTTGGAGTTAGCTATACAGGGTTGAGGTTTATTCCAAAATATTATATATACTTTGAGTTGTGATCTAGCCTGAGGCTTGTATACACGAGGTCGTAGATTGATTCGAGATAATATATATTGCTTTATTTTTCTGTACATCTAACTGTGGACAACTAGTTGTTGGTTACTAACGAGGACAGCTGACTTAATAAACTTAAACAGCAAAACGTATTAAAAATGTTGTAAATATATTTTGAACATACTTTGATATATATGTACATATTTATTATAGGTTCGTGAATCGACCAGTGGCCAAGTCTTACTTCCCGACGAAGTAAAAATCTGTGAAAGTGAGTTATAGTCCCACCTTTAAAATCTAATATTTTGGGATGAGAATACATGCAGTTTTATAAATGTTTTACAAAATAGACACAAGTAAATGAAACTACATTGTATGGCTAGATTATTAAACCAAATATGCCTCTTTTTAGTCTGGTAATCTAAGAATTAGGGAACAGACACCCTAATTGACGTGAATCCTAAAGATAGATCTATTGGGCCCAACGAGCCCCATTCAAAGTACCGGATGCTTTAGTACTTCGAATTCATCATGTCCGAAGGGAGTCCCAGAATGATAGGGGATATTCTATATGCATCTTGTTAAGGTCGGTTACCAGGTGTTCACCATATGAATGATTTTTATCTCTATGTATGGGATGTATATTGAAATATGAAATCGTGTGGTCTATTATTACGATTTGATAAATATATAGGTTAAACCTATAACTCACCAACATTTTTGTTGACGTTTAAAGCATGTTTATTCTCAGGTGATTATTAAGAGCTTCCGCTGTTGCATGCTAAAATATGGACAAGATTTGGTGTCAGCATGCTTGTATAATATTGTTTAAAACTGCATTCGAGATTTACTTTGTTGTAACATATTAATATTATAAACCAATATGTATTAGTAGTGTGTAAGTGTGATATTTTAGATTATCATTTCTGGATAATCTAGGTGGTGACTTTTTAACCTTGTCAATAAAATAAAGGTTATGGTTTGTTTTAAAAACGAATGCAGTCTTTGAAAAACGTCTCATATAGAGGTCAAAACCTCGCAAAGAAATTAATTAATATGGAACGTTTATAATCAATATGAACGGGACATTTCAGTTGGTATCCGAGCATTGGTCTTAGAGAACCAGAATTTTTGCATTAGTGTGTCTTACCGAGTTTGTTAGGATGCATTAATGAGTCTGGACTTCGACTGTGTTTTTCTTCAAAAACGATTGCTTAACATTTTTTTGTTGGAAACTATATATTATTAACATGTAAATATTATGTGATATATTAATCTCTTAAGTGTTTGATATTGTGTGATAGATGTTTACCTCTAGTACAAATCCCATCGACTCACCTAATAATAATGAAGAGTCAAATATACTTTGAGAAGATTCACAAATTCCCGAAGAGGAACCGGAAGAGGAGGAACCGGAAGAGGAGGAACTGGAAGAGGAGGAACTGGAAGAGGAAGAACCAGAAGAAGAAGAGGTTCCGGAGGAAGAAATATTAATACCTACAGTAAATCGATTAAATAAAAGAAAATCCTCAACCAACGGACCAAAGTCAAAAATGGTCAATGGTGTTTCCGCCAAGGAAGCAAAATATTGGGAAGATTACCAATTTTCCGATGAATCGGATCCCAATGAGGATTCTGATGATGTTATAGAAATTACCTCGACCCAATTTAATAAAGCAAAAGAAAATAATAAGGGAAAAGGTATAAAAATAGAGAAACCTGATTCCAACCCCGATGAACTTTATATGTATCGACAACGTCCGTATTTCCTAAAATGTAATAATAACCTGGGAACCTCTAAACCACCAGGTTTTTCTAAACCATTGTGGAAAACGACGGCTCGTATTAGAGGAACACCATATATCCCTAGAAAATTAGGAAAACGAACCAAGTCCGAAGAAGATGAAACCAGTGATTCAGATTAGAGGGTTGTAATCATGTTGTGTATTATATGTATTGTAGTGTGCTTATACTTTTATGTTCTATTTAAAATTGCTTGTTTTGTTTGTTAATTATCTTTTACGAATCTATTCCTTGTCTATTTTACAGTATAAAAACAAAATGGACGTTAAGGGTAGACAACCGAATATTTTAGAAGACCTACCAGAGGATATGATTGAGGAAATCTTGTCTAGAATCGGTCGAAATTCATCAGCACATTTAGTTATGGCGAAATTAACTTGTCAAACATTTGAAAGACTTTCCGGAATTGCCTTAGTTTATAAAAGGCTTTCCTTTGATAGGTGGGGTATATCACATTGGGGAGACTGTAAGTTACGCCGTGTTTTCTTTAAAGTGTTAAATGCAGGGAACCCAAATGCAATTTTACGCTACGGGTTAAGAACCTATTTTGACTCAACATATCCCAACATAGGATTTCGTGAGTTAGAAAGAGCTTCTAACATGCAACATAAAGAAGCATGTTATACTTACGGGTTAGTGATGTTCGTTTCTTACCAAAGTGAGAAAAAGAATATCGGATTACAACTTTTAAATAAAACCTTCCCACAAGTGACGGATTCAGTAGTTGGGGTGAGAAACAAGGTTTTTAGATTATTACGGGGTTGTTGAACATTACGAAACTCTCGTCCTTTTGACGACATTACAACATGCTGCCTAGCCAATGGTCATAACGGTTACTTTCCACAAGACCAAGGATGGGAAGTCGTCTTAGTTAAACCAGAATGAATGACTTGTTTCTGGACTTATGAATTACGTGTCTTTATTTCTTTTGCTGAACAACTTACGTATTAACTAGAATGGCCTTTATAGCTGCCGAGTAGCAAAGTTATTATGTGCTATATTTCATCCTATATGTATAATAGCGTTATTGTAAGTTTGTAAATATTGTATAAAATTTGAACGAGTTTTTTCATATAGAATTATAGTAGTTGAATTGTATATTAGCTACTAAGTATGTGACGATCGCTCTAAATCCACTTGGACGAACACGTCATTCATCGATTTCATTGCGAGGTATTTGACCTCTATATGATACGTTTTGTAAACATTGCATTCTTTTGAAAAGGCACACCATAAATGAATATTTAAATCAAAGGTTTTCGACATCTGATGATTTCTACATATAGACAATCACCGTAATATAATAATTTACAATAATACTTCAGTTGACAATGCAGTCAAAATAAGATACATGGTGATGATTTGGTGAATGCAACGTTTCCTTGAAAAATATGTCATGTATGACTCCATGCACATAGCTTGTCTAACATATAAGCAAACAGCGGAAGACTTCTAGGGAACCTGAGAATTAACATGCTAACAAGTGTCAACACAAAGGTTGGTGAGTTCATAGTTTTAATGTTGCGCATAATCTGTATATAAAGTTGAATCACAAGTTTTCAGTTGTTTCATCCAGAAACGTTTATCAAAATATTCTACGAGATTGAGCACCCTGGTAACTAAACTTAACGTATATATAATTTGTACCCTTTGTATAATCATCTTAATAATACACGCAAACCAACGTGTACGCTTCTCAAATAGCATACGTCCGTTAAAAGTCTAGTGCTCTAGCTCGGACGGGGATATCAAGCCCTATGGATCCATATACAACTACTCGCGCCCACCAGTTCTTATAACTAGCAGTTACTAGTTACCAAAGCTAAGGGATTTTCGGTTCAAACTCAGTGTAGAATTTAGTATGTACTTGTATCCATTGCGTTTAAAATAAAGTGCATGTATTCTCAGCCCAAAAATATATATTGCAAAAGCAATTAAAAAGGGAGCAAATGAAACTCACCTTAGCAGCATATAAAGTCGTTCACCAAAATGTGATCGAAACTCGGATTACTAAATAACCGTAGATCTCAACCTAGAGAACATATGTTGGTCAATAAATGTCTATCAAGCTAGGCCAGGTCATAGTGTATCATAATCCTAATGCTCGAGATCGACATACAAAAATTATCCAAAGTCGTTTCAAAAAGTCAATTTTGACAATAGTTCAACAAAACGAGACATACCTTATATAAGGAGTCATTTACTTGGTTGGTAATATTTAAAAGTTCACTTTATCAATCTCGTAAACAAGTTTTTTTTAAGATCTTAATTGCAGATTCAAAAGCAATTTAAATTAACGTCAATCATAATTCAGTTGATCATATCTTTTAATCCGTTCATCGAAATTACGCGATTTCTAAATGAAAAGTTATTGATTTTTTGCCAGCTTTTCAAAAACATGCATATCATATACCTTTTATCAGTAATATATGTATTTACTTCATGATTTATCATAACTGTTTAACGACAAAATTTAGCATACAAGCATGCATAAATATATATACTCGAGCACTAGACATGGATACACAATTAATATATAAAAGATAAGATATGAATGCTCACGTATCAATATTGTGATCCAATATTGCAGGAAAGTACGTAGACGCAACAGATATGATAAACACTAGGTTTGTCTTGCGAATAATACCCATGAATATTACCCATAACTTCCATATTTATAACCCATAATTTTCTTAGCTCTATCCCGTTTGAAAACCCATTTTGAAAGTGACACGCTCATGAACTCGTCGTAGTATTTTATGTATAAATAATAATAATACTAATACTACTAATAATGATAAGATTAATAATAATATTAATCTTAATATTAATAATAATAATAATAATAATAATAATAATAATAATAATAATAATAATAATAATAATAATAATAATAATAATAATATATAATTTAAATATATACGGAGTAAAATTATTGAAGAAACAACTGAACGAAATCGAGTTTTTATAGTATGTGGCCTGCTACAGTACCCCATGCGATCGCATGAGTTTTCAGTGTTTTTGCCATGCGATCGCATGGCCGCCTTATCCTATTTTTGTTTGCTAGTTCGTCGATATCAAATAGTGTTTTACTGTAGCAAATAGTGTTTTACTGTAGCAAATAGTGTTTCACTGTAGCAAATAGTGTTTTACTGTAGCAAAGTCAATTTACTTGTACATATATATATATATATATATATATATATATATATATATATACATACACATAATTGTTCATGAATCGTCGAGAGCAGTCAAATGTAATTTAATACATGAAACAGTTCTAAAATTTTGAAATTCAACTTCATAGACTTTGCTTATCGTTTCGGAAACATTAAATCATTTTAAAGATAAAGTTTAAATTTGGTCAGAAATTTTCGGGTCATCACAAAGTATGAACTTAACGGGTAGGTACTACCCGAATTAAAACTATAAAACGCTAATATGAAGAAAAAGCTTTTATAAATGAGTTCATACTATGCTACGAAATACTATTGACTACTCTTAAAATTCTATATGATTAACTTAATTCTTTTGGGCTATTTTTGAAGAAAATGGCACCGGCAACTCGTCAGAATTTGAACATGAGTGAGGAAGACTTCCGTATTTTCCTTGCAGCAAACATAGCAGCAGTACAGGCTGCGATGCAAAATAACAATAACTCTGGATCTAGCAGTGGAACTAATTTCACAAGAAATCGTGTAGGATGCTTCTACAAAGAATTCACTGCCTGCAAATCATTGGAATTTGATGGAACTGAAGGACCAATTGGATTGAAACGGTGGACCGAGAAGGTCGAATCGGTGTTTGCCATAAGTAAGTGTACTGAAGAGGACAAAGTTAAGTACGCTACGCATACCTTCACAGGTAGTGCGTTAACGTGGTGGAACACCTATCTTGAACAGGTAGGACAAAATGCTGCTTACGCACTACCGTGGTCGGCATTCAAGCAATTGATAAACGAGCAGTACCGTCCTAGAAACGAAGTCAATAAGCTCAAGGTAGAGCTTAGAGAGTTACGAACAGAAGGGTTCGACATTACCACATATGAACGACGATTCACAGAGTTGTGCCTATTTTGTCCGGGAGCATTTGAAGATGAAGAAGAGAAGATCAACGCGTTTGTAAAAGGGTTACCAATAAGGATTCAAGAAGATGTGAGTTCACACGAGCCCGCTTCCATAGAGAAGGAAAGTCGAATGGCTCATAAACTCATAAATTAGATTGAGGGGATAATTAAAGAGCAGGTGGCCGAAGAAGCCAACATGAAACAACTCAAGAGGAAGTAGGAGGAAAACGGTGACAAGAGTCACCATTACAATAACAATAACAATTACAACCACAACCGCAACAACAATCGCAACAATAACCGTAATCCTAACAATAACAATCCCAACAACAACCTCAATAACAACAAACAACATAAACAACCATGCTTCAGGTGTGCAGAGTACCATCCGAATGCATTTTGCACAACATTTTTCACCAAGTGTAAGAGATGTGGTCATGGCGCGGCAAAATGTGAGGTTTACGGACCAAAAAACAACAAAAATAAAGAAACAAATAATGTCGGAACAAATAATGCCGACGTAGTTTGTTATAAATGTGAAAAACCGGATCACATTATTAGAAATTGCACAAACCAAGGGAATACTAATGGGCAAGGCCGCGGAAGAGTTTTCAATATTAATGCGACGGAAGTGCAGGAAGACCCGGAGCTTGTTACGGGTACGTTTCTTATTGACAATAAATCTGCTTATGTTTTATTTGATTCGGGTGCGAATAGAAGCTATATGAGTAGAGGTTTTTGTGCTAAATTAAGTTGTCCACTGACGCCTTTGGATAATAAATTTTTACTCGAATTAGCAAACGGTAAATTAATTTCAGCAGATAATATATGTCGGGATAGAGAAATTAAACTGGGGGATGAAACGTTTAAAATTAATTTAATACCAGTCGAGTTAGGGAGTTTTGATGTAATAATTGGCATGGACTGGTTGAAAAAGGTGAGAGCAGAGGTCGTTTGTTAAAAAATGCGATTTGCATTGTGCGTGAAAAAGGAAAACCTTTAATGGTGTACGGAGAAAAGAATAACGCGAAGTTAAATCTTATTAGTAGCATGAAGGCGCAAAAACTAATAAGAAAAGGTTGTTACGTCATTCTAGCACACATCGAAGAAGTTAAACTTGAAGAAAAGAACATCAATGATGTTCCCGTCACAAAAGAATTTTCCGATGTATTTCCGAAAGAATTACCGGGATTACCCCCACATCGATCCGTTGAATTTCAAATAGACCTTGTACCAAGAGCTGCACCAATGGCTTGTGCTCCATACAGACTCGCACCCATCAAAATGAAAGAATTCAAAGTCAGTTACAGGAACTTTTAGAGCGTGGTTTCATTCGACCAAGCACATCACCGTGGGGAGCTCCTGTTTTGTTTGTCAAGAAGAAGGATGGTACATTTAGGTTGTGTATCGACTACCGAGAGTTGAACAAACTTACCATCAAGAACCGCTACCCACTACCGAGAATTGATGACTTATTTGATCAACTACAAGGCTCATCGATTTATTCGAAGATTGATTTACGTTCTGGGTATCATCAAATGCGGGTGAAGGAGGATGACATTCCGAAGACTGATTTTAGGACGCGTTACGGTCATTACGAGTTTATGGTTATGCCGTTTGGATTGACTAACGCACCAGCTGTGTTCATGGACCTCATGAACCGAGTGTGTGGGCCATATCTTGACAAGTTTGTCATTGTTTTCATTGATGACATACTTATTTACTAAAGAATGACCAAGAGCACGAAGAACATTTGAGAAAAGTGCTAGAGTTGTTAAGGAAAGAAAAACTGTACGCTAAGTTTTCAAAGTGTGCATTTTGGTTGGAAGAAGTTCAATTCCTCGGTCACATAGTGAACAAAGAAGGTATTCAGGTTGATCCAGCAAAGATTGAAACCGTTGAAAAGTGAGAAACCCCGAAAACTCCGAAGCATATACGCCAATTTTTAGGACTAGCTGGTTATTACAGAAGGTTCATCCAAGACTTTTCCAGAATAGCAAAACCCTTAACTATATTAACGCATAAAGAGAAGAAATTTGAATGGAAAGATGAACAAGAGAAAGCGTTTCAATTGTTAAAGAAAAAGTTAACTACGGCACCTATATTGTCATTACCTGAAGGGAATGATGATTTTGTGAAATATTGTGACGCCTCAAAACAAGGTCTCGGTTGTGTATTAATGTAATGAACGAAATTAATTGCTTATGCGTCTAGACAATTGAAGATTCACGAGCAGAATTATACGACGCATGATTTGGAATTAGGCGCGGTTGTTTTTGTATTAAAGACTTGGAGTGTAGTGACCCGAACTTTTCCATGTTTATATATATATTATGAAATTAATATTTACATGATTAAGTGTTTCCAACATTTTAAGCAATCAAACTTGTTAAGACTTGATTCAATTGAAATAGGTTTCATATAGACAATTGACCACCCAAGTTGACCGGTGATTCACGAACGTTAAAACTTGTAAAAACTATATGATGACATATATATGGATATATATATATAGTTAACTTGATATTATGATAAGTAAACATATCATTAAGTATATTAACAATGAACTACATATGTAAAAACAAGACTACTAACTTAATGATTTTTAAACGAGACATATATGTAACGATTATCGTTGTAATGACATTTAATGTATATATATATCATATTAAGAGATATTCATACATCATAATATCATGATAATATAATAATTTAAAATCTCATTTGATATTATAAACATTGGGTTAACAACATTTAACAAGACCGTTAACCTAAAGGTTTCAAAACAACACTTACATGTAACGACTAACGATGACTTAACGACTCAGTTAAAATGTATATACATGTAGTGTTTTAATATGTATTTATACACTTTTGAAAGACTTCAAGACACTTATCAAAATACTTCTACTTAACAAAAATGCTTACAATTACATCCTCGTTCAGTTTCATCAACAATTCTACTCGTATGCACCCGTATTCGTACTCGTACAATACACAGCTTTTAGATGTATGCACTATTGGTATATACACTCTAATGATCAGCTCTTAGCAGCCCAAGTGAGTCACCTAACACATGTGGGAACCATCATTTGGCAACTAGCATGAAATATCTCATAAAATTACAAAAATATGAGTAATCATTCATGACTTATTTACATGAAAACAAAATTACATATCCTTTATATCTAATCCATACACCAACGACCAAAAACAAATACAAACACTTTCATTCTTCAATTTTCTTCATCTAATTGATCTCTCTCAAGTTCTATCTTCAAGTTCTAAGTGTTCTTCATAAATCCTACAAGTTCTAGTTACATAAAATCAAGAATACTTTCAAGTTTGCTAGCTCACTTCCAATCTTGTAAGGTGATCATCCAACCTCAAGAAATCTTTGTTTCTTACAGTAGGTTATCATTCTAATACAAGGTAATAATCATATTTAAACTTTGGTTCAATTTCTATAACTATAACAATCTTATTTCAAGTGATGATCTTACTTGAACTTGTTTTCGTGTCATGATTCTGCTTCAAGAACTTCGAGCCATCCAAGGATCCGTTGAAGCTAGATCCATTTTTCTCTTTTCCAGTAGGTTTATCCAAGGAACTTAAGGTAGTAATTATGTTCATAACATCATTCGATTCATACATAAAAAGCTATCATATTCGAAGTGGTAAACTAGTAATCACTAGAACATAGTTTAGTTAATTCTAAACTTGTTCGCAAATAAAGTTATTCCTTCTAACTATACTTTTAAAATCAACTATACACATGATATATATCTATATGATATGCTAACTTAATGATTTAAAACCCGGAAACACGATAAACACCATAAAACCAGATTTACGCCGTCGTAGTTACAACCGGGGGCTGTTTTGGTTTGGATAATTAAAAACTATGAAAAACTTTGATTTAAAAGCTATAATTCTGGGAAAATTATTTTTCTTATGAACATGAAACCATATCCAAAAATCATGGTTAAACTCAAAGTGAAAGTATGTTTTTCAAAACAGTCATCAAGATGTCGTTCTTTCGACGGAAATGACTACCTCTTTCAAAAACGACTTGTAACTTGTATTTTTGACTATAAACCTATACCTTTTCTGTTTAGTTTTATAAAGTCAAGTTCAATACAAAACCGTGGCCGCTTAAATCACTCAAAACGGATTAGAAACGAAGAAATGGCGAGCAAAACAAAATTGGTAAAAACTACTCATTTTAGCTACGTGAAAATTGGTAACAAATCTATTCCAACCATAACTTAATCAACTTGTATTATATATTATGTAATCTTGAGATACCATAGACACGTATACAATATTTCGACCTATCATGTTGACACATCTATATATATTTCGGAACAACCATAGACACTCTATATGTGAATGTTGGAGTTAGCTATACAGGGTTGAGGTTGATTCCAAAATATATATAGTTTGAGTTGTGATCAATACTGAGATATGTATACACTGGGTCGTGGATTGATTCAAGATTATAAATATCGATTTATTTATGTACATCTAACTGTGGACAACTAGTTGTAAGTTACTAACGAGGACAGCTGACTTAATAAACTTAAAACATCAAAATGTATTAAAAGTGTTGTAAATATATTTTGAACATACTTTGATATATATGTACATATTTATTATAGGTTCGTGAATCGACCAGTGGCCAAGTCTTACTTCCCGACGAAGTAAAAAATCTGTGAAAGTGAGTTATAGTCCCACTTTTAAAATCTAATATTTTTGGGATGAGAATACATGCAGGTTTTATAAATGATTTACAAAATAGACACAAGTACGTGAAACTACATTCTATGATTGAATTATCAAAATCGAATATGCCCCTTTTTATTAAGTCTGGTAATCTAAGAATTAGGGAACATACACCCTAATTGACTCGAATCTTAAAGATAGATCTATTGGGCCTAACAAACCCCATTCAAAGTACCGGATGCTTTAGTACTTCGAAATTTATATCATATCCGAAGGGTGTCCCGGAATGATGGGGATATTCTTATATATATGCATCTTGTTAATGTCGGTTACCAGGTGTTCACCATATGAATGATTTTTATCTCTATGTATGGGATGTATATTGAAATATGAAATCTTGTGGTCTATTGTTACGATTTGATATATATAGGTTAAACCTATAACTCACCAACATTTTTGTTGACGTTTTAAGCATGTTTATTCTCAGGTGATTATTAAGAGCTTCCGCTATCGCATACTTAAAAAAGGACGAGATTTGGAGTCCATGCTTGTATGATATTGTGTAAAAACTGCATTCAAGAAACTTATTTCGTTGTAACATATTTGTATTGTAAACATTATGTAATGGTCATGTGTAAACAGGATATTTTAGATTATCATTATTTGATAATCTACGTAAAGCTTTTTAAACCTTTATTGATGAAACAAAGGTTATGGTTTGTTTTAAAATGAATGCAGTCTTTGAAAAACGTCTCATATAGAGGTCAAAACCTCGCAACGAAATCACTTAATATGGAACGTTTTTAATCAATAAGAACGGGACATTTCAGTTGGTATCAGAGCGTTGGTCTTAGAGAACCAGAATTTTGCATTAGTGTGTCTTATCGAGTTTGTTAGGATGCATTAGTGAGTCTGGACTTCGACCGTGTTTACTTAAAAATGATTGCTTAACAAATTTTGTTGGAAACTATATATTTTTAACATGTGAATATTATATGATATATTAATCTCTTAACGTGTTTGATATTATGTGATAGATGTCTACCTCTAGAACAAGTCCTATTGACTCACCTAATAATAATGAAGAGTCAAATGTAAATGGGAATGATTCGTGGACTGATTCACAAGTTCCCGAAGAGGAACCGGAAGAAGAGTCGGAACCGGAAGAAGAATCGGAACCGGAAGAAGAATCGAAACCGGAAGAAGAAATAGAACCGGTGGGGGAAATAATAAAACGGTTAAGTAAAAGAAAATCCTCAACCAACCGACCAAGGTTAATTATGGTCAATGGTGTTTCCGCCAAGGAAGCAAAATATTGGGAGGTTTACCAATTCTCCGATGAATCGGATTCCGACGAGAATTCCGATGATGTTATAGAAATTACCCCAACTGAATTTAAAAAGGCAAAAGAAAATAATAAGGGAAAGGGCATAAAAATAGAGAAATCTAATTCCAACCCCGATAAACTTTATATGTATCGTCAACCCCCGAAGTCCTTAAGTTATAACAATGACCCGGGAACCTCTAAACCACCAGGTTTTTCTAAACCAATGTGGAAAACGACGGCTCGTATTAGGGGAACATCATATATCCCTAGAAACTTGGCAAAACGAACCAGGAAGAAGAAGAAACGAACGAGTCGGAATAAGATAGTTGTATTCGTGTGGTGTAATATATGTAATATAGTGTGCTTATGCTTTATGTTATATGTAAAAATTGCTTGTATTAATAAGTATTTTTTTATGAATCTAACTCTTGTCTATTTTACAGTATAAAAACACAAAATGGATAGACAACCCAATATTTTAAGAGACCTACCCGGAGACATGATTGATGAAATCTTGTCTAGAGTAGGTCAGAATTCCTCGGCACAACTATTTAAGGCGAGATCAGTTTGTAAGACATTCGAGGATCGTTCCAAGAATGCCTTGGTTTATAAAAGGCTTTCGTTCGAAAGATGGGGGATATCACATTGGGAAATCCATAAGTTACGATGTGTTTACTTTGACGCATATATTGCGGGGAACCCAAATGCTATTTTACGCAACGGGTTAAGAAATTATTTTGACTCAATATATCCGAATATAGGACTTCGTGATTTAGAAAAAGCGGCTAACGTGCAACATAAAGAAGCATGTTATGCTTACGGGTTAGTAATGTTCGCTTCTCACCAAAGTGAGAACAAGAACATCGGGCTACAACTATTAAACAAAAAGTTCCCACAAGTGACGGAGTCGGTAATTGGGGTAAGAAATAAGGTTTTTAGATTGTTACGGGACTGTTGCACATTACGTAACTCTCGTCCCTTTGACGACGTTACAACACGCTGCCTTATCAACAGCCATAACGGTTATGTTCCACAAGACCAAGGATGGGAAGTAGTCCTAGTAAAACCAGAATGCATGACTTGTTTCTGGACGTATGAATTACGTGTCTTTATTGCCTTTGCTGAATGACTTGTGTACTAGCTAGATTTATCTTCACAACCATCTTGTATCAAATTTATTGTGTGCTATATTTCATGCTATATGTAAAATAAGCGGTATTGTAAGTTTGTAAAATATTGTGTAAAAGTTTGAACGCGAAATATTATTATGATCAGTTTTTCATATAGAATTGTAGTAGTTGAATTGTATATTAGCTACTAAGTATGAACTTAACGGGTAGGTACTACCCGAATTTAAACTTATAAAACGCTAATATGAAGAAAAAACTTTTATAAATGAGTTCATATTATGCTACGAGATACTATTGACTACTCTTAATATTATGTATGATTAACTTGTTCCATTTGACTATTTTGAAGAAAATGGCACCAACTACTCGACACACCGTGAATATGAGTGAAGAGGAATTCCGTACTTTTCTAGCTTCGAACATAGCTGCAGTACAGGCTGCGCTACATACCAACAATAACCTTGGATCTAGCAGCACAGGAAATCGTGTAGGATGCACCTACAAAGAATTCACTGCCTGCAAACCTTTGGAATTTGATGGAACCGAAGGACCGATCGGATTGAAACGGTGGACCGAGAAGGTTGAATCGGTGTTTGCCATAAGTAAGTGTACTGAAGAGGACAAAGTGAAGTACGCTACGCATACCTTCACAGGTACTGCGTTAACATGGTGGAATACCTATCTAGAGCAAGTGGGACAAGATGATGCTTACGCACTACCGTGGTCAGCATTCAAGCACTTGATGAACGAGAAGTACCGTCCCAGAACCGAGGTCAATAAGCTCAAGACAGAACTTAGAGGGTTACGAACCCAAGGATTTGATATTACCACGTACGAAAGACAATTCACAGAATTGTGCCTATTGTGTCCGGGAGCGTTCGAAGATGAGGAAGAGAAGATCGACGCGTTTGTGAAAGGATTACCGAAAAGAATCCAAGAAGATATAAGTTCACACGAGCCCGCCTCCATACAACAGGCATGTAGAATGGCTCACAAACTAGTGAACCAGATTGAGGAAAGAATTAAAGAACAGACGGCTGAAGAGGCCAATGTGAAGCAAGTCAAAAGAAAGTGGGAGGAAAATGGTGATAAGAATCACCAATACAACAACAACAACAATTACAACAATAATCGCAACAACTATCCCAACAATCGCAACATTAATCGCAACTACAACAAACGGTCCAACAACAACAATAACAACAACAACAACAACAACAACAACAACAACAACAACAACAACAACAACAACAACAACAACAATCAACCCAACAACAATAACAACTGCAACAATAACAACAATCAGAAGCAGCTATGCCAAAGGTGTGAAAAGTATCACTCGGGGTTCTGCACCAAATTTTGCAACAAGTGTAAAAGAAATGGTCATAGAGGTCTACAGACCAGGGGTTAACAGAACGAAAGGAACAAATGGTGTCGGAACGAGTAATGGCGGAGCAAGTAGTGTTGGAGCAAGTTATGCCAATGTAGTTTGTTATAAATGTGGAAAACCAGGCCACATTATTAGAAATTTCCCGAACCAGGAGAACACAAATGGACAAGGCCGCGGAAGAGTTTTCAATATTTATGCGGCAGAGGCACAGGAAGACCCGGAGCTTGTTACGGGTACGTTTCTTATTGACAATAAATCTGCTTACGTTTTATTTGATTCGGGTGCGGATAGAAGCTATATGAGTAGAGATTTTTGTACTAAATTAAGTTGTCCATTGACGCCGTTGGATAGTAAATTTTTACTCGAATTAGCAAACGGTAAATTAATTTCAGCAGATAATATGTGCCGGAATCGAGAAATTAAACTGGGTAGCGAAATATTTAAGATTGATTTGATACCAGTAGAGTTAGGGAGTTTTGATGTAATAGTTGGCATGGACTGGCTGAAGAAGGTGAAAGCAGAGATCGTATGTTATAAAAATGCAAATCGCATTGTACGAGAAGAAGGAGAACCCTTAATGGTGTACGGAGAAAAGGGAAACACGAAGCTACATCTTATTAGTAATTTGAAGGCACAAAAACTAATAAGAAAAGGTTTCTATGCTGTTCTAGCACATGTCGAGAAAGTACAAACTGAAGAAAAGAGCATCAATGATGTTTTTGTCGCAAAAGAATTTCCCGACGTATTTCCGAAAGAATTACCGGGACTACCTCCACATCGATCTGTTGAATTTCAAATAGACCTTGTACCAGGAGCTGCACCAATAGCTCGTGCTCCTTACAGACTCGCACCCAGCGAGATGAAAGAACTGCAAAGCCAACTGTAAGAACTATTAGAACGTGGTTTCATTCGATCAAGCACATCACCATGGGGAGCTCCTGTTTTGTTTGTCAAGAAGAAAGATGGTACATTTAGGTTGTGTATTGACTACAGAGAGTTGAACAAACTTACCATCAAAAACCGTTATCCACTGCCGAGAATTGACGACTTATTTGATCAACTACAAGGCTCGTCGGTTTATTCGAAGATCGATTTACATTATGGATATCATCAAATGCGAGTAAAGGAGGATGATATTCCAAAAACTGCTTTTAGGACGTGTTATGGTCATTACGAGTTTATGGTTATGCCGTTTGGATTGACTAACGCACCAGCTGTGTTCATGGACCTTATGAACCTAGTGTGTGGGCCATATCTTGACAAGTTTGTCATTGTTTTCATCGATGACATACTTATTTACACAAAGAATGATCAAGAGCACGAAGAACATTTGAGAAAAGTGTTAGAAGTATTGAGGAAAGAAAAACTGTACGCTAAGTTTTCAAAGTGTGCATTTTGGTTGGAAGAAGTTCAATTCCTCAGTCACATAGTGAACAAAGAAGGTATCCAGGTGGACCCGGCAAAGATCGAAATCGTTGAAAAGTGGGAAACCCCAAAAACTACGTCAATTTTTAGGATTGGCTGGTTACTACAGAAGATTCATCCAAGATTTCTGCAAAATAGCAAAACTCTTGACTGCATTAACGCATAAAGGGAAGAAATTTGAATGGAAGGATGAACAAGAGAAGGCGTTTCAGTTATTGAAGAAGAAGCTAACTAGGGCACCTATATTGTCATTGCCTGAAGGGAATGATGATTTTGTGATATATTGTGACGCCTCAAAGCAAGGTCTCGGTTGTGTATTAATGCAACGAACGAAGGTAATTGCTTATGCGTCTAGACAATTGAAGATTCACGAGCAAAATTATACGACGCATGATTTGGAATTAGGAGCGGTTGTTTTTGCATTAAAGACTTGGAGGCACTATTTATATGGGGTCAAAAGTATTATATATACCGACCACAAAAGTCTTCAACACATATTTAATCAGAAACAACTGAACATGAGGCAGTGTAGGTGGATTGAATTGTTGAATGATTACGACTTTGAGATTCGTTACCACCCGGGGAAGGCAAATGTGGAAGCCGATGCCTTGAGTACAAAGGACAGAGAACCCATTCGAGTAAAATCTATGAATATAATGATTCACAATAACCTTACTACTCAAATAAAGGAGGCGTAACAAGTAGTTTTAAAAGAGGGAAATTTAAAGAACGAAATACCCAAAGGATCGGAGAAGCATCTTAATATTTGGGAAGATGGAATCCGGTATAGGGCTGAAAGGATTTGGGTACCAAAATTTAGAGATATGAGAGAAATGGTACTTAGAGAAGCTCATAAAACCAGATACTCAATACATCCTGGAACAGGGAAGATGTACAAGGATCTCAAGAAACATTTTTGGTGGCCAGGTATGAAAGCCGATGTTGCTAAATACGTAGGGGAATGTTTGACGTGTTCTAAGGTCAAAGCGGAGCATCAGAAACCATCAGGTCTACTTCAACAACCCAAAATCCCGGAATGGAAATGGGAAAACATTACTATGGATTTCATCACTAAATTGCCAAGGACTGCAAGTGGTTTTGATACTATTTGGGTAATAGTTGATCGTCTCACCAAATCAGCACACTTCCTGCCAATAAGAGAAGATGACAAGATGGAGAAGTTAGCACGACTATATTTGAAGGAAGTCGTCTCCAGACATGGAATGCCAATCTCTATTATCTCTGATAGGGATGGCAGATTTATTTCAAGATTCTGGCAGACATTACAGCAAGCATTAGGAACTCGTCTAGACATGAGTACTGCCTATCATCCACAAACCGATGGGCAGAGTGAAAGGACAATACAAACTCTTGAAGACATGCTACGAGCATGTGTTATTGATTTCGGAAACAGTTGGGATCGACATCTACCGTTAGCAGAATTTTCCTAAAACAATAGCTACCATTCAATCATTGAGATGGCTCCGTTTGAAGCACTTTATGGTAGAAAGTGCAGGTCTCCGATTTGTTGGAGTGAAGTGGGGGATAGACAGATTACGGGTCCGGAGATAATACAAGAAACTACCGAGAAGATCATCCAAATTCAACAACGGTTGAAAACCGCCCAAAGTCGACAAAAGAGCTACGCTGACATTAAAAGAAAAGATATAGAATTTGAAATTGGAAAGATGGTCATGCTTAAAGTTGCACCTTGAAAAGGCGTTGTTCGATTTGGTAAACGAGGGAAATTAAATCCAAGGTATATCGGACCATTCAAGATTATTGATCGTGTCGGACCAGTAGCTTACCGACTTGAGTTACCTCAACAACTCGTGGCTGTACATAACACTTTTCACGTCTCGAATTTGAAGAAATGTTTTGCTAAAGAAGATCTCACTATTCCGTTAGATGAAATCCAAATCAACGAAAAACTTCAATTCATCGAAGAACCCGTCGAAATAATGGATCGTGAGGTTAAAAGGCTTAAGCAAAACAAGATACCAATTGTTAAGGTTCGATGGAATGCTCGTAGAGGACCCGAGTTCACCTGGGAACGAGAAGATCAGATGAAGAAGAAATATCCGCATTTATTTCCAGAAGATACGTCAACACCTCCAACTGCTTAAAATTTCGGGACGAAATTTATTTAACGGGTAGGTACTGTAGTGACCCGAACTTTTCCATGTTTATATATATATTATGAAATTAATATTTACATGATTAAGTGTTTCCAACATGTTAAGCAATCAAACTTGTTAAGACTTGATTAATTGAAATAGGTTTCATATAGACAATTGACCACCCAAGTTGACCGGTGATTCACGAACGTTAAAACTTGTAAAAACTATATGATGACATATATATGGATATATATATAGTTAACATGATATTATGATAAGTAAACATATCATTAAGTATATTAACAATGAACTACATATGTAAAAACAAGACTACTAACTTAATGATTTTTAAACGAGACATATATGTAACGATTATCATTGTAACGACATTTAATGTATATATATATATCATATTAAGAGATATTCATAAAGGTTAACAACATTTAACAAGATCGTTAACCTAAAGGTTTCAAAACAACACTTACATGTAACGAATAACGATGACTTAACGACTCAGTTAAAATGTATATACATGTAGTGTTTTAATATGTATTTATACACTTTTGAAAGACTTCAAGACACTTATCAAAATACTTCTACTTAACAAAAATGCTTACAATTACATCCTCGTTCAGTTTCATCAGCAATTCTACTCGTATGCACCCGTATTCGTACTCGTACAATAAACAGCTTTTAGATGTATGTACTATTGGTATATACACTCCAATGATCTTCTCTTAGTAGCCCATGTGAGTCGTCTAACACATGTGGGAACCATCATTTGGCAACTAGCATGAAATATCTCATAAAATTACAAAAATATGAGTAATCATTCATGACTTATTTACATGAAAATAAAATTACATATCCTTTATATCTAATCCATACACCAATGACAAAAAACACCTACAAACACTTTCATTCTTTAATTTTCTTCATCTAATTGATCTCTCTCAAGTTCTATCTTCAAGTTCTAAGTGTTCTTCATAAATCCTACAAGTTCTAGTTACATAAAATCAAGAATACTTTCAAGTTTGCTAGCTCACTTCCAATCTTGTAAGGTGATCATCCAACCTCAAGAAATCTTTGTTTCTTACAGTAGGTTATAATTCTAATACAAGGTAATAATCATATTCAAACTTTGGTTCAATTTCTATAACTATAACAATCTTATTTCAAGTGATGATCTTACTTGAACTTGTTTTCGTGTCATGATTCTGCTTCAAGAACTTCGAGCCATCCAAGGATCCGTTGAAGTTAGATCCATTTTTCTATTTTCCAGTAGGTTTATCCAAGGAACTTAAGGTAGTAATGATGTTCATAACATCATTCGATTCATACATAAAAAGCTATCATATTCGAAGTGGTAAACTAGTAATCACTAGAACATAGTTTAGTTAATTCTAAACTTGTTAGCAAATAAAGTTATTCCTTCTAACTATACTTTTAAAATCAACTATACACATGATCTATATCTATATGATATGCTAACTTAATGATTTAAAACCCGGAAACACGATAAACACCATAAAACCGGATTTACGCCGTCGTAGTTACAACCGGGGGCTGTTTTAGTTTGGATAATTAAAAACTATGAAAAACTTTGATTTAAAAGCTATACTTCTGGGAAAAAGATTTTTCTTATGAACATGAAACCATATCCAAAAATCATGGTTAAACTCAAAGTGAAAGTATGTTTTTCAAAACAGTCATCAAGATGTCGTTCTTTTGACGGAAATGACTACCTCTTTCAAAAACGACTTGTAACTTGTATTTTTGACTATAAACCTATACCTTTTCTGTTTTTCAAGTTCAATACAAAACCGTGGCCGCTTAAATCACTCAAAACGGATTAGAAACGAAGAAATGGCGAGCAAAACAAAATTGGTAAAAACTACTCATTTTAGCTACGTGAAAATTGGTAACAAATCTATTCCAACCATAACTTAATCAACTTGTATTATATATTATGTAATCTTGAGATACCATAGACACGTATACAATGTTTTAACCTATCATGTCGACACATCTATATATATTTCGGAACAACCATAGACACTCTATATGTGAATGTTGGAGTTAGCTATACAGGGTTGAGGTTGATTCCAAAATATATATAGTTTGAGTTGTGATCAATACTGAGATATGTATACACTGGGTCGTTGATTGATTCAAGATTATAAATATCGATTTATTTATGTACATCTAACTGTGGACAACTAGTTGTAGGTTACTAACGAGGACAGCTGACTTAATAAACTTAAAACATCAAAATGTATTAAAAGTGTTGTAAATATATTTTGAACATACTTTGATATATATGTACATATTTGTTATAGGTTCGTGAATCGACCAGTGGCCAAGTCTTACTTCCCAACGAAGTAAAAAATCTGTGAAAGTGATTTATAGTCCCACTTTTAAAATCTAATATTTTTGGGATGAGAATACATGCAGGTTTTATAAATGATTTACAAAATAGACACAAGTACGTGAAACTACATTCTATGGTTGAATTATCAAAATCGAATATGCCCCTTTTTATTAAGTTTGGTATTCTAAGAATTAGGGAACAAACACCCTAATTGACGCGAATCCTAAAGATAGATCTATTGGGCCTAACAAACCCCATCCAAAGTACCGGATGCTTTAGTACTTCGAAATTTATATCATATCCGAAGGGTGTCCCGGAATGATGGGGATATTCTTATATATATGCATCTTATTAATGTCGGTTACCAGGTGTTCACCATATGAATGATTTTTATCTCTATGTATGGGATGTATATTGAAATATGAAATCTTGTGGTCTATTGTTACGATTTGATATATATAGGTTAAACCTATAACTCACCAACATTTTTGTTGACGTTTTAAGCATGTTTATTCTCAGGTGATTATTAAGAGCTTCCGCTATCGCATACTTAAATAAGGACGAGATTTGGAGTCCATGCTTGTATGATATTGTGTAAAAACTGCATTCAAGAAACTTATTTCGTTGTAACATATTTGTATTGTAAACATTATGTAATGGTCATGTGTAAACAGGATATTTTAGATTATCATTATTTGATAATCTACGTAAAGCTTTTTAAACCTTTATTGATGAAACAAAGGTTATGGTTTGTTTTAAAATGAATGCAGTCTTTGAAAAACGTCTCATATAGAGGTCAAAACCTTGCAACGAAATCAATTAATATGGAACGTTTTTAATCAATAAGAACGGGACATTTCATAGAGGCACTACTTATATGGGGTTAAAAGTATTATATATACCGATCACAAAAGTCTTCAACACATATTTAATCAGAAACAACTGAACATGAGGCAGCACAGATGGATTGAATTATTGAATGATTACGACTTTGAGATTCGTTACCACCCAGGAAAGGAAAATGTGGTAGCCAACGCCTTGAGCAGAAAGGACAGAGAACCCATTCGAGTAAAAGCTATGAATATAATGATTCACACTAACCTTACTACTCAAATAAAGGAGGCGCAACAAGGAGTTTTAAAAGAGGGAAATTTAAAGGATGAAATACCCAAAGGATCGGAGAAGCATCTTAATATTCGGGAAGATAGAACCCGGTATAGGGCTGAAAGGATTTGGGTACCAAAATTTGGAGATATGAGAGAAATGGTACTTAAAAAGCTCATAAAACCAGATACTCAATACATCCTGGAACGGGGAAGATGTACAAGGATCTCAAGAAACATTTTTGGTAGCCAGTTATGAAAGCCGATGTTGCTAAATACGTAGGAGAATGTTTGACGTGTTCTAAGGTCAAAGCGGAGCATCAGAAGCCATCAGGTCTACTTCAATAACCCGAAATCCCGGAATGGAAATGGGAAAACATTACGATGGATTTCATCACTAAATTGCCAAGGACTGCAAGTGGTTTTGATACTATTTGGGTAATAGTTGATCGTCTCACCAAATCAGCACACTTCCTGCCAATAAGAGAAGATGACAAGATGGAGAAGTTAGCACGACTGTATTTGAAGGAAGTCGTCTCCAGACATGGAATACCAATCTCTATTATCTCTGATAGGGATGGCAGATTTATTTCAAGATTCTAGCAGACATTACAGCAAGCATTAGGAACTCGTCTAGACAAGAGTACTGCCTATCATCCACAAACTGATAGGCAGAATGAAAGGATGATACAAATGCTTGAAGACATGCTACGAGCATGTGTTATTGATTTCGGAAACAGTTGGGATCGACATCTACCGTTAGCAGAATTTTCCTACAACAACAGCTACTATTCAAGCATTGAGATGGCACCGTTTGAAGCACTTTATGGTAGAAAGTGCAGGTCTCCGATTTGTTAGAGCGAAGTGGGGGAACGACAGATTACGGGTCCGGAGATAATACAAGAAACTACCGAGAAGATCATCCAAATTCAACAACGGTTGAAAACCGCCCAAAGTCGACAAAAGAGCTACGCTGACATTAAAAGAAAAGATATAGAATTTGAAATTGGAGAGATGGTCATGATTAAAGTTGCACCTTGGAAAGGCGTTGTTCGATTTGGTAAATAAGGGAAATTAAATCCAAGGTATATTGGACCATTCAAGATTATTGATCGTGTCGGACCAGTAGCTTACCGACTTGAGTTACCTCAACAACTCGTGACTGTACATAACACTTTCCACTTCTTGAATTTGAAGAAATGTTTTGCTAAAGAAGATCTCACTATTCCGTTAGACGAAATCCAAATCAACGAAAAACTTCAATTCATCGAAGAACCCGTCGAAATAATGGATCGTGAGGTTAAAAGACTTAAGCAAAACAAGATACCAATTGTTAAGGTTCGACAGAATGCTCGTAGAGGACCTGAGTTCACCTGGGAACAAGGAGATTAGATGAAGAAGAAATACCCGCACTTATTTAAAGAAGATACGTCAACACCTCCAACTGCTTAAAATTTCGGGACGAAATTTATTTAACGGGTAGGTACTGTAGTGACTCGAACTTTTTCATGTTTATATATATTAAATGAAATTGATATTTACATGATTAAGTGTTTCAAACATGTTAACCAATCAAACTTGTTAAGACTTGATAAATTGAAATAGGTTTCATATAGACAATTGACCACCCAAGTTGACCGGCGATTCACGAACGTTAAAACTTGTAAAAACTATATGATATATATATATATATATATATATATATATATATATATATATATATATATATATATATATATATATATATATATATATATATATAGTTAACATGTTATTATGATAGATATGTATCTCATTAAGTATTTTAAAAATGAGTTATATATATAAAAATGAGACTATTGAATTAAGAAACTCGAAAACGATATATATAACGATTATCGTTATAACAACGTCTTACTAAGTACATATGAATCATATTAAGATATTGATACACTTTGTTAAATATGTTAAATGATAAGTAAATATATCATTAAGTGTATTAACAATGAACTTCATATGTAAAAACAAGACTACTAACTTAAGGATTTCGAAACAAGACATATATGTGACGATTATCGTTGTAACGACATTTAACTGTATATATATATCATACTAAGATATATTAATATATCATAATATCATGATAATATAATAATTTAACATCTCTTTAGATATAATAAACAATGGGTTAACAACATTTAACAAGATCGTTAACCTAAAAGTTTCAAGACAACACTTACATGTAACGACTAACGATGACTTAACGACTCAGTTAAAATGTATATACATGTAGTGTTTTAATATGTATTCTTACACTTTTTAAAGACTTCAAAACACTTATCAAAGTACTTCTACTTAACAAAAATGCTTACAATTACATCCTCGTTCATTTTCATCAACAATTCTACTCGTATGCACCGGTATTCGTACTCGTATAATACCCAGCTTCTAAATGTATTTACTATTGGTATATACACTCTAATGATCAGCTCTTAGCAGCCTTATGAGTCACCTAACACATGTGGGAACCATCATTTAACATCTAGCAAGAAATATCTAACAAAACAACAAACTAATGGAGCCTATATGGCACATCAACATTCACGTGAACCTTCACTCTTCACCAACACATTCTCATTTAACTTTCATGCATCAAATTACTCTCTCTCAATTACTCTCTTAGTGTTCTAAGTGTTCTTTATCATCTTAATAAAAATCTAGCTCAATCTAGTTCATAAATCCATACATAAACCAAGTTATAAAACAACTACTCAAGAACACACCAACAACACTTCCAAGTTTGCTAGCTTACTTCAAATCTTGCAAATCCACTTTGAGTGATCATCCAACCTCAAGAAATATTTCTTATTTATAGTAAGATATCTTTCTAATACAAGGTAATACTCATATTCAAACTTTTATTCAATTTCTATAACTTTAACAATCTTATTTCGAGTGGAAATCTTACTTGAACTTGTTTTCGTGTCATGATTTTGCTTCAAGAACTTTCAAGCCATCCAAGGATCTTTTAAAGCTAGATCTATTTTTTTCATTTCCATTAGGTTTATCCACAAAACTTGAGGTAGTAATGATATTCATAACATCATTCGATTCATATATATAAAACTACCATATTCGAAGGTTTAAGATTGTAATCACTAGAACATAGTTTAGTTAATTCTAAACTTGTTCGCAAACAAAAGTTAATCCTTCTAACTTGAATTTTAAAATCAACTAAACACATGTTCTATATCTATATGATATGCTAACTTAATGATTTAAAACCTGAAAACACGAAAAATACCGTAAAACCTGATATACGCCGTCGTAGTAACACCACGGGCTGTTTTGGGTTAGTTAATTAAAAACTATGATAAACTTTGATTTAAAAGTTGTTCTGGGAAAATGATTTTTCTTATGAACATGAAACTATATCCAAAAATCATGGTTAAACTCAAAGTGGAAGTATGTTTTCCAAAATGGTCATCTAGACGTCGTTCTTTCGACTGAAATGACTACCTTTACAAAAATGACTTGTAACCTGTATTTCTGACTATAAAATTATACTTTTTCTGTTTAGATTCATAAACTTAAGTTCAATATGAAACAATAGCAACTTGAATCACTCAAAACGAATTTAAAACGAAGAAGTTATGGGTAAAACAAGATTGGATAATTTTTCTTGTTGTAGCTACGTGAAAATTGGTAACAAATCTATATTAATCATATCCTAGTTAACTTATATCATATTATACATGTATTCTAATATATTATGTAATCTTGGGATACCATAGACACGAATACAATGTTTTGACATATCATATCGACCCATCTATATATATATTTCGAAACAACCATAGACACTCTATATGCAGTAATGTTGGAGTTAGCTATACAGGGTTGAGGTTGATTCCAAAATATTATATATACTTTGAGTTGTGATCTAGCCTGAGGCTTGTATACACGAGGTCGGGGATTGATTCGAGATAATATATATTGCTTTATTTTTCTGTACATCTAACTGTGGACAACTAGTTGTAGGTTACTAACGAGGACATCTGACTTAATAAACTTAAACAGCAAAACGTATCAAAAATGTTGTAAATATATTTTGAACATACTTTGATATATATGTACATATTTGTTATAGGTTCGTGAATCGACCAGTGGCCAAGTCTTACTTCCCGACGAAGTAAAAATCTGTGAAAGTGAGTTATAGTCCCACCTTTAAAATATAATATTTTGGGATGAGAATACATGCAGTTTTATAAATGTTTTATAAAATAGACACAAGTAAATGAAACTACATTCTATGGCTGGATTATTAAACCGAATATACCCCTTTTTAGTCTGGTAATCTAAGAATTAGGGAACAAACACCCTAATTGACACGAATCCTAAAGATAAATCTATTGGGCCCAACGAGCCCCATCCAAAGTACCAGATGCTTTAGTACTTCGAATTCATCATGTCCGAAGGGAGTCCCGGAATGATAGGGGATATTCTATATGCATCTTGTTAAGGTCGGTTACCAGGTGTTCACCATATGAATGATTTTTATCTCTATGTATGGGATGTATATTGAAATATGAAATCTTGTGGTCTATTATTACGATTTGATAAATATATAGGTTAAACCTATAACTCACCAACATTTTTGTTGACGTTTAAAGCATGTTTATTCTCAGGTGATTATTAAGAGCTTCCGTTGTTGCATGCTAAAATATGGACAAGATTTGGTGTCAGCATGCTTGTATAATATTGTTTAAAACTGCATTCGAGATTTACTTTGTTGTAACATATTAATATTGTAAACCAATATGTATTGGTAGTGTGTAAGTGTGATATTTTAGATTATCATTTCTGGATAATCTAGGTGGTGACTTTTTAACCTTGTCGATAAAATAAAGGTTATGGTTTGTTTTAAAAATGAATGCAGTCTTTGAAAAACGTCTCATATAGAGGTCAAAACCTTGCAACGAAATCAATTAATATGGAACGTTTATAATCAATATGAACGGGACATTTCAGATAGGAAACATAACAAATAAGGTAGGAGTTGATTTGTTAATGGCTGCCTGTCCCAACATCTGTTTATGGTTTTTGTTTGACGATTTATTCAGGAAATAGAACGAGTAACAGAAGATAACAAGATGGTTCAATAGTTTATGGAGGTGGTGAAGTAGTGGTGATTATTGATAGTGAGTACAGCAGTAATTTAGCAGATATTGTTGCTTTTTTTCTCGGACAGAAATAATAAAGTTGATGGGTTTTATAGTTATCTCTAAATCTTTATCGATATCTAATCCAGTGTATAGAATATTTACATGTATATTACTCATGTTATGAATTGGAAGTTGAACTTCATGCGAGTGTTATGTTTATTGTATGTTTGAGTTTTTATGTTGTTTGATTCTAGTTTGATTTGTGATATTGAGTTGCAGCTGTGAGACAGTAACAATAAGTGTGTTTGCAGGTTTTTAATTGGAAAATAGAAAGAATGTGTTGGTTGATGTTGTGGTTGTGTCGATGGTGGTGATGGTGAATCAAGTTGCAAACATGATGATTTGAGTGGCTATAGAAACATCTACGAAGCAGCAGCTGTAGTAATTAATGGCGATTGGTTGGGTGATTATAACATAAATATATCAAGCATGTGTGATTGTGGTTCTTGGGTTGTAGGGTTTGTAAGGTGGTGGTTCGTGTTGGTGATTGGTGGTGAAATGTGGTAGGATGGTGATAGTGGCCGTGGTGTTCTATGATGGTAGTAGCAGATTTGATGATCATAACAGTACACGGTGAGTTGGGTTGTTGAGGTGGCAGCAAAAGATGTTGGTCTTGACCAATACAAATAGGTTTGATGGTAAAGGTCGTTAGTTGTAGGTTGTGATGGTGTGATGGGTTGCAAAGAAAGAAGAAGCAATAATAGTATAGAGGTGGAATGAAATGGGTGTATCATACACCTATATGTATATAATACAATATAAATATATTGGTTAACTAAATCAAAAATAGAAACGGGAGTAATGGTATAGGAATACTTTGGATGATATAGCTTAAATTCTTGTAATTCTGCTGATTTGAAGTCAATGGAATTCTTTTCCATTGTGATGCATTGGACTGAAAATTTTATTGTTTTCAGCAATCCTCTAAGATTAGAGAAGATTGATTGGTACGTGAGTGGGATGAGGAAGTTCTCACCAAAATGGCAAAGAGGTATAAAGTCAGGATTTGTGATAATGGATTAAAGAATAAAGTGACGGCTGTGTTGTTGATAATGCTAAAAACAAACATATATTTCATAGCATTATCCCTCAAGAAAGACAAGCTTTTAGTTGCAATTGTGTAACACCCGCATTTTGGGCCTAGATGAAATGACCATTGTACCCTGGGGTAGGGCGTAATTAGTGATTTTTAATAATTAAATGTTTATAATTATTTAGTTGTTTAGTTGTGACCAGTTTGTGACAAGGGTCACAGAACAGGTTGGTTTATTTAATTTGGACTCCGTTAGGACCGCCTAAGGAGATACGAAAGATTATCAGATAAGATAACTGGTAAATACCTGTGTGATATGGGGTATGAGTTTGTAACTCATTTAAGTGTATGTATCTGGATAGTTCTATCCATTTCTCATTTCATCAAACCCACACACGAACGTATACACAAACACACACATAAACCCTAATTTGATTTTGTGAGTCTTTGGATTAATTGAAGCTAGAGATATATTCCTTGTGATTTCGTGATCAATATAAGGTATGCATATCATAGATTCATGCTTTGATTCTTGCTCTAATTAGGTTTTTGTGTTAAATGAGTTTTTGATAGAAATTAGCTCAAATTTAGTTGTTTGATGTTTGTTATGCTCAATTGATGTTAGAAATAGGTTGTATATATGTTTAGTAGCTTCCATGTGCTTAAAATTTGATCAAAATCGCTCAAAAATCGAGTTTTGGGCGAAAAATGTTCGAAATCAGCGTAAGTGTTCGAACCAGTTGCTACAGTGTTTGCTACAGTACCCGAACTGCTACAGTGTCACTATTTGCTACAGTGTCACTATTTGCTACAGTATTCGGTATTGCTACAGTTCCACTATTTGCTACAGTGCCCGAGTTGCTACAGTACCGTGTTGCTACAGTACCGAGTTGCTACAGTGTTCGGAAATCACTATTTGCTACAGTGCCTTTTATGAAATTGAAACGGGCGTAACTTTCAAACCGTAACTCCGTTTTTGATGAATAAACTATCGTTAGAATCATAATAAAGAATACTTTTCAATGGTGAACTTTTATGAAACTAGATCAAACTGTTTTTGGGTCGGAAAAGGAGTTTTAGTGTGTATGTCATGTTTTTGCACGCTTTTGAGTGTTGTTATGGGTTGAAATTATGATGTAGACTTATCATATAGTGATTACATGTTTGTAGGTGTTGATTTAGTGTATGTATTGATGTTTGATGTGGTGCTTTAGGGTTGAAACCCATATAAATAGTTGCTGCTACTGTTCTTCATCACTCGCACGAGTGAGCCTTCACTCGTACGGTTGAGGTAGTCAACCATGTGGTGAACTGTGCGAATGAGTAGTGATGGGAACTTATGTTTTGATTGTGATGATACGTACGGTTGAGATGTGACTCGTACAAGTCACTGGTCACTCGTGTAGTGAACCGTACGGATCGGGTAAGTCATTATTGGATGTTTGGTCATAGACCAAACGTACGAGTGAGTTGTCAACCGCACGGATGAGTGTTCTCAAATGTGCGTGTGATGGTTGTTACTCGTACGGTTGACATACCAGTTGTAAAGTGATTAATTGTTGGTTTTAGTATTGTTGTGTTGTTGTCTTGTTGTCGGGTTGTTATCAAGACATGATTACTGACTGTGTTATGTCTATTCTCAGGTGATAAGGACGAAGAGAAGGCTCAGTAAGATTAGAATTCTGAGTGCCTTCTGTTGCTGGTAATCGGTGAGTGGGATTATCTCCGGGTGTAGTATAGAGTAGCAAGTTGTGCTACTATGTTATACTGTTATAGTTGCTATGCTTAGTAGATATGTTGTAATAATGATCATCGTAGAGTTGCCATGCTAGTCGTAGGAACAGTTGTTCGTAGTGATAGTTGCTTAACAGTTATGTGCACAAGTTGTAGTTGCCTGTTGGAACCTATTGTTGTTAGGTTCAGCTCAGAGAGGTCAACCTTGTTGTGGTTGGGTCCGGTTGGCTACTGTTTGTTGAGTATAGTACTGAATGACGCATCACCTGCGTATGGATTTACTATACTGGAGATTCAGTAGTAAGGACTTTCGGTAGACGCTAGACTGATCAGCTAGTGGTCGTGTGCTCGTACAAGCCGCCGAGTCTCTAGTTGGAGCATAGTTGCTAGTTAATTGTTGCCAGTTGATAGTTGCTAGTTATTAGTTGTCAGTTGCCTGTTATGGATTGTTGTAGTTGTACAAGTTGGTACTGTATGCTAGATCTGTTAGATGATTCCATTCACTTAGCCTCGTGCTAACCCCCCTCACCTCCTCCCTTGCAGGTTTTCGATCTTAGTGCTGGTAGGGACGGGAGTTGGGTTGACGATATGTTTGACAAGACGAACTCTGATGTCTTAACTTTTATAAATATGTAACTAGTTGTTTAACGTAACACCGGTTGTTTGTAATAAGTAACTAGCTAATGATTTGTGATAATCATGTTCGTAATTAACTAAAGGTATTTATGTGAATTAAGACTTCCGCTGTGATTGAAAAAAAAAAAGCAGGGTGTTACAAATTGTTCTATTTACAAGTGATATTCGTTTAAATAATAAAAGGTGAAGACAAAAGACAGATTCGACAAATTGAAGAAGCAAACGACCAAAAAGCTCAAAAGTACAAAGTACAATCAAAGTGGTTCAAATTATTGATGAGAAACGTCTCAAAAATTACAAGAATACAAGGTGCAAAACGCAAAATACAAGATATTAAATTGTACGCAAGGACGTTCGAAAATTCGGAACCGGGGCCAAAGTCAACTTTCAACGCTCGACGCAACGGACTAAAAATTACAAGTCAACTATGCACAAGAATATAATATAATATATATATAATTATATAAATTATATATATATATTATATATATATATATATATATATATATATATATATTAAAAAATTACAGCAGCCCACGTTTAAATCAAAGAGTGAGCTGGAATCCAGTGTACCGCACTCGCGGTACTTTTGTGAAGGAGACTACCGCACTCGCGGTACTCTACAGTATGAAGTGGGCCTATAAAAGGCAACGAATTCTGCACCAAAAACACATCTTTTTCCTTCATCTATCTCAACGTATTTATATATATATATATATATATATATATATATATATATATATATATATATATATATATATATATATATATATTTATATTTTAATTTTAATTTTAATTTTAATTTTAAATTCTAATAATAAGGGTATGTTAGCGATTGTTGTAAGGGTGTAAGTCGAAATTCTGTCCGTGTAACGCTACGCTATTTTTAATCACTGTAAGTTATGTTTATGTTATTTTCATTAATGTCTCGTAGCTAAGTTATTATTATGCTTATTTAAGCCGAAGTAATCATGATGTTGGGCTAAAAATATTAAAATTGGGTAATTGGGCTTTGTACCATAATTGGGGTTTGAACAAAAGAACGACACTTGTGGAAATTAGACTATGGGCTATTAATGGGCTTTATATTTGTTTAACTAAATGATAGTTTGTTAATTTTAATATAAAGATTTACAATTGGACAAACATATAAATAACCATATACACTCAATCGGACACGATGGGCGGGGTATTTATATGTACGAATAATCGTTCATTTAATCGGACACGGGAATGGATTAATAGTTAATAGACTTATTAAAACAGGGGTGAAATTATGTACAAGGACACTTGGCATAATTGATAACAAAGTATTAAAACCTTGGGTTACACGCAGTCGATATCCTGGTGTAATTATTAAACAAAGTATTAAGACCTTGTTACAGTTTAAGTCCTCAATTAGTTGGAATATTTGACTTCGGATATAAGGATAATTTGACGAGGATACTCGCACTTTATATTTATGACTGATGGACTGTTATGGACAAAAACCAGATGGACATATTAAATAATCCAGGACAAAGAACAATTAACCCATGGGAATAAACTAAAATCAACACGTCAAACATCATGATTACGGAAGTTTAAATAAGCATAATTCCTTTATTTTCATATTTAACTGCACTTCTAATTATCGCACTTTTATTTATTGTCATTGTATTTAATTGCACTTTTAATTATTGTACTTTTTAATTATCGCACTTTTATTTATCGCAATTTCATTATCGTTATTTACTTTACGTTTTAAATTAAGTTGTATTTATTTTTAATATTTTACATTAGGTTTTAACTGCGACTAAAGTTTTAAAAATCGACAAACCGGTCATTAAACGGTAAAAACTCCCTTTTTATAATAATAATATTACTTATATATATATTTGTATTTTTATAAATTTAAAACTAATATAGCGTTAAGTTTGTTTAAGTGTATATCCATTCTATAAATAAATAAATATCTTGTGTAAAATTGTATCGTATTTAATAGTTTTTCCTAGTAAAATATAAGCTATTTCCATATACACCTCGCATAACATGAGTTTAGATTATGTTTGTTATATGCATGAATCTATATCTATATTAAGATGAAATGCAATTAAAAAGAGTAAAAAGTTGTGTTTGATAAGGATGGTTTGGTGAGAATGCATATATGTGCATCTATTATTACTATCAGTTATAAAATTAGGAGCAATCAAAAACAGAAATTTGTAATATCCAGGATTAAATAATAACTTGTGAATATAATCAGCCGCCATCCATTATTAATTTAAATTCTTTTTCATGGACTGAATTTCGTACTCCTTCGTCAATCAGTGGTGGATAAAAGTTTTTAGAAAAAATCTCATATTTTTAAATTTACTATATTTATTTATTTTGGTCATTATGGTATAAAATTCGAGCATTAACTATTAAATAAAAATTACATTAATTATTCACTCCCAACTCCAAATAAAATATAAAAAGTTTTAATATTCAACAAATAGTTCCTAGATATATTTTAATAAGCCTATAGTTTATAAAACTCATTTTCGGATTACCGTTTATTTTAAAATCATATAAGTTAGTATTAAACTCGTTTAATATCCATCGAATGGTAATTGAGTGTTACTGTCGTTTACTAAATAGATTCGTAATTACAAAATATATATTAATATACTTTATTTATATATATATATATATATAGATATGTTTCAAATAATAATTATCATAATATCATATTCTTATTTTATTTTACATAATTAATTTCAATAACAACAACATTTAATATTTCAAATTATACATCCAATTATTATTTATATATATACACACATATCTATTTACAATTAGTTGTTCGTGAATCGTCAAGAACAGTCGAATGGTAATTGCATATATGAAACAGTTCAAAATATCTGAGACTCAACATTACAGACTTTGCTTATCGAGTCAAAATTATATAAAGGTTAAGTTTAAATTTGGTCGGAAATTTCCGGGTCGTCACACGTGGGTGGCTAACTCACGGGCACGCTCACGAGCGTGAGTGACATGTGTCCTATTTCGACTGGTTTCTTAAATTTGAACGTTGGGATTTTATTCAAATTAATAAAATAATTTAAAATCTTTACACACCCAAATCTCCCCCCAAATCTCAATGGCGGATCCAATGCCACCTGTTACCAGCGACACAGGTACCACCACCTCTGACCACCACCGGACCTTACGCCGCCCAACCACAACAAACTCACTACTTGAGTACTTCATCAAACCTTTACGCAAATCACCACCGTGCCGCCATGAAACGAAAAGCATTCGCCTTATTCATCTTCTTCCTCATCATCACTGAAGCTACGCCGTGAGATCCGAGTCAGCACCTTACCCACACTCAAAAACCAAGTGACAAGTCGTGGGTTGAGCAGTGGCTTGGGGCGTGGGTAGGTAACTCGCGGGCACATTCATGAGCGTGAGTGACACGTGTCCCATTTTGACTGGTTCCTTAATTTTGAAGGTTGAGATTTTAGTCAAATTAATAAAATAATTTAAAACCTAATATTATTTTCCTATAGATACTACTGTAACATATATACACTTCATTTTCACGGCACCAAATATTCTATCTTCATTTTTCTCTCAAATTACATACATTTTTATACACATTCATATAAAACCCTCTAGATTTCTCAATGGCTCTGTGTTTCGTTACATTCGATGTTCATTCCAGTGAATTTTTTCCATTGACATGAAAGAATATTAAGGTGGTTCGAAGGAAACGTTGATCGATTATTACCGCTATCGGCTTTAATTTAATGCTCTTGTTTTGCGAGGCACTGGAGTTTGCATATTTGATGAAGACGAGGAAGAACTCGTGTTTCTTAAGCACGAAACAATTGGTATGAAATAGTCGGGAAAGCTATGGTACGCTCGGATCGAATTGAGTTGTTTTAAAGAATATACTTAATTACGAGAGTATTAATGAGGAATACGTGAGTGATGGCGCGATTAAAAAAATTTTGCATTCGTAATTTCAATTTATGTACTCGTAGTTGAACTAATTTATGTAACCATAGTTTTAAATTGATATAATTTTTCCAAGGATTTAATTATATTTTTTATTTTAATCGTATTAATTACATGTCTTTTTATTAAGCTTTATGTATGTTAAATTTTCTAATTTTAATTTTTTTACACATATATAATATAAATATATAATATAATATAAAACAAATTAATATAATGCAAAAAATAAAAATTAAATGTCACATCATTCTACTTTCAATCCACACCTAAATCCAAAAACTATTTATCTTTTGTTGGTTTGTAACGCCTTTATAGGGTTTAGTACAACGAAGCAAGTAATAGGGAAAAAAAAAAAAACGTTGCCAACTTTTCTTGATATATCAACACAACTCTTCTAACTATATCATAATAGCCAATTTCTCACTTAATACATGCAGATTTCTCATGTGGGTATCTCAACTTCAACCTCTATAACCATTCTTTTAATCATTTAAAAAACAACCAAACCCGGTCTCCAAAAAGATTTAAGTGCATATACAAAAATTTTAAGAACAAAATGAAGTGTTTTCATTACTTCAAAGATTAAAGACTTTTTTGCTTCGTTGGTCCTTCGTTTCACTAAATTGCAATCCGAGTCCCTCAAGTTTTTAATTGAATTTTCGAATCCTTTTAATTGCATAACTTGGCAATCCTAGTCCTTTCGTCAAGCTGCCGTCGATATTGGTCACGTGATGGCACTAAACGGAGTTTGACGGAAGGACTAGGATTGCCAAATTATGCAATTAAAAGGATTCGAAAATCCAATTAAAAACTTAAGGGGCTTGGATTGCAATCTAGTGTGTAAACGAATGACCAACGAAGCAAAAAAGTCAAGATTAAACCAAAAGCAAAGTCTGAAGATCAGCACCAATACTAAGAGATGAATCCAATTTGAGCATATCAGAGGATGTTTCGTGTAAAGATCGAGTTACCAAGTCCTCGGGATCAGCAAATTCGACACGTAGCATTATAGAATTATACGAGGAAAAGGCTGAGAAATTGCGGGTGTTCACCTACGCAGAACTCAGACAAACGACTAAGATCGGGGAAGGTGGATTTGGAAGTGTTTATAAAGGTTCAATCAAGCCTGTTGATGGCAAAGGCAAATCCCATTGTAGTTGCTATTAAAAAACTGAGCAGTGACAGTTTTCAGGTATGACCGTATGAGTCCATATAATCTAGTAGCTTCGTTTATGTTCATTCGATCATTTGTGTTGATATTAATTTCCATGATCTGTTATGAAACTCATTCAACAGAATCAGGTTAGTAAAACCAACTTATCAAATTAGATTGTGGACTTGGGTTGGTTATTCTAACTGGCAAAAGCAGCTTTCAGAAAAGATTCATGCATAATTAACCAAGAAACTGAAGAACCGATAAAAAAATATGCATCATTTATCAAATCATTGTTAAAGGGATGACTTATATCAGTACAATTTCTGGGAGTTTTTAGGACTTATTCGCTAACCTGCAAAAACTTCAATTTCATATAGAAAATACAAATAATTAAGCCAACCAACTTGTATATTGTAAGTATTTGCCATTCTAAAAAAAACCCAGCTTGTATATACACATAGGGTATTAAAACAATTACCTATCTTCTGTAAATATTGTGTCTTTGAAACTTGCACATAAGATAAACCGAAATTTCCGATCCTTCTCTTATTTTCCATCCGCTCTTGATTTCTGATGCAGGACCAAAAACAATGGGTAGCTGAAGTACAATTTCTGGGAATAGTTGACCATCCAAATTTAGTCAAACTAATCGGATACTGTGCGGTGGATGGAGAACGAGGTATCCAACGGCTGTTAGTTTACGAGTTCATGCCAAATAAAGGCTTAGAAGATCATCTCTTTAGGAGTAGGAGTTCGGTTGAAGCTCTTCCATGGCAAAAAAGACTACAGATTATGCTTGGAGCCGCACAAGGACTTGCATACCTGCACGAAGAACTAGAAGCTCAAGTTTTAAATTAAACTTTTTGAACATAACTTAGCAAACACACACTGAAAACATTCAACATACCTAAGATAAAGTCTTTTGTCTTTATAAACGGTTACAGGTCATATTTCGAGATTTTAAGACGTCAAATATTTTGTTGGATGAAGATTTTAACCGAAAGCTCAGAGATTTTGGGCTTGCTAGAGAGGGACCCACAGAGGGTAACACACATGTCTCAACAACGATGAGTGCACGTTCTATTATCGAGGGTTGAACATTCAGTATATCTGATAACTGTAATAAAACAAGCAAATATAAAATAACTTTAAATGAAATTTGAATGTATGTGCTGCAAAAATTACAATTTTTATCATCCTAATATTGGCATTGTGTTTGGTTTCTACTTGTAGGTTATGGGCGAACACGGTTATGCAGCTCCAGACTACATTGAGACGGGTCATCTTACAGCAAAGAGTGGTGTGTGGAGCTTTGGTATAGTTTTGTATGAGATTTTAACGGGTAGAAGGTCAGTAGAAAGAAACAGACCGAAAGAAGATCAAAAGTTACTAGATTGGGTAAGACAGTATCCAATTGATAGTAAAAAGTTTGGAATAATTATAGACCCACAGCTCGAAGCAAAATATTCACACTGCTGCAAAAAAAATTACAAAGTTAGCAGATACGTGTTTGCTAAAGAGTGCAAAACACCGACCCAAAATGAGTCAGGTAGTGAAATCTTTGAAGCAAATTTTGGAAGTCTCGACAGAAGGAAGCCCGTCAACTAAGAACTTTGAGAGTGTTGATGATGATGATGATGATGATGATGATGAACCAAGGGAGTTGAATGAAAAGTCAAAGTCAAAGGGTGTATCAGATTCGTCGAAGAGAAGGTTGGCTCAGTTGGCTAAGTTGAGTGAGCATGTTGGTGGAGTTGGTAAGAAAGGGTTCATGGTAATGCATAAAGCCAAAGTGTCATAATAAAAAAAATGCATTTTAGATATAGACTCGATTTTGTATAAGTAGATAAATATCTATCAACAGCCTTACTAATGTTGACAAATTTTATGAGATGTAGACTTCAAGATTCTAGCACATGTTTATATGGCAAGAATGCAAATTGCTTATTAGCTAGTTAATGAGTGAATTTGAGTCGACACTAATGATTAATTTGATTGAACGCTTGAAACAAAAGTAGTCAGTCATCATGTTATATGATAGTTGAGAAAACTTAAGAATATAGATTGTATACATAACATACTAAACAGAATAATTAGATTTGCCAGGAAAATAAAATTTAAAGTCAATGAAGTTTTTTTAAACTAATATAAGGAAGAGAAGTCGGGTAACCGGAAAAGGTCTAGACTCTAAAATACCCAAACTAGGCCTCCACTAATGACAGAAATGAAGAATCTAGACAACCAAAATCAGCAGAAACAACTAGATCTTACTTAAACTAGCTGCTAATCGCTGAGGTAAAACTAATGGACAAATAAGTAATATTAGTTGAAAGCTTCTTGATAAAAATAATTGATTCATAATTTACGGTATGTTTGTCTGTTTGAGGAGGGCAGGGCAGAGCAGAGTTGGATATTGTGTTAAAATTGTATGATCAACCAATTTATTGTGCATACAAAGCAACACACCTGCCTATTATATGAATAACAAGACAGCAAATAAGTTCTACCTCATGTCAATTTCACATTATCTAAATTAATCATATCTTTTGAAGTTCTGAAAGTAAGATAGTGAATCATACCTTAAAAAGCTTTAAGCTTTACAGGAAGCAATTGATATGTGTGTCTTTTTCCTGCATAACCCATTATCATGAGAGAAATTTTCAAAAACTTAATACTGGGCATCAAAATGAAATGCTTATAGTGACTACCTTCCCAGTTCCGTTCATAAACAGCCGATGTAATTGCTTGAGGCCGATTTAATGCACATGCCAACAGAATCTGAAACATTCAAACAGAATCTGTGTTTGCTGTCAGTTCACTTGTTGACTTCTAACATTGTTTGTTGATGACAACAAGTATTTAACTCAACTGAGTTACCGGATGCATCGTTGATCATTCTCATAGCAGAAGTAACTGTTTCACCATTAAGCTTACTTCGGTAAAAATTATTGTATGTAAGGTACATTAGAAAGTTAACAAAATGCCCTCTAAAATTAGCAGCATCTTCTTTTTTGTCACGATCAGCTCTTTCCAAAATTCTGTAAGTTACTTCATCAAACTCAAGGCCTATCGCACTCAAATCGTCTCCCCAATCCAAAGCCGTTTTTGGCAATCCTTTCTTACAAAGATGTGACAACAACAAATTTGTTGTCACAATATTGGGAACAAACGCCATTTTAAGCACTTTTGCAGTCAAGATCATAGCACGTTCAAGTATTATATCATTGCAAATGACATTCAACATTGTGTTATAAGTTATTGTATTTGGAACAATCCCAGATGAAAGAAGCTCATTAAATACCAATATACCTCGAATCATCCTTCTACTGCAACAAAAACCATGTATCCGAATGTTATACGTAAAAATATCGGGATCGTACCCAATACTATACATTTTATATACAAGATTATCGGCATTGACCGTGTCAAACCTTTTGCAGTATCCACCTATCAATGTGTTATAAGTAACAATATCTGGTACCAACCCAGAATGACACATTTGACTATATCTATTGTTAGCGGACCCCATTCTACCCTGTTTACAGTACCCGTTCAAGATTATATTATTAGTGAACAGATCTGGAAAAAGACCCATTAGCTTCATCTCGTTCTCCAACTCCAATGCGTCCTTTAAACTCCCACCATTGCAAAATCCAGCAATTAAAGAATTGTAAGTAAAATTATTTGGAAAAATCCTTTTATTTTTCATTTCTAGAAAGATATCATATGCCTCCTTAACTAGACCAGATTTGGATAATCCATTAACATATGCAGAAACCGCAACAACATCCGGAGCAATACTTGAAGATTTCATTAAATCCCACAATCTTTGAGCTCCAATTACATCCCCATTCTTGAAATACCCATCTAAAATCACAGTAAAAGAAGATCTATTAACTGAAAATCCTTTATCTCTCATATAACCCAATATCTCTTCGGCCACTTGCAACTTACCATTTCTTGACAAACACATAAGCAAAGAATTACATGTGGAAGACGATGGGGGTACATCATATTTAATCATCATATCATATACAGCAAATGCTTTATTTCCTAACCCGTATTTGCTATAAGCAGAGATAATAGAATTGAAAGAAATTATTGTAATGTGTAAACCCTTTTTGAGCATGTCGTCTAAAAGTTTAGTGGCTTCATCTGGTCGTCCTGCCCAGCACAATTTTGCTACTGACACATCAGGCACAAAATCGTCTGGAAGCAACCCAGGCATAGATAGTTTTCTATACAATGAGTCAACATTTTCATCTTGCCCGTATTTATAATACCCTGCAATCAAAGTGTTAATTGTCACACCATCAGGATTAACATTATTATTTCTCATTTCTTCAAAAAGCATATTCGCCTGGCATATTTCACCAGCCTTAACTAAACCATCCATCAATGCATTGTAAACGGTAGTATTTGGAGACACACCCATTTCTTGCATTTGATCAAAAACATTTCTTGCTTCAACAATGTTTCCTGCCTTGCTCAAGGCATTAACAATTGAGCTAAACGTTGCATTACTTGGACTACAACCCCTTTTAACCATCAACTCCACCCAACTCAAAGCAACCGAAGTTTGTCCACGTGTGCAATACGCATTGATCAAAATATTATACGTGTAGACATCTGATTCACATGAAAACTTACTCATTAATAGCAACAAACTCTCACCGGTTTGAATTAGCCCCTTTTTACATAACCCGTGTATCATCACATTGAATGTAATGCTTGAAGGCCGAGGCCCAATTTTAACCATATCTCTAAATAACTTCCAAACACTTCCATAATCACCTATTCTAATCAATAATCTAAAAAGATCTGTAAGTGCTGATAAGGACGGCTGCAATCCAATCCCTCTCATTATTCCTACAACCTCCAACGCCATTTTATCCATTTCGACATTCACGAAAACACGCATAAGTGAATCAAGAACCGAAAAATCCGACTCGTAACCAAAATGGCCTGCCCACATTATCTTCATAACTTCCTCACCTCTACTCGATCCAACTCTCAGTATCACCCACGTTAACACATCTTGTGCTATAATCCTAAACCCTTTCACAGCTAAAATTTGACATACAACACAACAAGACCTAATCAACCTATCAGTATCTGTACACGTCTTTAAATTGTCCGAGAAGACGAATTTAAAGAACGAAACCGCACCATGTCGGTTGCTAAACATTTTCATGATATTCACTAACAAAAAAGGACAAAACTTTCGAGAGAACTCCTGTAGCATACAACCTTGTTGATTTTTTATCATAAACCCTAACCCTAACACGATACTACGTCTCTCTTTTGGACTTATAGCAATGTATTGTGTATCTATAGGTTTGTAAGGTGAGAAATCACTAAGGTAATCGAGCTTATTATTAAAAAATGATGAGGTATTGAAGCAATTTGAGCATTGATAAACTAGGGTTTTAGGAAACAGAGTAATGGTTAAATTAGGAATTGATGAGTAGCAGACCTTAATGAGTGCGATTCGTGAACGGTGTATTGCGGCAGCAGACATCCGGCGATCGGCCGGAAGTTTATTTTACGACGAGCTACGGCGGTCACCGGAGAAATGCAGAAGAAGAGCTAGATGGTCTTTGTTGCAGAGTGGCGAAATAATAGAGAAATGGTAACAATGGAAAAATTATATTTAAAAATTCTGACCTTATATTTTGAAGTTAAAGCAACTACAACCCTTATAGTTTCCATAATTAGCTATCAGGAAATTTGATTCAAAATGCATTGAATTTTCACAAAAATCCAATTGTATGCATTTAACTTTCAGATATTTTATTATATGCATTGAACTTTCTAGTTTCGCCTATTGTATGCTACCTTTCACTTGACCATCCGGTAAACGGTAACTTTTGAATTTTTTTCCACAAGGTATTTTTTTAACGTTTGTTGTTCACTCGTAGTGTATAATCTAAGTGTTAAGGTTTTCTGTTGTATCTAACTGTAAAAAACGTCAATTGCATGATGATTGGAAGCCCAATTCCTACACTTAATTTTGATTTTGATGTATATCATTGATGTATTCCAAGACTCTTAATAAAACTAGACTCAAATACCACAAATAAGCACACCTAACGAGCAACTAGCACTCGATCATCGTAGCACTATGCATGTAAGCATTCAATTCAATTTTATCCCAAGAGAGTAGGTTAATTGAAAATTGAAAACTAATAATCGTCCTAGGTTGGATTTGGGGGTTTTATTGATTTTGACTAACACTAAAACTTGCAATAACAAACAAACAACTAAATATCGAAATAGAAATCAAGTAACTAAGAAGTGTCTACTTGTCTAGTCCACCCTTATGTTTGAATTGCCCCTTTTTATCCCAATTGCTATCACATTCTTTGTTAAACTATTAAACATTTAATATCACTACTAAACCTTAATCGAGCTAAACTTTGCAAACTCACATAAGCATCGAATAACAAGATCAAGTTGAATCATGAGAAAACCATTGAGATTATGCTTGTATTAAAATTACTTAAAATCCTTTAGTAATCAAAGTCACCTAAGAAAACTAAACACCAATTAGATGACACAATCACTTATAATCATTTCCTTGATTGTCTAGATCATGCAAGCATGTTGAAGTACAAACTGAATCTCATTTAAAATCACTTAGAGATGATCAACAACTTGTATAATCAAAATTAAGTTCAAATCAATAACTAGCAATGGATCATTAGCTAACTCAACAACGATTTCTCAATTATTTCATTCAAACAACAATTATTCAATAGATTTAGGACAAATCCATACATTAGAGTTTCATATACAAGGAAACACAATCAAATTAGCCAAGCATTGCTAAACTAACACTAATCAATGATAAACTATCACAAACAAGCTTCATGTTTCAAATTACAAGTATTTAAGGTGAAAATAATGAAGAAAAAAAGGGAGGAGATTACAACCCAAATGAAAGTATGATGAAGATCTAACACTAAAATTGCTTGAACTTCAGCTTAATCCTTCAAATTTTCCTTAATCCCCTACTAGATGATGAAATTAGAGTTTTTAGGGTGTATTTCGAGGATAAGACTACAGCTCGCCAAAAACCTAATCTCCTTTTCTATTTATAGCTGAAAATTTATGACCTACAAAATGCATAAACGTGCCGCATTTAGTCCCTGGTGTGCCGCATTTTTGGGCAAAACACTAGTGCGCCGCATCTTTGGAAGTTGCGCTGCATACGCTGGCAAAAAGATGCATGCGCCGCATTTTTCTAATGCATGCGGTGCATTTCTTTGTGAGGAAGTTTACTGTCAACGAGAGGGTCCAATTTACACTACAGTTGCACTGCAATGGCCCTTTTGGTGCGCCGCATTTTCTGGTTTCTTGCATTTTTTTGTTTTTGCCATTTTGGTTCACTTGTAGGCCAAACTTAGTCGATTTAGCACCAAGTAATGATTTCCAACCTTGACCCATCAAATTGATCAAATGTAACACTTTCAAACTCATTAAACCTCAAAAATGGGTGAAACGAGAAATATATTGTGAGGTAAAACATGTATAAATCGAGTAATATCAATCATAATGGTGCGTTTATGTTCAACCCACTTAGGTATGATAATGGTAGTGTTTGTTGATTTTGATGAGTTTTATGATTTTTTAGAAAATAAAACTGGTTGCCCATTTAGTAGTTTATACTTTACTCTACCTAGAAGGTCAATGAAAAATGGTTTACTGCCTGTAGCGAATGATGAGCATTTGAATGTTATGTATGATATTGATTATTGTTATGGTAAAGTAGATCTATATATTGATTACTTTATCGATAACTTCGAGTGAATTTTTAATCAACAATGATGTTATAAGTTATGAGATAGATGAAAGTAAGCTGGACAACCAAATGGAAGACTTAGTAGACGGTAAGGTGGATGTTAATGATGTTATAAGTAATGAGATAGAAGAAAATAAGTTGGATGAGAGTGTAAGTGGGTATGATAAAGACTACATAGGTGGAGAAAGTGACATTGAAAGTGATACTGCTACTATAGATCACTTATAAGATGGAGAGGAATAGGTTAGAGATCTTAGAATTTTAAAGGCAGATGCCAGGACCAAAACCACTCCCAAAACCAAATCTAGGTGTTCCAAAAAAATCAAATAATGGTAAAGATGGCAACCCTATGATTGATGCAGTTGGTGAACATGAGAAGTTTTTGGAAGATCTGTTAAAGAAGTTAAAAGATGATGAAACATAAACAGTTAGTGATCCTTTTAAAGTTATTGTCACAGTTGAAAAGTTGCCAATACATGATGATAAAAATAATTGGAGATTGAAGAAGCCAATAGTCAGTGAGAGATATAAAGATGTAAAATAGTTTAAGGAGTGCTTAACACATTATGCATTGGCAAATGGTTTCTCACTATGGTATCATAGAAGCTGTGAAAATGAAGTGATTGTAAAGTGTGGGCAGAGACCACCTAGACTGAAAAAGCCAAGTGAAGGTTAAAAAAAAAGTATAACAGATATCCAACTGTTGCTAGGGGTAAAGAACCAACATGCCCTTGGAGGTGTTATGGAAGGAAGAGGAAAAATGAGGATTCTTTTCAGGTAATATCATGTGTTGATGAACATACTTGTTTTAGAAACTTTAAGTTTGGTTATTTAATTAATTATAAGTGGATAAGAAGGGAATTTGGTGATAAAATTAGATCAAATCCAAACATAAGGCTTGTAGACATTGCAGATTTGGTGATGAAAAAGTATAAGTGTATAGTAACTTCTAATCAGTGTAGAAAGGCAAAGACTTGGGCATTAACTAAGTATGAGAATTTACTAAAGAACATTATGGTTTGATTAGGTCTTATGTTGATGAACTTTTAACTAGCAACCCCGGCTTAAAAGTTAAAATAGGAGTAACTAATGACCCTGATGAGAAAGTGTATTTTGATAGATTATATGCTTGTTTGAATGGATTAAAAGAAGGATGGAAGAATAGTTGTAGGAGGTTAATTGCTTTAGATGGATGTTTCTTAAAGAGACCTAATCAAGGGGAGTTGTTAAATGCAATAGGTAGGGATGGGAATCATCACATATTCCTTGTTGCATGGGTTGTTGTTACTATTGTGAACAAACAGAAATGGAGCTGGTTTATTGAACTTTTAGTAGCAGATTTAGAAGTTGAAGGTGGTGTTGGTCTCACGCTTTTGTATATTTTGATGCAAGCCAATTGTCTTTTATTATAGTCTTTTATATATGTTATTGTATATATCTATGGCGTTAAATGTCTTTTGAACGAATTGGTTTTGTACACAGTTTTAAATTATAGAATATGATGTTTATTGTTATGTATTTGGTAATGTGTATTTGGCATAGTTGCAGCTACATAGGCTTGCATAGTTGCAGCTGCATACACTTTATGTGTTTGGTTGGATTAAGTTGAAACACAAACTTAGGAATATAATTAAAAACACTTGCATTAGAGATTAATGGAAACAATTACATAATAATACACACTTTGGCTTGAACAGGTTCAATACAACACTTGCATTACATGTTCAAAAACAAAAACACCTACTGCTATACATAAGAACACTACAATTCCTATCATATTCAAAAACAACCTATCATATAACTTGAGTTTTGACTTGCAAATCACCAACTCTTCCTTGAGTTTAGATTCATCAACACCATAGTTACGAAAGTTTGATTGCACAGTTTGAAGATGCATATCATACAACAAATCTTTGTAGTATTGGCTTGGAATCTCTTCATCAACAAACATAAAAACATTACATTTTCTTCATTTATCCTGTAAAATCAACACCAATTAGGGAAAATTTTTAAAAAACAAAATCATGGCAAAATTTAACACTTGCAAAATTGGGGCAACTGATGAATCTTCTACCAAGGTTTTTGTTCGACCATGCCACATTAACATACATTCGATGACCACATATGTAATATTCGATTTTTGGGGTTGGATTCCTGGTGATGTGTTTGGATGATTTTGAAATCGTAGCAACAGACATTCTTGATGTGGGTTGAAAGATGAAGAGAAAATAATGAACAAGTGTAGATTTGGGGGTTTATAATGGTAAATATCTCTCCTATTTGGCAGCTGACGTGGAAAAAATAAAAATGACTAGCTACACATCAATAACTTACAAGTTTTAAGTTAAAGGTAGCATACAATAGGTGAAACTAGAAAGTTAATGCATATAATAGAAGGTCTGAAAGTTGAATGCATACTGTAAGTAACTAGAGGGGGTGAATAGATACTTTATACGCTTTAAAACTTTTTCGATGATTAGCAAGATTTAATCAACCTTAATCAAATTAATCAACTCAAACTCAATGTGTTTAGTGTTTATGTTTGAAGTAATGCGGAAAGTAAAGTGAAGAACATAAGCACGAGGATTTATAGTAGTTCGGGTAGATGTTAACTAATCCACCTTAGATCCACTCCCCGTTTCACTAATTGGGAGTTTGCTTCACTAAGCCTTTTCTCCAAACACGGTGGAGATCCAATTTACAAATCTTGTACTTCTTGGAGACAACACAGCTAATCTTTCTATCCCTTCAAAAGATTACTTCCAACTTAGATCAACTTGTCTTCACCTTGAAAAAGTATTAATTCCTAATGAAATTGTTCAACCTCCTAGTTCCCTTTAAGGAAGATGGTCCCCAAGCTAGCTTTTGCTTCTATTACAAAGTACAAGATTCACTCTTCTAGTAATGATATTCCTAAGACAATTCAAAGGATAATATCACACTAAATAAACTCACAAAGATAGTAATTTGAAAGTAAGTTTACATTAATTCTATAATCTATGAGATTATGGAATATCTCCCTTGCTAATCACAAACATATGTGAATGAAGGTCTTGTGATTCTTCTGATATATTTAGAGTTGAAGCGTGCAAGAGAGTCCCCATTTGAATCTCTAAGTCTTGCTATTTATAGTGAGAGATAAATATAAAGTCGTTGCCACGGTTCAGCCCATGGTCGACCGTGGGTCGATCGTACATTATCAGGTCATTTTCACCTAGACGTTGCATGGCCATTTGAATCCATTCAAACATGATTCTTTTAGCCTCTTTACTTCATTCAATACCTACAAAAGATACCCAACATTCTATACAAGTACTATATGCATTAAGTGCTTGATTCCTCTTGAATGTATTACCTTGATAGTGACTTGTCATAACCAAATAGGCAAGTCTAATTTTCTTAGATACACTTCTTGATAATCATTGGAGGTAATCTCAGATTTGTCATAACCATTTTTTGTGTTTAACACACATGCTTATTGGCTATTCATTTGTTTGTATTGAGTACACATGTTTAAGTGATATTGGCTAGTCAACATGTCATTAACACATTATCCTAATTAATCACTAAGCATATTATAATTCATATTTAAGCTTGCACATAGATTAATTAAGTGTGCTTATGATATCTTACTAAGTAAAACATGTAAGTTCAATTAAGCTCATTATAAGCAATACATCATATTAAACAAGACTAAACCATACTTAGACATGTTGCTAGATTTAAACATGTTTCTTGTGATATTTCAATGTGTGTGTTAATAATCCTTTAAGCATATAAGACCATTTGAGTATGAACCTTCAAATATTATCAACAAAGTTACACTTAATGCATTTGGGTAGGCTAAGCATACTTATAGCAAGACAAAGGTCATATTATCATTCATACTTATTAAATGAGTATAAGAAAGTTGGTGTTTAGCACATAGTCAAGTAATACTCATGTAATGATAGCAAGTAGTCAAGTAATACTTATATAGTAATAGTAAGAGTTCACTAGTGATTAATCTAGAATCAAACACACAGTGGTGACATAGCAATACACCAAGGCTATGTAAGTTTACTTGCAATATGGCACTTTGCAAGGTTAATGTATAAGTATACATTAATGTTCAACACATGTACAAGGAAGGAGCAACTCTTGGTTGGGACTTCATGATCACCCTAAGTATGTCTAGATACATTTTAGGAGCGCAAGTTATTTTGTAATACTATGTGTTATCCTTAATCAAGTCTAAAATGTCATTAAGATGTCATTAGGTGTTATTAACCAAGATTAGCTTTCTAGTGACTGATAATGCTAAACACGAATATATATTTCATAGCATTATCTCTCAAGAAAGACAAGCTTTTAGTTGCAATTGTCCTATTTACAAGTGATATTCGTTTAAATATTAAAAGGTGAAGACAAAAGACAGATTCGACGATTTGAAGACGCAAACGACCAAAAAGCTCAAAAGTACAAAGTACAATCAAAGTGGTTCAAATTATTGGTGAGAAACATCTCAAAATTACAAGAGTACAAGACGCAAAACGCAAAGTACAAGATATTAAATTATACGAAAAGGCGTTCGAAAATCCGGAACCAAGACATGAACCAACTTTCATCGCGCAACGCAACGGAGCTAAAATTACAAGTCAACTATGCACATAAATATAATATAATATATAAATAATTCTTAAAATTATATATATATATATATATATATATATATATATTATATTTATATTTTAAAATCTGTCGGCAAACTAGGATCCAAAGTGTGTGAGCTGGAATCCACAGCTCCGCACTCGAGAGAGATTCGAAGGCAAACAAATCCGCACTCGCGGAGCAAACAGTATCCAGATGGGGCCTATAAAAGGCAACGCATTTTGCTGAATTCGATCATCTTTTTCCTTCTTCTTACTCATACGTATATATATATATATATATATATATATATATATATTATAATTTTAATTTTAATTTTAATTTTAATTCTAATAATAAGGGTATGTTAGTGAATGTTGTAAGGGTGTAAGTCGAAATTCTGTCCGTGTAACGCTACGCTATTTTTAATCACTGTAAGTTATGGTTAATGTTATTTTTAATTTAATGTCTCGTAGCTAAGTTATTATTATGCGTATTTAAGCCGAAGTAATCATGATGTTGGGCTAAAATATTTAAAATTGGGTAATGGGGCTTTGTACCATAATTGGGGTTTGGACAAAAGAACGACACTTGTAGAAATTAGACTATGGGCTATTAATGGGCTTTATATTAACTAAATGATACCTCATTAATTTAATATATAGACTTATAATTTGACGTATTTATATATAACCACATACGCTTGACTGGGCACGGTGGGCGGGATATCTATAAATACCAATAATTGTTCATTTTACTGGACACGGAACTGGATTAATAGTTAATAGACTTGTTGAAACAGGGGTGGATTACATTCAAGGGTAATTGGTGTAATTGTTAACAAAGTAGTAAAACCTTGGTTTACACACAGTCGATAACTTGGTGTATTCATTAAATAAAGTATTAAGACCTTGTTACAATTCGAATCCCCAATTAGTTGGAATATTTGACTTCGGGAATAAGAATAATTTGACGAAGACTTCCGTATTTTATGATTATGACTGATGGACTATTATGGACAAATCCGTATGGACATATTGAATAATCCAGGACAAAGGACAATTAACCCATGGTAATAAACTAAAATCAACACGTCAAACATCATGATTATGGAAGTTTAAATAAGCATAATTCCTTTATTTCATATTTAATTTCCTTTATTTTATATTTAATAGCACTTTTAATTATCGCACTTTTATTTATTGTCATTGTATTTAATTGCACTTTTAATTATCGTACTCTTTAATTGTCGTACTTTTTATTTATCGCATTTTTATTTATCGCAATTTCATTATCGTTATTTACTTTACGCTTAAAATTAAGTTATATTTATTTTTAATATTTTACATTAGGTTTTAACTGCAACTAAAGTTTTAAAAATTGACAAACCGGTCATTAAACGGTAAAACCCCCCTTTTATAATAATAATACTACTTATATATATTTTTGTATTTTTACAAATATAGTTTTTAAAAATATATAGCGTTAAGCTTGTTTAAAAGATCCCTGTGGAACGAACCGGACTTACTAAAAACTACACTACTGTACGAAGTGTTGTAGCAAGGTTTAGGTATATCCATTCTATAAATAAATAAATATCTTGTGTAAAATTGTATCGTATTTAATAGTATTTCGTTGTAAAAATATAACTATTTCGTATACACCTCTAAGCACATCAGTGACCAAAACTATTTTGATTTACATGAAGCTGGACGTCTACGGTTAAGTCAATTAAACGAATTAGAAGAATTGAGACATGAAGTATACGAAAATTCGTTAATCTATAAGGAAAGAACGAAGAAATAACATGATAAAGAATCAGAAGTTCAAAAGAATTTAAAAAAGGAGACAGAGTTCTTCTTTTCAATTCACGATTCAAGCTATTTCCTGAAAAATTGAAATCAAGATGGTCTGGACCATTTATAGTCAAAAGAGTTTTCCCATACGGAACAATAGAGTTAATAAATTCAAATGGGATTGAATTTAAAGTTAATGGTCACAGAGTTAAAAATTACATACATGGTCCGATGGAAGTTGACAATGAAGTCAATCATAATTTCACCACCCAAGAAAACCCTCAAAATGAAAACATAAATATGTTATCAACAACATATGAAAAATCAAAATTGGAAAATAGGGAGGATTCAAATTGGAGTGATGAAGAAGAATTCTTATACAAACCTCCCATTCCAAGAAACGAAGAAAAATGTGAACAAGAAGTTCAAATAGAAGTGAAAGAACCAAGAAAATAACACCCGAAAAAGGTTTACAAACCAACTCGACTTACTAAAGCAGGAGACCCGAGTGAATTTATCATTTCTTGCTTGCTTAATGATGGTGCTATATATAATGGACTCGCAGATTTAGGAGCAAGTGCAAATATTATACCTCTTTCCTTATATAAAAGATTAGGTATGGGTAAATTAAAACAACCAAAATAGGTGTTCAATCATTTGACCTAACCATTAAACACCCAGTTGGAATAGCAAATAATTTACTTGTTAACGTGGGAAGTTTGACCTTTGTTGCAAACTTCATAGTGATTAATATGGAGGAAAACCTTGATATTCCTCTAATTTTAGGTCGCCCATTTTTAGCAACCACCAAGGCATTCATTGATGTAAGAGAAGGAAGAATGACACTTAGGGATGGTGATAAATCGATCACCTTTGTGAACCGAAAGTTTAGATCTCCACCAACCAAAACTGTTAGACCAATAAAAACGCATAAGTGTGGGGAAGATGAAGAAACACTTAATGCTGATCCGATCACAAAGAACCCCGTTGATGATAAGAAATTAGATGAACCCATTTTTAATAGTTCAACGAAGAAACTTTATAAACGGATTCACGATGCTAAGATTAAGGGAAACTTTAAGTTATATAACCGATTAATATCCAATTTATCGCCAAAAGAAAAGGCGATGTTAGTTGAATTTGTGAAAGTTACGGAGGAAATCAACAAATGGATTGAAGTAAAAGTCAAAGATATACAAGTTGTTGATGATCCAATTGAAAATAACGTTAATCACAATTTCAACTAAGTGTGGGGAGGTTCGAATCTTTTTAGGGTAATATGTATTTCTGTTAGAGTTAGATTTTCTGTTTTCGTGTAGTTTCCGAGAATGGAATCCGAATGATCTTTCCCTAGCAGACCCTAAATAACTAGTCTTCTCCCCCCATTCTGAATTTTTTTTTTTTTTTTAGGTTTTACGAGATGAAGACTTCCTGTGAACTAAACCATGGTCTAATGCTACATGCTTTGATCACTAAATGAAATAATGACACCCTTCCAAGTGAATTGGTATAATTAATCAGAGGTAAATTGGACGGAGTAAGAAAAGAATCCAGGAACGAAAATAATAAGTTACATTTTGGTAAAGGAAAATCAAAATCCGCAGCGAAAAGAAGAGCTCGACACCTTGAAAGATGTCACAAATGCGGAAAATGGTCACACGAAGGAAAATGCTCGACGAATGAGACATATTCCAATACCGAATTCGTTACTTTATGAAGAGATGGACCGTTCATATGTTTCGAAGAAAAAACATTGAATGCTCGAGGTTACGCCTATGTAGCTATGGAAAACCAATTAGTCCGACTATCTTATGAGTGGGCTAAAACAGGTCACTGAGAATTCTATTTCACAGGTAAGTTTGTACAGTTTTTATTTTTATTTTATTGATTTTAACCTTTTGATAATAAACGCTAAATTGTTCGCTATAAAGTATTAAATTGATACTCAATAAAATTAGATTTTGCGTCCGAAATTATTGATATCATACAAAAATTTATTACATCACTGCGAAATTTACTGTTTATTCTTAAGGTATAAATATCTTTAATCAATCAACCCAAAATATTTCAAAAATTCGTCAGGAGTAAAACTAGGTAATATAGCCTAAATTACTTTACCGAAAAGATGGGCGTATATTTTTGACAATATTTGATTGATTAAAGTGGGATAAAAGACCAAAAAGATTTTAAATTTTATTTTTACTTTGTTTTTAAAATTAATATTAAATTATTATTGTAAACTTTTTAAAATCAATATATTTAAGTTTGTAAATATTTGAAAAATTAATATTTTAAAAAAATAAGTTTGTATGTTTAAAAAAACAAAATTTTTAATATAAAGTTTGTATTAATAATATGAATTTTTAATTTTATGCATTTTAAATTTAAGTTTGGTGTGAATTTAAAAACAAAAATGTACTTTATTTCGCTAAGTTAAAAATTTGATTTTTAAAATTCGTCGTGAGTTGAAAACTAGGTCGTTGAACCGAAATTGCTCTACCCAAAGGAGGGACGAGAACTTTTATTATCATTATTTTTAATCTTTTTGAATTAAAGTATGCCAAAAACATTAAAAAAACTCAAAAATCTTTGCTTTTAAAACAACGCTTTAAAATGACGAAATTTTAAAATTTTATCGAGGGATGGACTAGGTCAACGTACCGAAACAACCTAGTCCTAAATAAAAGGGAAAACAAAATTTTAAATTACTCCATAAATTGTTTTAATGCTTAAAAAAAAAAAACCGCACTCGCGGTAGTTTGTAGGTTCCACATCCGCACTCGCGGAGGTCTGGAATCCCAGTTAGATAAACTGGTCGACATACCAGTTTCTCCAAACACTCCCACACTCATTTTTTTCCTGCAAAAAACACACACAAA